>NC_065509.1:41262019-41265743 GCF_006386435.1 Epinephelus moara
GTTTTTTTTCTAATTTTTGATATGACTAAGTCATGGTATGGTATGCTGCTGCAACAAGGGCTAGCTGCACCTTTTCCATGTGAACTACCAGTGCGCCCCACTTTTAAGTCAATACAACATATAAACACTTTAACTATCTGCCTTTCAACGTGCTACCTCAACTACTAATGTACAGTTTTAGCCCACTAACTATCCCACTATTGGCAATGGTACTACTGTACTTTCAATAAAGCAATCGCACTATCAAATTCACAAACTTGCTCTTCTTAATGGCTTCAGTTGACTATTTAATCTGCAATTTTCTATGACCTGTATCCCAAACACACACCATGTGAAACTGTACGTGGGCAACTGTGCACTCAATGGGCATGGACTAGTTTACATTAATTTTGTTTTTTTGCTAATGTTCATGTAGCAACGCCAACTTTTGGCATACTTCCCAACATTTTTTTAGCTTTATTGACCAGTTTAAAATGTTTGTTAGAAAAAGTAAAAAGTTATCAGATGTAATAGGTTACAGTTACAGTTAATTATGCAATTTAGTAACAAAATTAGTCCCCGATTCAGACCCAAGCAAGTAAACTCTAGGTCTGAAAGCACCCATAGTCTTGAGTTTGGAGAACACTGTTGGAGTTTCAGCTGAACATACGATGGGCTGACAAATCCCAGTTTAAACCTCTTCAATCTAACCACTGAGTAGCCTGCAGAGGGCCCAAAGAAAAACACACTAATTCAATATTTAGAGTTGAATTGCACCATTGTGGTTCAATAATAATTGAGGGTCGGTGATGCTTTTCTGGACTGGAAAACAAGTTCAAAATCCAAGTTCACGCAATGTTCTTCCCTGTCATGAGACACTGAGGACATTGGCTTTAAACTGGAAGACTGAATCATTTAATTCTTCTTTTGGTGCCAAAACTGTTTCAAATATAAATAATACATTTGCTGTCTGAATTAAACTGTTTCTATCTGTTTAAGTAGTTATTACTGGAGGAAAGAAGAAGAACATCGATATAACAGCTGATTCATAACTTTTCAGCAGTAGAATATTTATAGATACCTGCTCAAACTTCACACACAGACTCCGACACCAACATGTGTAAACTCTCCCATCACCGAGCGAGGAGAAACCTCCAACACCCACAGCGGGTGTTTTTGTTGGCCGAGCCGACGGGAACGGTGCCGGCGCTTCACTGTGGCGTTGGGCAGAGATGGACACAGGTAGGTATTGAGTCAGACAGCCATAATCACTCTCAGCCATCTGGTCGGTGTTGTGTATCAGAAACAGAGCGGAGGTTTGGTTTCTGTTCACAGAGAGGAAACGTTAAGAGCAGCACTGAAAACTTAATCACTGGCTCTGTGTTTCAAGGCTGCTGCGGAGAGTTTATTACATACACTAGATTTTTTATATTTCACTGGGAGGAAGTGATTCAGAGAGCTCAGTCTGTCATCGAGCCACTGACGACATCCAATCAGAATGAAGAGGAAATTAAAACAATACAATGTGAAATAATATGTTTTCACATGTGAAATATTGGGTTGGGGTTCATTAACATGTAATTACTTTTACATTTCATGTGTTTTCAAATGTTAAAGTTTCAACACACTTGATAAATATTTCGCGTTTAGTTATATTTAACAAATGGACACATGAATTTCATTTTCAATATCACATTATTATACAAGTTATTTCACGTTATGAATGTACGTATGAGGAAACTTTGTGTTGTTTAACGACATGACAGAGATATGTGTTTTGTAGACCTTCTTACATGTGAAATATAATGTGCAAAATGTTTTTACATGCGAAACATAAGCTCTTTCTACACAGAGATGGCGCTATAGAGCTGCTACAAAGTCCCTTCTTCATGCTACCTTTGCATTTTAGCACAGTACAAAACAACTGCAGCATCCAGTCGCACCAGTGTGTGATTTTAGACACCATGCTGGCAATGTGGAATCAAAACAGGTGTGATTAGCATAACATGTGACACAACTGCATCAGCCTCTAGTGTGACATATAACATACACGTTGGCAGTGCTTTCTAAACAATAACAACAGCATAACATGGAAATAACAGTCATTTACGGTCTGTGTTATATGGCAGCTCATCTCGCCCTCTGCTCAGAGGGAAAGGAGCACCAGGACCTCATTGTTTCACATTTTTCACTGCTGTTCTTCTTCTCTGAGTTAGCTGCTAACTGCTAACAGCCACTCTTTAAAGCTCCAGACACATCCATCACATCCTTGCTGCCCATGATTCTGTCCTGCTGTTTTATTTACAGGTTTCCAGGTGTCACATTACACATACATAATATATTTTTGAAAGTTATATTTCACACAGGAAAGCATGAATTTTACATTTAATATCATGTGCAACAGCATTTCACATGTGATACATACACATAAAAATATCCTCTGTAGTTTTAGGATATTTGTATTGTGATGAAAACCTACATGACATCAGGAACATGTGAAAAATAGTTAACGTGAATTTAATGTGACATTTTTCATGTTTCATGTGTTTCCAGGTGTGAAATCTTACACTCACTTAAAATATATTTTTTTTCAGTAAGGTATATTTCACATATGAAAGCATAAATTGAGTATATTCTGTGTAACCCTTTGTACATGTGAAACAATGTGAAATAACATGATTTCAAAAAAGAAGAAATATGACTATAAAGTAATGTGTAATGTTTAAATGTGAAACATTAGATGCACATAAAACATATTTTTGTATTAAGTTGAATTTTCACATATAAAAGCATGAATGTCTCATGCACTGCTCTGGTAATGAGTGCATGATGTCACCCTGTTGGCTTTTTGGCTCATTTTCAGGAAATTAAAAAGACAAAATATGGGACCAAATAATTTGCTGAGACGGATGTTTTGTCGGGAGATGCTCCTGGCAGGAGGTTCATACTGCCTCCATCCTCCTCCTCGTCACCGTGACAACACAGCGGTCCACTGTGTGTGATGTGTCCTCCCTCCGCCACATTAACTTCGCATGACCTCAATTTTCAGCCTCTCTCTGAAGGTTTGATGATTTATCAGCTGATTAGTCAGCTGTGAGCCGACACACTCGGCGATGATCTCCTGGACGCCGCTAACGGCCTCGATTAATGACTGACCCGCTGAAATTGGTTAATTGGGCGGTGGAGGGTCGTGGAGACGTCTGGACCAGTCCGGCAGTGAGCAGTGCTGATCAGCTTAACCCTGATTAAAACTCAGATGAAAGGTATAGGACATACTTACACCAGCCACATGATGAAAAAGGATTTTTTAAAATTGTTTCTTGGTCAAAAGTATGTGGACACCTGGACTTTCCAACCTACAAGTGATGGTTGAACGTGTCATTTTAAAACCACATATTTAACAATAATTGTACATTATCATACCTCTGCCTTTTATAATTGCACTATAATTTGTATTACTCAAATTACACTGATGTTGTACATATTGTACATATTTTCTTTTTATATACACTCAGGGGCCACTTTATTAGGTACGCATCAGAATGATGAAGAAAGGTGATTTAAATGACTTTGAACGTGGCATGGTTGTTGGTGCCAGACGGGCTGGTCTGAGTATTTACTGGGATTTTCAGCACAACCATCTCTAGGGTTTACAGAGGATGGTCCCAAAAAGAGAAAATATCCAGTGAGCCAAAATGCCTTGTTGATGCCAGAGGTCAGAGGAGAATGGCCAGACTGGTTCAAG
>NC_065509.1:41265887-41338424 GCF_006386435.1 Epinephelus moara
GTCACAAAGCTCACATCATCTCAAACATGACAATGAGTTCACTGTACTCCAATGGCCTCCACAGTCACCAGATCTCAGTCCAATAGAGCACCTTTGGGATGTGCTGGAACGGGAGATTCTCATCATGGATCAACTGTGTGATGTCATCATGTCAATATGGACCAAAATCTCTGAAGAATGTTTCCAGCACCTTGTTGAATCTGTGACACCAAGAATTATGGCAGTGCTGACGGCAAAGGGGGTACAACCCTTGAACATGACAATGAGTTTTACTGTATTCATCCGCTTAAATATTTGTTCATACATGCGTGTGTGTGAAGCCTGAGGAGAGCTACAACTACATTTTATTCTGCAATCCAATAAGGCTATATCTCGTAAGGCACATGTGAAATCATTCTTAACATTTGAATATTGATGCATTACAAACATTTTACTTGTTAAACTTGATGTCATGTGTCATTGCTGTTTAATAAGGACCAAGTGCTGTATCTATAAAATGTCAGCTTTATCTGAAATAACTTTTTTCTCAGCTTTGTGACGGTGCATTTCTTTTTATAAATTCAAGGGTTTCTCGGGGAGTCACATGGTATTTCCTTTTGTAAGGGAAGAAATGACTGAGTGAGAGAAAGTTGGAAGAGGAGAAGAGAAATGAAGAGGAGGTGGGTGTGAGGCTGCACAGAGAGAGGAAGAGTCTGTGATTAAATCTCCACATGTTAAACTGGGTCCATCTTCACTTCTGCTATTTCACTTCAATATTTCCATTTCATTCAATATTTCCTCCATAAATACCGAGCAGTAGTTTCTAACCTGAGGTTCAGGATCACTGCGTTAACTCAGTGTCGGTAGGAAAACCTCCATCCTTCAAACTTCGTCCATAGTTACACTCACCTGTAACTTTGTCGTCACACTAAACAGCCTAAATTAGCTTGTTTTGTTGTGTTACATATTTGTAGTAGTTTAATAGCAAGTGAACAGGATACAAATAGTGTGTTTAAATTATCTGTAACTGACTTTAATTAATAAGCCCCAGTTTATTTTAAACATTTTTGCAGTGGAGTGCATTTATTCAAGTAGTGCACTTCAGTAGTTTTGAGGTATGTGTACTGAAGTTGAGTACTTTAATTTCACTATACTTCATTCTTCACCACATTTCAGAGGGAAAGACTGTACTTTTTACTTTTTTACAGTTAGGTGGTAACTTTAATTAAGTTTTTTAATAATTTGAAATACAATAAATAAATATAGGTAGTATCATAGATTAAAATAAAACTTTATTGATCCAAGGGAAGAAATTCATCAGTTTCCCAGCAGTATACAAATAAATTAAAATGACTTCCACCAGGTGTGTAAATATAGACAGTGCAGGCAGTGCGGTTGGCACTAAAGGTTGACGCTAATACTTTCATACTTTTTCAGAGATAAAATTTTGCATGCAGGACTTACATTTTGATGAACGAATTTCTACCTTTCCTGAAGTAGCCTAAAAGACTGGAGCACTTTTTCCACCACTGTATATTTGTAGCATGTAGTCTGAGATCAGTTCCCAAAACTGAATGGACAAATATACATCTTTGACCAAGAAGAATCAGCAGCCTACAACAAACCCAAAGCTAAATGTCTGGTTTAATATGATGTGAGGGTTAGCTTGTCCCCTCAAATGTATTAATACTCAATAAAATATTCTTATTCACATATATTTAATATATAACAAAAGATAACAAAGCAACTGCTTTATAGGGACACTTTTTAACAAGACTATGGACTCTTGAAAGTGGAACATGCAATGTGGTGGTGCAAATGTCATTGTTAGGTCAGTGCAGTTGTCATAATCACGGCCAGCGCCCATGTTGTGTAAGTGCTTGCACCCATCTATGCACCCATGGGCGTGTAGGTCTAAAAACTGAGGTGTATTCAGGTGCTTTGTTGGGGCATTGCTATTTTGAAGCAACAGAAAGTGACTGAACCAACAAAAATTTGGTCAGAAGTTATAATGGTGCAGTGTTTTCCAAAATTTAAAGGGTGCATTCTTCAGATAGTATGATGCACCTACATAGGGTGGTTCACAATGCTCTGATTGTTAGACACACAGGGACGTGCGAACGGGTTGTTGGTGAGTGAAATAACCAGCATGGCCGTCTTGGATGTGCTTTGTTATATTTTGTATTTTCTCTCTTTTTGTTAAATTAATCTGTGTATAGTTGTGTTTTTTGTCCATTTGTACATGTTCTGCTATCACACATTGGTGTTTTGAGGAAGTTGTGAATAGTTCAATACTCACTGGTCACTCAGGCCTCTGCTGCTCAGAGTTGATCTCATCTAATTAGTGGCACCACCTGACTGATTCATCACACCTGGTAGGAGTCTGTGTGTATCTGTTCTGTGAAGCACTCATGTCAGTAGCACTGATGATCGTCAAGGACTGAAATGTTTGCTGCTGTTTTTAATCACTTTTTATTATTTTTTGCACTTTTGGTGCACGGATGTCCTAAATAAATTGACATTATTTTGTTTTGTTTTTTGCATTGATCTCAGCCTGTGAACCTTTTTTTGTGGCTGTTGAATTGGTGTGCGGGTATGTCCTCTACCGTCCTTACTTGGGTGAAATAATTCATCATTAATGACGAAAATATTAATTACAGTCTGTAAAATTTGACCAAAGCAGAGATCAGAGCAGAGCTGCAGAGTTTCTGTCCAACTCCACATTATGAGAGACTCTGTGTGCATTTACATACGAGGAGCAGTAATTTTAGAAGCTAAAAGTGTAGTTCTGTTTTCTCTGTCAAGTCTATAACTACAGATTTTAGTTTTGCTGCTTAAATGTCCAACGATATTTGCTGCAGTGACATTGAAGCTCTTACTGCATTACTCTCAGCAGAAAACTGATCACATCTCTAATTTGCCACATCCATTATGTAAATAGTGGTGCACCAGATGCAGGTGCACATCTCTTTAAAGGGAATGGAAGATGACACCCTGATTGATTGAATTCATGTTACGCCCGAAACACACTAGGGGATTACTTAGGGGACTAAATACAGCTCCTTTGCCCCTTGTGCCTTACAGTACTTTGCACCCAAATGATGCGCTTTTTAACAGGCACAACTGAAGTTGGACACCCCTGAACTGCCCTTTAGACCATGAGCTATATATTGTCTAAATGGGACCCTAGGAGGCTACAGTTAGGGGCCATTCATATGTGCCCTCAAATTCATTGTTTTTAATGTAGAGGCACAGCAGGCACATTCAAGCGCAAGAGCGAAGCTGTTGCGGCGCTCATGCATTCCCGAACATCTATTTATCAGGGTGCAAAGGCAGCAGCCTGAGATAAACTGAGTACAACTTCTGGAACGCAGCAGCGCACATTGCATGTCATGTGACGAGGACCAACCAATCACAACTGACAGATATCTTTACCTGCTTCTGTAAATGTCAGTCAGGGATAAATATGGAGAAGTTGATCACTCAGTGCAGGGCTGCCAGAGCTTTATATGTGTCCCACAGACGCATTCTCCAGGGGATTAAAGATGTGGCATGTGTACAGCCCCTTATGCTAGCAGCTCCGTCAGGCTGTACCAAGACACAGCTAAATGCTAATATCAGCAGCTGATGTTTAGCAGGTAGCTAAGATAGCTAACATGAACTTTTATATCACTAAGTTGTGTTTATCCATTTAGCAACTTAAAGGAGTAGTTCGACATTTTGAAAAATATCTAAGTTTAGCATGTTAGCATGCTAACATGAGCTAATTAGGATTATACACAAAGTACAGCTGAGGCTGATGAGAGGGTGAATAATTCTGTAGGTATGTGTTCATAAATCAAAGTGTTGGGAAGCTTAGAGAATGTTTTTATTTCATTTTGTCTTTAAAGAGTCACACACCAATAAAGTTTTGGCTCATGTATCTTGATTTAGGGGATTTTAATGCTTTGGGGAATTCGGGGGGATTTTCTTACAATCCATTCTTTCTTCTCATACATGAACATATTAATTGCTAATACTTGTTTCCTTTTCCTAAAATACTGACACCTTGTACTGCAGTATTTTCCTATTTGTTACTTTTTCCTGAATTTAAGGATCCAAGTTTTTCTTTTGAGTTTACCAAGCGGATGCAGAAAATCTTGGCTGTGCTGCAGATCTGTTTTCCTGGAGGGCCGGGTCTATGTGCTGGGTTCACTAGGTGTTTAGTGCCGATGCAGGACTGCCAAGTATGATGTTACAGCCTTCCCATGTTAATGTTCATTCAGGAAGGACCTTTACTGCCAGAGCAGCGGGAGGGAGCCGGCCAGCTGTGAAAACACTGTTAAAGAGGCTTTAGTGCTCATTTCACGAATACTTTAAGTTTACTTATTGAAGGGGAAAAAAGAAATTAATGGACTATGCGCTGGGCTTTTCCTTATTGTTCTTCCATGAGACTTCTCCATATGTGCCAGCGAGCGTCCGTCCAAGTTCAGCCCCCCCTGTGAAACCGGATCCTGAAGTTCCACGTACAGAGGCGCTGGCCTTTCCCCCCCACTCCTGTTCTGGGATTAACGTTTGGCTCGTGAACGCAGCTCGCTCCCCTCAGAGCTGCTGCCATGTTGAATCACCCTGTAAACTTTTACCTCAGAGACAGATACAAAGAGAGGGTGAAGGACGCAGAGGACGTCCTGCTGGCGGAGGACACCAGGGTCCCCTCAGGGAGGCTCATTATGGACATGATGTTACACTACTGGCATGTAAAATACTGCTCTTTGATTGGCCGGCAGATGTGTGTTAAAATCATATACGTGAACACCTCAAACATGGTTCAGGTCAACAGTTAAACCACCATTACACTGAGGGTTGGCATAGCAACAGGACTGATGCTCACGTTACGCTTCCCCTCAATGCACAGACTCCTGGAACCTCCTTAAAAACCTATGGAGCCTGCTCAAGGACTACTGAAACCTACTCAAGTGGAAGAACTTTTGAAAGCTACTGAAGGAATGCTGGAAACGTCTGAAGGTCCCAGCAGGAACCTGCTCAAGAAAACTGGAGCGTTCTCAAGGAACTGCTTAACAACTCCTGGAAACTGACTAAGGGCCCTTCAAGGACAGCAGGGACATCCTTAAGGCTCCAGGATCTAGAGATTTCCACAGGTCTACCCTTGGACCTGACACCTGTACGGGTTTGGGTCCACATTTTACTATGGTCAATCAGGTCCAGGTGGAATCCCATTCTATTACCACTGGTGTCGGGTCTGTTTATGATTGGGCTGATTTAGGATCAGATTACTAAAACAAAATAAGGTGAGCTGAAAAAGAAGCTAAAATAAAATGAATATAAAGAGGTCAAACTTAGCAGCACCTCTTATCTGGGCCTCCTTAGTCTATCTTTGCCACACGGATCCTCACAGCGCTGTGTCAGCGCTACAGAAAGGTCTGGAAGCACCCATCATCATTCTGGGCTTTGTTTTTGTGTTTCTAAACCAATCACAATTGTCTTGGACTGCACTAAACCCAGGATGCAGCAATGCAGAAGGGGAGGAGAACGCTGGCTGAAATAACCGGCCAATAGCAGGCTTATAGTCTACATCCTGTGACTCAGTCTACAGCCTCCTTAATGCAAATGAAAACATATTATTTAGAAAGTCTGAAGAGTCTTTAAGAGTTATTTTTACTGTGTCATATTAATAGTTTTACTATTACAAGTTAGAGAAAGGTTGACATGTAAAGCAAGACAGAATTCATCTGGGTTCCACTGCCACTACAAAATACCTTTAAGTCAAGACGACTCACATTCAAAAACAACAATGAAAGCTACTTAATTTCCAGGTGAGCTTATCAGTTGCATGCATTGACATAACCACCGCAGCTGAATGGATTTAGTTAGCAAAAGGTATTTTGTCTGCAGTAACGTTATAGTGTTATAAGTTAGTATAGCACATTAACACAGTGGACATAGGTGAAGACATGCAAGACAAGACAACAGTTTCATACATGCAGGAGCTGTGTGAATCAGAGAAAGCAGCTAAAGTGGAACTCCTGAAAAGTGCAAATCCTGTCACATTAACCAGGGATCATTGGACATTTGTGAGTAATCACAATTATATCGGAATAAATGCATTTTCTCAACTGGAACAGTGAAATCTTTTAAAAATAATAATAATAATAATAATAATAAGTTAAGAAGTTGTCTCTTAACTCTAAGTTACAGTTTTAAAACCACACTGTTGTAGCAGAGCAGCACTGATTTGAAATAAATAACTAAATACCATGCAGTGTTTACTTAGTGTTTTTAATATGTAAGGCACCTGCACTGGTCACTTTATAAGGAAGCTACTGTGTTTTATATATTGTATTTTGTCATACATACTGTAGTCTGCCTTGCACCTTGAATTTTATATTTATTTTTTGTGTCTTTTTGTCATGTGTACACTACAGATGGAAATTGGCATTTCGCTAAATCTGGTGCAACCATGTTTTAATTTTTGTAAATGATTAATGTCATTGCAAACTGCTCTCTTATAAATCAAATAAACCAAACTAAACAAAGAACTTCTTCAATGTACTTCAAAACTATATTGAAATGCAAAATAATAGAATTTTTTACATGCAAATAAAACTGTGATTAATTGCGACTAACAACTGGAATTTCACGATTAATCACAATTCCAAAAATTAATATTTTGACATAATTATTTGCATTACAATATCAGTAAAATACACTCAGCAAGGAATGCTTGACTCTCCACAGAGCTGTGAAGCCTGACCTCAGCTGCTGCACAGAGTCAGGGCGCTGTAAATGCCCCTGAGGTCCCAAAAAAAAATTGTTTTTATCCTTCACTGAAAAGAAAAAAAAAATAATATCAGTGACGACCTTTACTTTGATAATTTGCTGGTAGAACGTTTCCTACAGTGTAATTTTGAATGCAGGATTTTCCACTGTATTATTCAAGTATCCGAGTACTCCTCCACCATCCACCACTACTTGTCATTATTTCCTGGAGGACTGTGACTCTGAAATCTACAGCTCTGACTGGAGGTCAGAGGTCAACCACCACACCAGCGCTGGAGAGGAGAAACAAAGACCCTTTAAAAAGCTGCTGAGATCTCACACACACACACACACACACACACACACACACACAGAGGAGTTGGTTTGTGGGCGAGAACGGAAACAGCCCATCAGTTTGAATGTCTGTATGAGACCACATGTAGAGACGCCTCACAGTCAGCGACGTGGGTGAGATCTGAGTGTGTATAATACCAAACTCCACTCGTCGTCGTCATTAAAACACCCTGACCATCCTCTCATGTTCGTTTTCTGTGTTTCTTCCTCTCTGACGCGCACCTGACAGCTGCTGCAGCACCTTGTTATTGCAAAAATAAAAGTGCAACCAATTAGAGCTGCAGCACAAACTTCTTGCTGCTAAGCTGGGCTGTATCCGCGCTCCGCAGAGAGGATCAGTCGAGATGAGCTGCGGCTCTCTCAGACATTAATACCTCACCGTAGATCTCACCGTTAAACCCGCCTGCTCTTTCTCTTCCTGCAGCGTCCTTCGGTCGAGTCTGCCGGGAACGCCGAGCAGCCAAAAATCAACTCGTACAAGATTTGAAGAGTAAGTGAGGAGGATGGATGTGTCGACACAAACCGCCGCGCCCTGCCGCCATATGGAAACCATTACACAGTTCTTCTTCTCTGGCTGTGAGAGGCGCAGAAGGACAAGCAGCATCCACAGGGTTTCTTCTTCTACAACCAAGAAGAAGGTGGAAATAAGAATTTAAACTATTCAAAAGTGATCACCAAACACTGTCTACAGCAAAAAACAACCTGACATTAAGACACCAACATCGGATGAACTACTGTTTTAATACAATGTGTTTAAATACAGTGGGCCTCTACAAACAAAATATATGTGCAAGTTTGTACAAGTGAGGAGAAGAACAGGAACATCTGTTCATTATACAACCCAAAAAAACTGTTCTGTAATAACGTGAACATTGAGAAAAATACAATTCATCCTGAACTTATCAAATACCGCCGCATAGCCAGTGATTTCAACGTCAGACACCTTTCGTGGCGATATGACACACGGGTGACGTCAGGTTGTAATGCCATCAACAACAAGGTAATATAAAGAGCTCGAAAGTCCCTACAGGCTGGGTGGGAGGGGAGGTGTATGGGTCCAATAAACCTTGGACTTTCACCCAGGAGCTCGCTGTTCGGTTCCCATGTGAGTTTTAAGCCAAACCCTGATGATTTTTCTAAATCTAAGTACTTTTTTTTGTTGCACAAGGAAATAAACCTAAATACGAGGTGTTTTACTAATGTTGTAAATTTATTTTGAAAGACACTGTTTGCATTGAACAAGCAGAAACTGTACATTTCCTGTGCAAACTGAAGTGTATTTTGAAAAGACGCAATGCATGTAACAAGTAAATTGACACGCAACATCAACAACAGAGGCAGGAGGATACCTAGCAAGTCATATTTAGATGTTAAAGTCCACTGATAAAGTGGTGATATTTGACAATTTGGGATAAGAGTGCATATGCTGTTGTTCAGTGTCTACTTTTATTGGTAGTGACTCCATCAGCCTGTAAATTGTTATACAATTCTCATAAAATGCTCATTTGTATTTCAATTTGTGAAGGAAGTTTCTGCATATAAGAGACCACCCGACATTGCAATGCCCCATAACTCCAAAGCCCCAGTAGTCCAAAAAGTCCATTTGTACAACGGCCCATTATCCTGAAAATGAAAGCCCATTGCTCTGAACGTTTTTTCTCCACAGCACTCTCCCAAACAGAAGCACATGTCTCATTATTATGCAGAATGATGTCACTGGAACTTTCCACCATGTTGACAGCCTTTGTTGGTTCAATTTAGGCATGAGGAGTGACACAGCTTAAGGTTAGGGTAAGAATATCAGCGTAAGCCAATCAGAGGTAGAGTAGGACGAGTCACGCCTTTGCCATAGGAAGGTCCGATAACTAATTAGTGTTTCTGTGTGGAGTGTGGAGCCTATTTTTGTAGAAACAGCCCTGGGTGTTTGCTGTCGGTGTCATGGCTGTTGTACAAATGGACTTTAGGTCAAATGGGACATTTTTTGCACTACTGATACTAACTATGTGCTGTCAGAACAATGGCATGGCAATATCACACCTGGGCAAGGATGTGTGTTTGGAGTCAGAGTTCAAACACAAACGCTTGCTCAGGCATGCTACTCATCTGCGTATCAGACTGTTTTCGCTGAAGTGTCGTGAATAATACAGTTTTAGAAAAAATGCATGTGCTGTGGAAGTTCTGTCACCAATGAGCGTGGGTTTCCTCCAGGTGCTCCAGCTTCCTCCCATAGTCCAAAGACATGCAGGTTAATTGGTGACTCTAAATTGTCCGTAGGTGTGAATGTGAGTGTGAATGGTTGTCTGTCTCTATGTGTCAGCCCTGTGATAGTCTGGTGACCTGTCCAGGGTGAACCCTGCCTCTCGCCCAGTGTCAGCTGGGATAGGCTCCACCCCCCCAGCGACCCTCAAGAGGATAAGCTCAGTTAAGAGTCTAAGAAGGTGTCTGAGTTTTGTCTCTCAGTTGGGTTCAAACTGTTTTAGAGGCTGAATATAGTGTTGTTGTTGTTGTTGTTGTAAGGGTCTTTCTAAAACAACTAATAAATTAACAACAAGTGAAATCAACAAATATTTAAAGGTTTAACATGTAAGATTTAAGGGGATTTAGTGGCATCTAGCAGTGAGGACTGCAGATTGCAACCAGCTGAAACTTCTTCTGGTTAGAATTCCTTCAGTGTTCATCCCTCAGGAGCCGAATTATCCGCAGGGGTCTCTTCCCCTCTAAAACAAATGGACCAGGTGATTTAAAGTGTTAAAAAACACCAAATAATGTTGTTTGACATGTAAAAAAATCAGTGTTTTTCCAATGCTCTCATCGTGAATGGATTGATACCTACGGTGGCCAACGCAAAAAAGCAAATCGCCCTATCTAGAGCCAGTGTTTGGTTTGTACATTCTGGGCGTACAAAACTATGGTGCAACGGGGTGGAGTCAGTAGACAATGACCCGCTTACTGTGTAGATATAAATGGCTCAGTCTAAGGTGACACAATACAATGATTGTTATTTTCAGGTGATTGCACACTTAAGAAAACATACTTATCATATTATATTCCATGTCTGCCAGCATATCCCCCTAAATCATGCACACTGAACCTTTAATTGAAAGTGATTAAATCCAGTCATTCTGCTTTATAATGAGAGTTTGGAGGACATGGACTGAAAGAGACAATTGATAATTCAGAGGAAATTAATTCAGTCATTCAAGGGGATATTTTAGCAAATTAAGGGAACACAATAATTAATCTGAGGGTACAAACAACAGGGCTAAATAATATTGAGAGCACAAATCATTAACATTCTCCCTCTGACAGCCACCAGACTTCACAGTATGTCTGTGTCGTTTTTTTATCCTGCATCTGGTCAGACTTTGACTCGTCTTTTGTCTCACAGCACGTCCTCACTTCCTGAACATGAAGTTATATTTTTCTCAGGTGGAGCTGTGGTTGGTTATCTGTGACCCTCAGCCTGAGCAGCGTCTCCTCTGCTTATATAACTCATGTTTCTGCATCCTGATAAATCACCGAGCCATAATACGTCTGTGTCCGGTCTTCCTCCTTTGTCTGAGCATCCTGGCAGGTCAGACTGGATTAAAGCCAGCCTTGTGGGAATGATGGCAGCGGAGGAATCTCCTCCTGCCAGCTCCTCGACCTCCTCGGAGAGACAACAGCATCCTCACATCGCTCCCAGAGACGATGTTAAAGTGTCAGCTGAATCCTGCTTTACAGCTCTGAGTTTGTGTTCAGATTTATTTGTGAGTGTTTGTGTTGTATCCATGTGTGAGGAGGAGGAGGATGAGGAGGAGGAGGAGGAGGATGAGGAGGAAGGCGGTGTTAAAGCTCTTCAGTGGCCAATAAAACCCTGCAGCTCTCCAGAGGTTCAACAGGATAATTGATGATTGATGATGTCGGCATGTTTGGAGGTTAAAAATCCTTCCGGTGGTCTGAGCGAGGCTGTCAATAATCAATCAATACTATTAACAAATCAACAGCTTCACTTTAGGCTCCTTTGAGTCTGTTTATACTTGATGTTTAACAGCAAACCTGCAACAACATAAGCAGCAGTCACTCAGTGCCAGACAGGAAACTGTGTCAAGAGCAAAGAGTCACGTAGTTGTTAAATAGCCTGCTTCAAGTGTGTTATGATGATTCTGGGATATTTTACTGACAGAGTTCAGACCATAGACTTTAAAATAAACAGTGTTGGTCAGTAAAATGTTACAGTAGTATTATTAATTTTTCCAGTAACAAGTCGTGTAACTAATTCCTAATTTCAGTAATAACATTACAGTTACCCCAAAACCAAACAACTCATTACAACATAACAACAAATCACTACTGACTTAAAATACAACAATCACATCAAAGGAATCATTTTCATAATCGCCACACTGCGCAGGCACGTCACAAAGCAGCAAGCTAGTTTGGGAGATTAAAACTCTTACCTGAGCAGCTGGAAATATTCCCATTACTTTGATTCTGTTGGGAGGAGAGATGTCAAGAACACTAAAGTTGCTGCAGGTAGTAGTACTAAAACTCTTTCCACTGTGAAAAACACATCCTCAAACCTCCAGTCTAAAACACGTACTACAATCAACAGCACAACAACGTGAAGCTCCAGGAAATACACCCCACCAAAGGTGAGCTCTCTGTCTTTCAGGAGGATCTTTGGCCACAGGCAGCTGAGGATCCCCAGGTAAAAAAGAAAATCATTAGCCTTAGCTACACTTACTGCGATTACCCGGACAAAGGCACACATCTGAATTTTAGGGAGAAACGGGACTATCAAATTTATGGGTGTGACAGAAAAGTAATATGACAAGTAGTTTCAATTTCAATCGCCCAGTAGTGGCTGGCTGCCACTACCCTGCCCCCTCAATGTTAGCAGATGGGGCCAAACTAAAAACTCAAAGTGTTTCCTTTATTTTTCTTTTCTTTTTAGGTAGTGCTTATTATGCTGATGTATGTTCAAGTGTTAATTTTTCTGATAATTTTGGTTTTAATTAGTTATTTAATGCTGCACTGCTCATTATTGGTCGGACGGGAATATGAGCTTGACCTCAATACCATTATCATCATTATTGCAGGTTGCAATATCTGACCTCTGTTTGTGTTTGCTGATGAGGTTTCAGTCTTTTTACATTTCCAAGGGAAAAGAAACACAAAATCATGAATCATCCTTAAGCTTGAAAAACTGTTGATAAAGGCGTCCCACAGGGATACGTTTTAGGTCCTCTGCAATTTATTTATTTTTTGAACTGAGCACTGCAGTGTTCCCTTTTATGCTGAATATATTTACTACATCTGCATTAGTGTATGAGCACTTAAATCCTTATTTCTCGTCACACAGTAAATTCTATAAGGTGTATAAGTTTTTGGAGAGACTGAAAATAAACTTAAATCTGTTCTCAGGAACGAGTTGTGGGAGGGTGTGAAGATGATGATTACGCTGATGAGGTGGGTTAACAATATCAGATCTATCACATGTGGTACCCTGATAATCAGGATTAAAGTAATAAATTCTCTTTGTTCTTCGATGGTCATTGTGTTCTGTTTCTTGATTGGGTGGGGCGTTAAGTAAGTCAAACCAATCAACAGTGGCTGATGTATCTATTAACTTAATGTTTGTCATATCAATCAAAGAAACATGTAGATTTAAAGGTTGTTATTTCTCAAAGTCGGCTTCTAAAATCCTGTACAGCTGCAAACATCTCATCCACAATGGAAGATATTTCCCTTTTCCGAATCCCGCCTATAAAGCTCTGTCTGATCCAACTGGTTTTTCCAACTGGTGGAAACATCTGTCAATGAGTACAACACCAGACCTGTTGTTCAGAGATTCAATCAGAACAAATCTGAGATGTGGGTGTTGATTCAGTGGTCTGGAAGCAGTCTGTAACATTCCTTGGACCACTTCAACAAACGTGCTCCGTGCCACCCCGCCTAACCCTCCACCCAGCCTCAGGCTAGTTCTAACTCCAACCAAAAACCAACCTGTCCAGAACGAGTCCCCACAATGTCGCTGGATAGATTTTAGTCCCCACAATGTAATGAAAACACACAAACAGACACACACTCAGCAGGTGATAACGCCGAGCTGAGGTCTTCCAGATGACTCCGTTCTGTCTGAACTCTCTGAGTGTTTCTGTGCGGCTGATGGAAACTTTAAAACACTCTCTGATTAACATGAAAGCAGAGCGACCACTTTGATTCAACCACCAGGACGTCCTCTTAAAACAAGATAACACAAGAAAAACACTGAGTGGATAAAGATGAACAGTGACTCTCTATCAAATACAAAGAAACACTTTACAAGAACACAGGAAGAGCTGGTTCGGACTTTTGTTTCTTATTTTTTTATGTATTCAATTCAATGTCACAAAATATACCAACCTGTAACAGTAGTACTGCAGAGGTTTTGATCCACCTTATTTTTCATGGAAACACGGAGGCAAAACAGAACGCAGAAAGCTTCCGTTTTTTGTGCGACACTTCCGGTCCAGCACTCTTGACCACTGTGTAAATGGGAATCGCCTTGTTGTTTACCTTGTTGAGTTTAGCTATATATATATATCACATTTTTCACATCACTATATCACCGTTTAGACTAATCTGATGTTTGTAAAGTCTATAAACACAATGATTGAACAAACATTACTATTTCTGTGTGTGTAATTAATAACATGGTTATCGTAGATTAGCTGGGCTAACCGTTAGCTGTTAGCCGTTAGCCGTTAGCCGTTAGCCGTTAGCAGTGTCTGTAATAACTCAATAACTCAATAAACGGTCCGTGAAAAAAATATTGTTTCCAGCGGATGTCTTAGTTACAACATGATTGAGCTAACTGGAGTAGTTTCATGTCGTATCCGACAACGGGAGGCTTTTAACAGATGACGTCCTGATGTTAGCTTTGCTGCTAGTGTTAATGTTAGCTGTCCCTGTCAGCTGCAGCCACTGATGCTTTCTAGACATCGTGATTTCCCAAAACTGAATAAATACCACACATAGCAACACAAAACTGCTTTGCTAGCTCAATCATGTTGTAACGGCTGGATGGTTGATGCGTACATGCTGATTCAGGTGCTATCAGAGCCGATCCGCGCATCACTATGGCTTAATGATCAACTCAGTCAATTAAAACAACCCGTCCTGTGTTAGGAGTGTATGTCGCTGACAGAAAGAAAGAAAGAAAAGGGAAAAAAAGATAGAAAAGCAGCGTACACCTCACATATTTATTTCTCACAGTTGCGCACACGTTTGGCTGGCATGCAGAAGCACCGTCTGTGTGTCGAGGGTGCGAGCCGCAGCTTCAGCTGCTCAGGTAGAGAGGCTGTGTAGCCCGGTGTGTTTTTTCGCTGATTCGGTTCTGCAGGTTCTCTGCTGGTACACTGGAGACGGGGATCAAGCAGTTTGTCTCACTCGGGATAGATTGTGCTTTTTTGGTTCATAGTTTTTGATTGACGTGCGATTTATTCGCGTTTAGAGGGAATTATTTTTACCGGCAATTACTGGATAACGGGCACAGTTATCTATATAAAATACACAGACGCTAAAAAAACGACCTGACGTTTCGCGATAATCTTGCTTCATCAGAGGTATGCAGGTCAGAATGGACAGTAGGTGTATTTGTAAACTTAGAAAGGGGGATTGGGTGGTCCATCCCTGAGGCCAATTCCAGCCAATCGGGACTCTGGGAAAGGGCTGGGTGTGTGTGATTGGTAGGGGAGATTTTGAATTTTGGAGGGAACCTTAATTGATGAAATTCAATTGGTTCTTAGGGGAGGGAGTGGTGTGGGAAAAAAAATGAAGGGGAACGGACACGGGAGATAAAATGAATTCTGAATGCCGGAATAGGAGCGATAGCGCAGTCGGCAGGGTCGTTGACTCTCAAGCCAGAGAGCGGGGTTCGAGGCCCCAGCGCAGCTCATCTCGCCACCAGCAATGAAAGAAAATGGTGGTGTCCAAGAAATCTATCTGGTTGGGGTCTATGGTGGACTTCAGTGTAATTGTGGGGTGGTGACTGTTGAGTATTTGGATGAAAGTGTGAAATGCAGGGAGGTCGTGTGTCCAGGCACCAATAATGTCATCAAGGAATCTCAGAAAGAAAAGAGGTTGTAGGGGACACTTGGCCAGCGCCTCCCGCTCCCACTCGCTCATATAAAGGTTAGCATATGATGGGGCAAAGCGTTGTCCCATGGCTGTTCCATGTGTTTGTAGATAATGGGTATCATTAAAGAGAAAATCGTTGTTCTCTAGACAGAGTCGAAGGAGCGAAAGGATTTCCGGGTCGGGACGTTTGGGGTCTGGGTATCGTTGAAAAATTGTGTTTATGACTGTCAGGCCCAGATTGGTGTCTATATTTGTGTACAGACTGTCAACGTCGATGGTGAATAGAAATGCTTTTGATGGAACAGTCATGGGGAGTATCATTTCGAGGAAGTGGTAGGTGTCTTTAACGTAGCTTGGGTGACGAGTGGAAAGGGGGGAGAGAAAGTGATCAATGTATTGCGCCACATTGTAGGTGGCACTGTTGCAATCTGAGACAATAGGGCGGCCGGGAGAAACTTCGGAGGGAACCGTCCAGCTCTGGGGTTGCTTATGAAGTTTCGGGAGGAGGTAAAAGTAGCGAGGGCGGGCATTATTGGGTCCTGATAAGAAATCTCTTTGTTTTGCTGAAATGTAGCGTTTGGTATAGAGGGTTTGAACTATGCGTCGTATATTTAACTGAGTGTTGTGTTGTATTGTGGTTGGGATGGGTTTGTAGTGAAGTGGGTTGGACAGTTGTCGGTTTGCTTCAAGGAGATATTGTTGTCGATCCATGATAACTACTTTTGATCCTTTATCTGCCGGTTTTATTACGATGTTTGGATTTTTTATGAGTTGCTGTAAGGCTGAACGTTCGGCAGACATTTGGTGGGGGCCGATATATGTTAATTGTATTATTGTCAGAGTGGATAATGGATTGTATTTGTGGACGGATTTGTATGCCGGTAGGTTCCCAACTGGACGGTAATGTAAATTGTTGTGTGTTCTGCTGATGTTTCCCGTGGAAGTGGTCAATTATTTTGATGCGTCTATGATAATGGTGTAGGTCCCTCCGAAGCTCCTCCCAGTCATATCGGGAGGGGCGTGGGATGAATGATAGGCCTTTTTCAAGCAGTTGGGTTTGAGATGGGGACAAATTGAGTAGGGAGGAGAGGTTAAGGACATTGGATTCCGAATTTAGTTGAGTTAGGATCCGTTGTGCTAAGGGAGGTTGTGTTAGGGAAGGGGATGGAGGGGGAGGGGGGTGTATGGGATTGTGGTGTTTATTGGTGTGAGCGATTGAGAAGGGGTTAAGGGCAGGGGTGTGCAGGGCCGGTGTAGGGTTCAGATATGCGATAAACTCAATTGTCTGCACCAATGTGTGAATATGGCCGCAGCTGNAGGGGGAGGGGGGTGTATGGGATTGTGGTGTTTATTGGTGTGAGCGATTGAGAAGGGGTTAAGGGCAGGGGTGTGCAGGGCCGGTGTAGGGTTCAGATATGCGATAAACTCAATTGTCTGCACCAATGTGTGAATATGGCCGCAGCTGTAGCTGGGGTCCAATGGATGTTGTCTGCCTCGGTGATAAAGGTGTCATTCGGTATCTCTATCAGAAACGGTAGGTGGGTGGCGATGGTATTATTGATAAGTTTCAGATTGTGTTGTTGGGTGGATGTAAGGTTCGTGGAGAAGTTGATGATGGGGAAGTAGATATCGGCATTGGGAAAGACCGTGCGGGCTGTTCTGGAGAGTGCTTTAAGTTGTTTAATTGATGTTTGTTTTGGGTCTTGGTCTTTTTTATTAAGACCAACCGACAACACCAGGATCTTGGTGGAGGGACTGGGGGGGGTTTCACAGATTTTGAGAAAGTGGTAAAAGTTAGCGCCCAGATAACTAGCCAGTTGGATGTCCGGGTTACTGTGAGCTGGAATACGATTGATGTTTGAGTCCCCCAGGATAACCACAGGTTTCCGGGGCCTACAGGACCAGTCCACCAGTTTTCTGTGTGGACGGGCGATGTAGTAAGCTGGCCTGAAGGTCATGTTGGGGGGAGGTGTGTGGCGTGAAGAAGGTGGACGGGGTGATGGGGTTGATAGGCGGGCGGTGGGTGTGGGGGGTTGTGGTAAAGGAGAGTTGTATGGGTCGGTGTGGTTGGCGTCAGGCTCCATGGGAAGTTGGCAATGGGAGGGCTCAGAATGGGTGCTCTGATCGGCCATCATGGCCTTGAGAGTCCCTCGCATCATGGTTTGAGGTAACTGATTGACTAACATAAACAATTGAAAATTGAAAATAAAATTAGCTTGCACCGTTAGCTCCGGTAAGGGAAAGCATGAGGGAAAGCGGCTGACCGGAAGTCGAAGTCACGCACAAAAACACGGAAGTTGATCACTATTTACTTCCATGTTTGAAAATAAGGTGGATACGACACACCCCTACAAACCGTGCCCACCACTAGTACAAGACAAACCCATCATTGCAATACTGATCTGAATCAACAGCACTGTAGTGAACAAATATGAGGCAGAATGTAGAAATAATCCACTTTATAATCAATTTTACATAAAGATGTGATACACTTTATAATTACCCCTATCATAACCTTAACCACCTCCCTTTTAACCTAATATTTCATTGCTAGCTAATCGTTAACTTAGCATTTTCATTGTGCATCCACTTCTGTGCTAAGAGAGAAGGGGGCTTATGGTGGACTGATGTGTAAGTAAAGGCGGGCGAACCATGTAGCTAGTGGGCTGGTCATGTAGCTGCTCCAGTTGCAGTTATACCTACTGACATCTGTCCAAAGGTAATCTGGCAAACTACTGGACCAAGCACCCTCATATTTTGTATGCACATTTATGACTGTATGCTCAAGGACCTCTTGTGGTTGTAGTGATTCACAGTTGTTGATTTATGACCTGATTTATTGTTTTTATGCCTTCACTAACTGCTGACTCCTCGCTGCTCCTTACCGGCCGTTAGGGGTCGTAAGTTTTCCAGAAATGGGCGTGGCAAAAACAAGAAGCCTTACCGTCTGTTGCAGGCCAGATTTTGGTCTTCGTCATGGCTCAAAATGTGAAATCCTCATTAAAGTTTGGTCTTACTTTGAACCAGAGCATCTGCAGATAAATTCCATGTTGAATATGTTATGAAACACTGAAGTTAGGAACGATACGAAATGAATAAGTCTCCATTTTTTTGTTGTCTTCACTGCTGTCTTTACTGTAAGGGAGCTGGTAATAACTCCACCGGGCGCACCTGGTTTTGGTTTGTTAACAGCACCTTGTCAAACCTCACCGGGAGTGTTTCAGAAGCAGAGCATTTCCCTGTCCGATTTTGTAGACTTGCAGATTTTGTTGGTTAGGTCCTTGTTCCTTGATATTTGTGCTACTATAAGTAAGTAAGCAGGCTATATAGTTAAATGTTTTTTTTTTAATTCTTAAGGTCTTCTGAAATTGTGTTTATTGTAATTTCCTACTTTGTTGCGCTGCAGCCAGGAGACAAGGTTAAGACCAGTTATGAACGACATGGAGTCGTCACATACAGTGCCTGTTAGCAGGAGAAATCAATCTGCTCTTTGCAACGTGCTGCAGCTCTGTCAAAAAAAGACAAGGCGCATATTTTCATTAGTTTCAGGGGCACTTCTGAAATACAATGCTGGAGTTAGAAGAATTGTCTAGAGTGGCAACGATCAGCCTGGGGGAGATCTGCACTGTACTGAGTGCACTTTTCTAGTTTGTGAATATTATTAATTATTGCCTTTTAAAAACACCTTCATTACAAAATTAAAGCACAGCATTAGAGATGCAGATTCATGGTGACTGATAGATACATATTAACATTACTACCTTGTTAAATCTTCAGTGTTTCAGTTGAGATCAGTGTTTTTTTCATCAGTATACCTGCATGATGTTTGCCTTTCTCCCACCACTGAAAAAAAACTTCAGTTACACAAATAAACTCAACAGAAACTTGACTTTGTTCCAAACCAGAGTCCAGGCTGTAAAGTGAAGTTTTTGGAGAATCTAGAAGTCTCAACAGCTGGATAAGTAATCAGTGAGTCACTTTTATCGATCAGTAACTCTATCAGATATATTATGTTCACTGTGTCCTGTGGGGAGTCTTATCATTCACGTTAATGGTTGTATTTGTTCCAGCTGCTCATCTGAGGCCAAGAAACACTTGAAATATCAGGTTAGTGAGATGAAAATAGACAGACCTGTTTCTGATCCAGAACTGTGCTGAAATACTTACAGGACATAAATAAGTTGTGACAGCTCGTGATATTAACTTTAAGTGGTTCAATTCTCTGTTGTGGGCCAAAAATACAAACATCCAAAACTGCTACCAGACTGCAGCACAGCTCTCATCCTCTCCACCCAGCTACAACCAAAACTATTCAAACACTCCGAACTTTAGTTTGAAGCTGAATTCAATTATTGATTTGATTTAGTGAAAGAAGAACTCCAAACAAGCTGAACAACCAAAACAACCACATTAGTAAACTTGAAATTACAGTGGAGATCCCAAAGATATCGAATCTGTCCGTGTTAATTTTGGGAAAATGCGTCTAAAATTCAGCCCTGAAATATCTTGGGTTTAAAATGAGGAGATGGTGATTCCTGTCTCCTGTCCAGTACTGTCAGAACTCAACTGCCCTCTATCCGGCTACACTTTCCAATGGGGGCTGGAAAATGACGTAGGTAGTTAGCGCCTGCTAAATTATTTATCTGCAAACAGACTGTTTAGCCGGGCTCAGACGACAGGAGTTGTAAAATTTGAAATCGGGTTGCATCATGCTCATGAGTAGAAACTTCCCAGATGTTGTTCTCTCTAATCTCAAATGTGTGTGCACTACAAGATTTGAAAATAATTGAGCATCACACACAAAACGGTTAGACAGATTATCATCCTGGAGGGAGCATGAATGCACCACCTTACATGGTCTCCAGGGTGTTCTCATTCCGAATTCGTCAAATACCACAGCTTGGTCATTGATTTCAGAGTCAGCTACCGACACCAAAGCCACCTCTCGCCATGGTATGATACGCCGCTGGACAGGGTCAGTTTGAAACACTGCCAGTAATGATGTATTAAAAAGAGCTGGAAACCTGCTTTTGTTGCACAAGAAAATAAATGCAAATACATGGTGTTTTACTGGTGTTGTGATTTTTCATTTTGAAAAATACCATATGCATCTGACGAGCAGAAACTATACATTTCCTGTGAAAATGGAAGCATACTTTCAAAAGACACAATGCATGTTAGAGCTTAGATCGGGCCTAAAAATTCCAGGTCGACCCTACCCGAGCCCGTGCATGTTTTGTCCGAGCCCGTCCCGGCCCGTCCCGTTAACTGTAATTACAAGCCCGAGCCCGGTTTAAACCTGACTTTTTTTTAAGGATGCGAACGTGGACATTGAAGGCTGACTCTCGTCTTTTTTTCCATGGCAAGCCTTCGTCATGTGCCTCTTAATAAGTGTCGAGGTCCCCGTCTTTTTGCTATCATATACCAGCATCGTGCTGCACTTGGTACACTCGACGAAGCTGACCCCCAAATTCCACCAGATGCGTGTTGGTTGCGTCTGCACTCTGGAACGGCGGCGGAGCCTGTGACTGTGCTGTGTTCCAGCTCCGTCTCAGCTCCGTCTCAGCTGCGGCGGAGCCCTCCACAACAGATATGCAGGACTTCTATTTTTGCTGGACGCCAGAGCACAACGCAGCAATTCAGCACAGAGCAGATCGTGCGGGGCAGGAAGTCGTGCACAGAAACAAAATAAAACATCCGGTTAATTTTCAAAATAAAATACATAGTGTTCACGGCGGATCATATTTCCCTGCACTACACCTTGAAAACGTCATAATGGACAGAGGCAGGCCTGAAGTCAACAGATCAGAGGTTTTCAAACATCATTTCACCCCGTTGACACCATGGACGAGGAGATGTTAATCATGGAGGTGCACCCAGATGTCTTCCAACGGAACTGCACCGCTCCGCACAGCAAACGCAGCCGGTGGGTGTTGACGGACGCAACGGACACACATCCAGTGGAATTCCGGCATGACACACACGTTGTCACCTTCGACAACTCACATGTGCGCGACCACATGTGACCTTTTTCTCCAGGACGCGAACAGAGCTCTCCTAGGTGAAAGTTGGTGTTTGTTGGACCATTCACCACCAGGGCCCTTAAACTATAACAGTGACTGGCCACGTATCATGCCAACGTGAAAAGACAGCTTTCTTCCTCAGTGTCTGACGCCTCAAGTCACTGCCCAATTGCTGGATTTCGATTGAGGCTGGGTTGGGTTAAGGTGTGGTTAGGATTAGGCACAAAAACCTCTCGATTATGGTTAGATAAAGATTGTGTCATGGTTGGAAATACCCAGTTTGAGGGTCACAATTTCACCCATGTTTGGTGACTAAAAAGCCACCAGAAACACAGTAATACACGCTATAAAACACAACCAGTTTTGTTGGTTGTTTGTCTCAAACAGTGGACTGCAACATGGCAGCCATTTCACCAGGAATCAGATCTGTTGATGCTATAAGAGTAGCACAGTGCACAGTCAGTACACACACTGTCCAAGTCTCCGGCACAAAAGCTACCCAACTTTTGGCACGAGTATGCAGCTATGTAACTTGTGTGTAGTTTGTGTGTCATTACTTAAAGTCCTCCCTGCTACAACAGGTAACCGCGAACTATGAAGATATTAATTCAATATAAGGTTGGCAATACACAGGAATTCTGATTACATATGTAGAAAAAACAATAAAAGAACAATATATTGACTCAGCTACACGATACCATTCACCATCCCCTCCATCACCTGATGACAAAATCAGCTCATTTACTGTCACTTTAGGAATGTCTATAAGATATGTAAACATGCAAATGTAACATATTCGTGATTTGCAGAAATGTTCAAAGCCAACAGTTTATTCTGGCAACTGGGCTGAGAATATATTAGCAAAACTACACAAGAGCAATTAAAGACAAAATTACAGGGCAGTAGCAGCAGCAGTTAGTTTGGCAAACTGTAAAATGAACATTAATACATCTGAATAAAACAACATCCTGCCATTGATTCGATGGTGGACAGCTGAGCACAGACAGATCACAGTAATGAAACACTATGGGTGATTATTGCTCTGAATCATACAGCTGATATGATAATGATGACAAAAAACCTCTGATACCTTAGAAGCACATTTTTGTATTTATTGAACAAAAGCAGCTGAAGTTGTTAAATTTTGTCCAAACACAAGCAGACGTTCTGAAGCCTAAAACCACACAGTCCAAAACTGACAAAATTATGATTTAAATAAGAAACTAAATTATCAAAAAAGAAGAATCTGATGCCAAGTTTTACTACTGAACAGATTTTCATTCTCGGCTCCACTGACACATTCCTGGTCGGTATCCAAAAAGTACTGAAGTCCAATAATCACCAAATTAGTAAACTTTAAATTCCAGAAAAGATCCCAGAGATATCAAATGTGTCAGGGTGAAAATGTGTCTAAAATGATACATGAGATGCTCAGGTTTAATCTCATATACATATATCTTAAGAGAGAAGCTGGAGCAACATGATATAAATGAGATATAATATTTAAATGAAAGTTTGAAGGTAATTTTCAGTGAAGTTCATTAAAAGCAGAACAGATCTGTGACCTGTGATGAGAGCAGGAAGGTCACGTTAAAGGTGATAAAATATTGAAGTGACCTCCTTTCCCCCTGTTGGAGCTGCGACTGAGCCGAGGAATTTTCCGGGTTATAATTCCATTTGGCAGATCTGATTACAACCTGGACCGTTTCCACAAAAACCCACCAAAGATGGACCCGGCGAGTCAAAGCCGCTGCAGTCGCTCTGATTGAATTCCAGCATTTTCTTTCCCCTCCAGAGAAGCCAAAGTTTGATCTTTACTAATTGATATATCCCGGCTCCGCACATGAATCTCAGAGAGCTCATACCTTGGGCCAATTTAGCTGTTCCACTGGCTGAGTTTTAATTGAGTCCACATTAAAATTTACTTATAAAATAATAATGGGCTCCCATGCAAATGAGCCCATCCCGATATTGCTGCGGCTGCATTTGCATATCCACAAGCAGTCTGGGAGTTCAGAAATCAATATAGATGATTAATAATATATGGGCTACAGGAATAATTAAATTCATTTGATGCAAGGACTCAGTCAGCCTTGGCAAACCAAAGGTGCAATTTTGCCACAATCTAATTTAATACAAGTTGCCTGGATTGCAGTTTCAATTACAAGGATTGAAATAATAATAATGTGTGTTAAAGAAAAATTACACTTTCAAATATATGTTATTTCATTTCATTTCATTGAATGTATTACGGGATGAATCCCTCTTTCTTCACACATTAACATATTGCACCAAATTGCTAAATTAAACTGCTCTTTAATTTATTGCAGAGGCATTAAAATATACAGCTCGGCACCGCTCAAACAGGCCAGACTTTAACGTGTTTACTCAGTTTAAAGATGCAATACGTCAAATGTGGACGTGTGAAGCTGTAAAGCGTTTGTACATTTATTAAAATAAAGTGTTAAATGATAAAAATCCAGCTGTGGTTTGGTGGAAAAGACATTAATCTCTGTGAAAGAATAAAAAAACAGAGAAACATTGGAGAGAATTTGTGATAATTACTCGCTGAACTGGATCCCAAAATAATGTTATCACACTGACGGCTGTAATTACAGAGAATATAAAGATACCGGCTGTTATTACGGCAAATAAATATATTCATTCAGACCCTGGGGTGCGTGTAAGGCTCTAAACTTTGTGTTGGAGGTTAAAGTGCAGCACTGTTCAGCCTCTGGGCGCTGATGGAGATCACATGGAGTTCATGTCATAGATGAGTCTGATTCAAGCAAACAAACCTTCTTCAGATGATCTGTCTGAATATATGGTTATAATTACTCTGTGTATTATCTGGTTGATAATCTTAAACATTAATGTATTCACACCGGGTGCAAATAAAACAATGCATGCGAGTGAATTGCATGTAAAGTCAATGTAAAGACATGAATTCCTTATTAACTCACTTTAGTGAACAATGAGTGCTGCAATAACTGATCAGCACTGAGATCCTCCGGGAACATATGACGTCGACGACGTTCCAGCAGAAGTTCATTCATTGATCCAGCAATGTCACGTGTGTCTGACGTGGGTCAACACAGAATATTCTGGTGTTCAAACTCACATCATGCCACTGGAAACGCAGTAATGATTTGCTAATACACAACTGGTTTTCATGTTTATTGGTCTGGAAGAGTGGTCTAAAACTTTGCAGGCATCTACCATTGCAGCTCGGCCAAGGAAGATGACATTAATGTTTACAACTCGTGCTGTCATGAGCACAAGCCTCTCGTCCATGAGTAGATGCACGCTGCTGTGAAGACCCTCATCTTATGTACAAGGTGGCTCTGTTGCTGGTTCTGTTCTAGTTGTGTTGCAGGAGCTGAAAAGACGGTCTTCAGCTGAGTAAGCCACACCTGCACAACCTGCCCAAACAAACTGTGGCCACCACTGGTACAGGACAAACACACCAACGTGACATTTACATGAACCCTGCTATAATGGACAACAACAAAAGCAAAGGTGGCGAAAATCCAAGACGGGTGGGAGGTATGGTGCCGACTTTCACCCAGGAGGCCAGTGTTTGATTACCGTAAGGTTGTAAAGCCAAACCCTGTTCTTTTTTCCTAAACCCAACTACGTGTGTGTTGTTGAAGATAAAAAAAACTTCACGGTGGTGTACTGACATAGTGCTTTTATTTTGAAAGAGACTGTATGCAATCTGTACATTTCCTGTGAAAATGGAAGTGTATTTTGAAAACAGACAATGCATGTAACAGGCTGAAGTTGACACAGCGTTCTAGAACATCAACAGCCAACACACCCAGGGTACCTTGGACGTCATATCTCTTCATGGAAATGGAAAGTACATGACCAAACATCGATATGTGACAAGGTCGGAGTGAGACCTTAAACACCTCTCTTAACAGTTAGCTAATCACTAACTTAGCACTTTCGTCGGGACCTTCGCTTTTGGGCCAAGAAGTGAAGAGGGCTGATTATGGACTGACGTTTAGGTTGAGGTGGGTAAGTCATGTAGCTAGAGGGCGGGTCACATAGCTGCCCCAGCTGCAGTTATACTTGCTCGCACACCTGGGCTCAGTGCATCCCTCTCTCCCTCTCTGGGGGGGCACCATCTCCTCTCTCATTTCCTTTGGGTTTGCCACCTATATACAGTGTCGTGCAGCACCCCTATGTGCATTTAATTACAGTTTTGCTGATGTTACACAATTTATATTTAAGTTGTGTTTTTGTGAATAAATCAGTGTTCACTTTGTTTGGTCTCCCGGCTTTGTCTGGGGGCTCGTCCACTCCATGTTTGACCCAGGTTAGATTTGTGTCACTCGGTCCTGCTGGTTTTGGTGTTGATGGACAGAGACTGTGATTTCCTGAAGGAAACTGGTGATCAATGGGGTGTATTTGAAGGCTCTTGTGTTGTGTTCACACTGGGCGCAAATAAAACAAGTTGCACAAGTGAATTACATGTAAAGTCAATGTAAAGATGCGATTAAATGCAAATTCCCACCAGGCGGGGCAAAGGACGTGGTGTGAATGATGCAAATTAAGCAGCGTAAATGAAGCAAGTAGCATGATTTCACGTCATACGCTTATACATGCGAGCTGAAAAATTGGAACTTCAATGACTGAGTTGCGCCGCGATAGCCAATCAGCAGTGACATCCTCCAGGGACAGTATAACAGTGTGGATTATCTTGAGTAACCGGGTCATAATTTCTGCAAAGAGACATTGATGTTGAGTTTTTGAGTGTATTTTTTAAGCACTTTGAGCACCAGTGCCATCTAGTTTTATTATACTGGAGAGAAGGCAGACATCTCCGGTCGATATCTCCAACACTCTGCAACTCACACCAAAACTATCTCAACTGATAAATAGGTACAAGTAAGGGAGTGAACTGCCTTTTAAGATTTTGAATGATTGATTAATTCAACTGCTCTGGACTTCCTAAAGATTCTCCAACAAGAAAAAGAACAACCAAAATTTATTTTGACCAAGAAAATGAGCCAATAATCAGAAAGTAAGAGCACAGATTTTAATTCTTTAATATATTCTCCCCACACACACTGTGCCTGTGTCTCCAGCAGCGAGTCTCAGCTGCCTGTTTGTTAAAAACGTTCTGGACATAAAGTGGACTGATGTGACGCAGCAGGTTTGACCTTTAAATCAAACCGCTGAACCGCTTCAGAAACAAACACCACCCTCGTGTTTCCTCCCGGTGTCACCTGACACCTCTGACACCACCTGTGAGTCACATGACGCTGCCCCTCATTAACATTCAGCTCACATCACAAACGTTCATCTGGAGCTCGCTGGAGTTCGGGGGAGTCTTGGGCCGCGGAGGAGATGAGATTATGGGCATTACGTTCTTGACATCCTGTTACGTCGCAGGCATTGCCAAGGCGATGTCAACAATGCCCAGAATCCACTGCTGCCCTGTAATGAATGCACTCCAATATGTAATGACTGAGTAATCACATTATTTGCAGTCTCGACTTTATTCTGACGGAGCGGCCGCCCGCATCTGTGCTCCGTCAGTAATTGCCAGGCCGGGGCGGCAAGCGCGAGCAACATTTGCATCCTGCACTGGGGAGTTGCATTGCAAATGATTATGCTGAATTGTTTTTGCAACAGGAATGTCCAATCCAATAAAGTTAATGATCTCGAAAGACATGGAGGGGAGAAGAGGAGGAGGGAGGAAACTAAATCGATTAAAATGCAGATGTTCGCCATCCGACGGAGGCCATGATGGTGGCGTTGTGTCGATGTAATTAAGCCTCTTTTTTTTTACTTTTCAGGAACTCCTTCAGTTCCTCGTTCAGCTTCATATTCGTCATGTCGTGTTTTCTTTAAGACGCATGGCAACAAATAATCCTGCAGGTTGTTTCCTCGTCTGACGAGAAGCATCTTTATCAACACTTCACAGATAACTAACTAACTAACTAACTAGTTTAACTAATTAACTGTAATTTCTGTATCACAGTTTTAACATTACATGGATAATTATTTCAACAGTCCAACAAAATCACAAATAACAGATGTGCACTGTAAAATATTTGACTGTACATTTACAGTAAATAACTGGCTACTAGTTGCATCACGTCATTTTTACAGTAAATTGTTGTGAAACAGCTGTACACTGTGATGTCACAGTAGTTGTGCCAGCATATTACTGTTATTATGCTCTGTAAAATTACTATATTTAACTGTAACCCCACAGTTAAGGCCCATTACATTACTGATATAACATAACATAACAGTATGTTCCTGTAAAATTATTGTATTTAACTGTAACTTCAAAGTGTATGTACATTTGATTACTGTGATTTAGCAGTATGCTCCTGTAGAACTACTGTATTTCACTGTAATCTCACAGTTAAACTCTATATTATTGTGATTTAGCAGTGTACTTGTGTAAAATGGCGATATTTACCTGCATGAGTTTTTCAATAAATTTCTGAATTTGGTTAAATATCCTCCTGAGACCCTGTTTTTTTCTCATATGAGGACATTGTATTTTGGGTTAACTTGACCTTATACTTCATTCTACTTAACTTAGACCTGTCGTCCTCAATCATGGACACTTCTTTACACCATCTAGCTGTGTGACGTCTGAAAGACATTTACCAGGTCAAATTGTTCTCATTCAGAAGTCGTCAAATACTGCCACGAAAAACAGGCATCCTTTCGCAATGGTATGTTACACCACCAGACAGCGTCAGTTTGAGATGCCACTGGACAACAACATAATTTAAGGAGCTGGAAAGTCCCTATAGGGCAGGAGGGGTTGTAGATGGGTCCAACAACACCAGACTTTAACCCAAGAGGCCAGTGTTTGCTTCCCAAATGAATGTTGACCCAAACCATGATGTGTTTTTCTAACCCTAACCACATGCTTTTGCTGCACAACGAAAATAAGCAATCTGATTCAAAGTGACTCCCTGTATTAGACACCAATGAAAAGCTGTTCTGTCATGTCGGCATGACAACTGACCAGTCACCATTAATGTTTATCAGTGCCCAGTTGCATCGGGGGGGAAACAGGTGGCACAGTAGTAGAAGTTAAGGCGGCAGAAGTCAGTAGGGCGGTTGGGAGGGGTGGTGGATGGGTCCAACAACCAATGACTTTCACCTGGAAGGTTGGTGTTCACTTCCTGTAAGACTGTAAAGCCAAACCCTGTTTTTGTTTTTTTTTGCTAAACCCAACTACGTGCTTTTGTTGATTAAAGGGAAAAACGTCAATCTGTACCAACATAGTGCTTTTATTTTGAAAGAGACTGTATGCAAACTGCACATTTCCTGTGAAAACGGAAGTGTATTTTGAAAACAGACAATGCATGTAACAGGCTGAAGTTGACACGGTGTCCCAGAACGTCAACAACCAACACACCCAGGGTACCTTGGACGTCATATGTGGACGTGGGACGTCCATGACCAAATGTGGATATGTGACGAGGTCGGAGTGAGGATGTGAAGGCAGTGGAGAAGCAAAGAAATGTGTTCATGACAACGGAACATTATTTGCATGGACAGTTTTACTCTTGAAATACAGATGGGTTCAACATAAAATAAAGAAACCGATCTTTGTTTTAGTATCGATCCTCTTGATGCTACAATCGGTCTTCAAAATGAAAACGTATCGATATTTTGGTATCAATCCGCCCACCCCTGATCCCGAGACTTGTTGATAAGGCCACTGACTCCAGGCACTGTGGCAAAACATTTCAATAACAAATTAAACAAGACAAACCAACGAGCACCAACAAGCTGTGGCGGCCATGAGCGGCACCATACTTGTTTTTCTAAAGATTTACACCTTTGGTAGGAACCCATGGGCTCCGAGCTGAGAGTCACGGACAGAAAAATGACACGACATGAGGAGAAATACAGAATAACACCAGCTTTAATTGGGAGAAAAACATATTCAGTTCTTGCAGCAATAAAAACAACAAACGGTGCAAAAATCAAACACATTAACAGCTGAATATTCCATGAAACTGGAATCAGTTTGTATAAAATTACATTTTACGTCTCATACATCACCATAACACATAGCCTGTGTGCCGCGAACACACACACACACACACAGAGCCACCATAAAGTGGACTTTTTTGTTTTCACATGTAATTAGCCGGCCTGCGTGATTACCAGGTAAAACAAATTATGTGTTTTGTTGGCAGCAGATAAATCTGGTCTCAACTCGCCGTAATGACCCGTGTAATTTTTAAGCAGCGCCTACATCGCAGCTCTTTTAACACGTATCATTAGTGGGGTTGTATATTAGATATACATTCTGTGGCTTAATTTGGTCTCCCAGGAGCACTTGTAATGATGCAGCTGCCGGGTACAGGACACCTTTAATTTATTTATTTTAAATGTTGAGAGTAATTGAGTTCTTGAGAGATGTGAGGCGAGCCTGCTGCTGCCGCTGCTGCTGCTGCTGCTGCTGGTGGGGCTTCTTCTGAAAAATGCATTAATTCAACACCGCAATCTGTTGAGAAAATTAATACAAGGGGAAGCTTCTAATGGGGAGAGAAGAGGAGGAAAAAATAAAAAGCAGCAGGCAGGAGTTTCTCCTCTAAACTCGGCCTCCACGACAACGAGGCGAGACTCCGGAGGAGTTATTTATCTCCCTCTGAAGGGTTATTTATTACAGACAATCAGAGCGGCCTCGCAGCGACGCGGCAGCTGCAGGTGATGATAGAAATCATTTGTTCTGCAGATCTCATAACACACGTCAGAACAGTTCCTCAATAACAAAACGGTCAATAATGAAGACAACGAAGGTGGCAGGTGGCGGAGAGCGTGGGCCGTCCTCTCTGATGATGATGATGATGATGATGTCAGGGGAGACATCATCACCGTCTCACCTGTAAACCTTTAAATGGAGCTTTAACGTCTGGTAGCATCGCTCTTTCACTTCTCTTTAGCTGTTTAACTGATCCGGGAGCAGCAGATCGAGTCTGAAAACACACACTCGGTACAGTCAGTGTGTGTGTGTGTGTGTGTGTGTGTGTGTGTGTGTGTGTGTGTGTGTGTGTGTGTGTGAGCAGGTGTTGGTTAAAAATAGACATGAAACAGATGCTGAATGTGGAACATAAAAGACGGAGACGTTGATATAAAGTATCAGCAGCTTGAAGTTTGTCAGGATTCATTTTCCTCTGTTGAAAGATGAAACATTCAGAGTTATAAAGTCCATCTCCTCCTGTTACATGTTATGTAATTAGAAAGTGTGTGTGTGTGTGTGTGTTTGGGTGTGTGGGTTGTGTTGCTGTCACATCATTGTGCAAGACAAAGTTTGTTGTTTTATACAATCAAACAGTGAGGACCTGTATTCAAGGCACTGTAACACCTTTATAATGAGGAGTACTTGATTACAAACAAGAGTGTGTGTCAACCACAAACACACTGCTCTTTATCAGTTTATAATGAATGCTATAAAAACACATGCTTTAAATTTAAGTTTGCCCTTTTTTGTCAGAAATCTCTTCATTTTAACTCAAACCATTCTCTTTTTCGTAAAGCTAACCATGAAAGGACTTTCTGGCAGAAAACCCTGAAGGCAGGGGCGTAAATACAGACAGTACAAGTGCCAGTGTGGTGGAGGGGCCCCATGGCCACCTGGAAATATGCCCGTGTTCAAAGAAGAACTGACGTGAAATCAAAAATTGGGGGTTTTCTTATTTATGCACTCAAAAAGGCAAACCCATCTCATTCATGGTTTTCTGTTTGTGTAAAATAGTATCAATCTATAATAAAATTATTTTACATAAACTATAAAAAAAAAAACATAACTACAAGAAAACTGGTTTCCAGCTTCCTCTACTCAGACACCTGACACACTTCAGTCAAGCCACTCATTTCAGGTTTGGTCGTAAAACAAGAAGTGCCACACACACCAGCTGACTGCAGCACACACTGGATGTGTCATACAGGCTGAAGGAGTAGTCACAGAGTACGTTAGCTCTGATCTGCAGATCAGGAAATGAGACTAGGATGTAATGGCTAACCATAAGTTGCAGCGAATAGAAGAATACAAGTCCTTTATTGTCACTGTACCAGTACAACGACAACTGTTAAAAGCTACAGCTGTACACAGTGCAAGTTAGAAAGTACAAACAAGTGACAACCCAGAAAAATACCTCAATCACTTCACCAATAAATGAAAATAAAATAATGATCAATAATAAGAGGCAGATGATGTTATTGTACTTAGTGTATGTAATGTCACTCGGACTGGAAAAGAAGATCAGGACAGTTTTTGAGGTAAAGGAATGAGAAGCCTTTTCCATTTCCCAGTTAGTACATCCTCAGTTCCTCCTCGTGTCTCCTCTACTCGTGTCTTAGTCCCGCCCAAGGGAGATGCAGAAGAGTTGACGCAGAGACACAAGGAAAGAGGATTCGAGGCAACAGGCATTTAACAAAATGAGACATCCTTGCTGAGGATCCGCCATTTTAAAGAGATGTCAAGTGAATATGACGTGGAGCACAGCTGCATCATCTGTCCATCATTTCGTTACAGCCTAGTACTGTATTTTATGATCTCTGTCAGATGAGCACAATATTTACTTTTAATTAATTTCCCTATATTTCATTTTCTCTAACTCTACGTCAGGTGCTAAAAAGACAAAGCATGTGTATCCTTGCCTAGAGCTCCTCTGGCAACGTCCAGCGCTGGGACGTCCTTCAAGATGGAGCTCTGAGATCGATTTCCAGGTCACAAGTCAGATGATCAAGGAGACAAGGAGATGAGGAGGCACACAATCTGGAAATGAGAAAGGACCCAATGCACAAACCCACTGTGTCCCGACAGTCAAGCCAGCTGACTGGTTGACACACGTGTCACAACACAAGTCAGAGGTTGTGTTTACAATGTAAATGAAGAAAAACAAAAAATAGAATCAACAGATCTTTGGCCTGTGACCTTTGAATTTAGTTTTAAACATCCTAAGAACCTGCACCAAAAATGTGCAGATAAAGACTTATGTGGTGAAAAAGAGATCAACTGAAATATTTCTGATATGGAGAAAAAAATGCTGCATGTTGACGTCCTAAAGATCAGCAGCTGAATAAGGTCAATATTCTCTGTCATTACATTTAGTTTCAGCCAAAATCAGACTTTGAGAATAAATTTCTTTGACTACATAAAAACAGTTTTATAGTTAAAGTTTAAAAAGTCCAATTCTAGTTTTTTCGTTTCCAAAGATTCAGACTTTGTCCTCAGCTCTCAGCAGCGCAGCATCACGCCAGCCCGCCGTCGGAGCAGTCCACCGTCACCGCCACACAGACGTCCTGACCTGCGGCGCTGCAGCCTGTTTCAGGGCTGAAGCCTCTCCACGCCGCCGCCCGACCACGGCGAGAGGGGAGGGCCGGGGTGAGGGAAAGGAGGAGAAGGAGGAGGAGGGTAGGATGCTTCCTCTCTCTCTGCCTGGCTGCTTGTTGGCTGGTCGGGGTCCTCGGGGACCGGGCTTTGGACGGAGGCCCAGATCAATGTGACCTAAATTCAAATGCGAATTAGAGGCTGTCAGTAGGAGAGGACACTCTGTAAATGAGCTCAGACAGTGCGAGGTCCCCGGAGGATGTGGGAACCGGGGCCCCATGTCCGTTGGAGATCTTTAATGAGTTCCAAATGGATATCCAGGACCCGGGCCCCAGCTCCACGCCCTCCTGTAGGCCTGCAGCCAACTGAAGCCGGGATCAGGGAGTGAAGGTGCTGCGTGGGGGCCCGGGGCCCTGAGCCTGGCACCCTGGGAACCCGCAGAGGAAAGTCAAATGGTGCAAACATGTCGGCGTCCAAATGATTAAAATTCTTCAGCAACGTTTGTGAGATCAGCAGACGTGCAGCTCTGACGGGAAAGACTTGTGAGAGGAAGTGGAGACTGTGAACTGCTGCTGACACGACTGCTACACACACTGTGACTGTCTTCTCTCTATTATTTTATAATATCTTTCTCTATGAGATTATCTTAAACTGGTCCTGAAAAGAAACTCTTCAAACACGTCAAACTGACTTTATATTTGATTTCCATTAAACTGCTGTACTGATTCAGGCTGAACTTCTGATAGATCTGCAGTTGTCTGACGTCCAGTTTGAGGTCACAAACAAGGGCAGATCATGAGACAATGGGCCCCTTGCACAGAACTGCAGAAGACCCCACCACCTCTTCTACACAGGAGCAGGACACACAGAGTTTTGCTTTGCCGTGATTTTGTTTACGGACATTTTGTTGAAGGGTGGCTGGGCTCAGCTTTAGAAACAGGGTGAGGAGCTCAGACATCTGGAGGGAGCTCAGAGTAGAGCCGCTGCTCTTCGCATCAAAAGGGGTCACTTGAGGTGGTTCTGGCATCAGATCAGGATGCCCCCTGGGCACCACTGGTAGGAGGCTCCGGGGCAGACCCAGAACATGCTGGAGGGATTACATATCTCATCTGGCCTGGGAACACCTCAGGGTTCCCCAGGAGGAGCTGGAAAGCGTCGCTGGAGAGAGGGACGTCTGGAATACTTTGCGACCTAGCTTCACATATGGGATGGAGGATAGATGGACATCCTTGTAGTTGTTTTGCCCATTTTTGTAGTTATCCTGTGTCTCTTTGTGCTCATTTTGAGTCTCTTCCTGGTTGGCACGTGATAATTTCAATGACATTTTGCATGTGAGCCGGGGGCCCCTGGGCCTGTGCCCAGTAGGCCTGCATGGTCGTAACATCCCATTAACAATCTGATCGATCAATGACCTGTTTGTCAGGTGATAGTTGGACCTCTGGTAAAAAACTTCAGTCATCTGGGGTGCCCACTAGGTCACATGGTAGAGCAGCTGCCCCATGTACAAAGGCTTTGTTCTTACTGCAGTGGCCGCAGGTTCGATTACAACCCACGGCACTTTACTGCATATCACCAAACTCAAGCTGTGCAGATGTGTTTTTGCTCGTCTTTCTGAGGTCGTCAGCTGACTAAAATCAGATTATCAGACAGGCTTTGAACTTGATGAGTGTGAAAACTCTTTGCTCTGCTGTGCTGTGGATTCTTGATTGGATGATGAGTTATTTTCATAAAGCAGTATCTCAGGAGTGACGTCCATATTGGACGATTCTGCAGCAACTGATTTACGTTTAGTATCAGAGTCACTGGGGGAAGTAGTGTTTGATTGATTTTTTTGATACATTCAAATACAGTATTTAATGCATTCAATATTATACAGTACACAGATGTGCATACAGTACTAAAATTCAGCAGGATATCACAATAAAGCCACATGTCTTATTTCCCTCTCATGCCTGACAGATTGCTCTTCTCAAAGTCAAGGAAGGATCTTGTAATGGCTGAATTTCAAGGAGGCTACATCATCAAATCCTGCCAAGGACCATTCCAATGTCAAGGATCCTTGAAATTCTACTGAGGATTCCTTCAGAGGATTTTCAAGGATGCATGTGTGTGTCTAATGTTTGTTCATTTAATGCGAGGTAGGAGTCTTGACCAGCCTCTGTAGGTCCTGACTTGGAGGGACATGTCCTACCAGGGAAGCATCCTTTACTTTGAGAAGCACTGACCGTCTGTTGCGTCCCGCCTCTGGCCCCTCCCACATCGTTGATAGATTGGCATCACCTGCTTGAGGCCTTTATAAGCTTGGCTGTTTCTTGTGTTTAGTTAAAGCCTTGGTTACACCCAACACCCTCACTACACCACTGACTGCTGACTTAATACATGAAAGGTTTGCTTATGTTGAGTTTAAATGGCTGCTGAGTTAACCTCCCTTCTTTGTTATCCTCTTTAACAAGCTGGATGTAACAATGAATATGCTACTATATTCCATATTTACACTAAATCACCTAAAAAGATAAATATATAGATCAATGTTAAACAGTCATAAATGACAATTAAAAAACACTCAAATTCAGTGTTTCCTTTAGAAGTGGACTGAGAGAGTTTGGAGGTCAGGGTGGTGGAAAAAGACATTTTTAATAATTGTAAAAATGTTATTAAATCTAAGTCAGTATTCTGCAGAACATCAACTTTCTGTGTGAGGTTGATTCTTTCAGCAGCCTATAGGATCAATTGAATTCGGTCTGTAACAACAAGTTTATTTACATTGTGCTGAGCTGTCAATTAAATAATCGATACACTGACAAACTTCCAATTTCTGATTTAGCTCCAAAGATATTTTTTCTACCTTTCAAGCAGAGACACTGTAAAAACAATGGATTAGAAATAAAAGCCACTGTGGCACCGTCATCTTGGGTTTTTGGAGCCAGAAGTGACCATATTTGGACAAGGACTGACTCACTCCTGGAGCCAGCATCAAGTGGTCATTCGAGGAACTGCAGGTTTTGGCAATTCTGCCCTGCCTTCATTTTACATGTGCAAAGGTCGTCATTTACTTTCGAGTAAAGATCTTCTTGACATTACTTTTATGGAAAAAAAATAATAATAATTATGATACAGGTCATGTCCAGGTCCTTAACCCCTAAACACCACACCTGGACACGACTTTAAACTAAATGTGATTTCATTTTGACTTGAAGAAAAGAAATCTGGTAGATGGTTTGGGATTGGATGCAAACTTTGTTCTCCTGCAGGACCACAAAAAGTCAAAGGGGCTGCACACCACAGTCCTGCATTTGATCGGGTTCCCCCTAGTGACCTACAAAAAAAGTGATATGTGGGTGTTTTTTTCTTTTTACTTTATTTCTGGTTCAGTTCTGGGTGAAAAATAGAACATGCAGGTCGAATCTCGGATGTTTGATGATAAATGTATTAAAATAAAATGAAATAATGATTTCATTTAAAGTTAACATTTTAATGCTCTGACGTCTGAATTTGTGTGTCAGTCATGTCGTTACTGACAGACAAGTCAGCTGTGGAAATGTGCTGCTAAACATTATGAGAATAAGCTAAAAATATTAATTAAAATTGTATTTCCTGGATTTGAATGTGCGAAAAATGAAAAAATGATTTGAACAGCACTGGATTATTGTAGGATTTCAGATTTCTGGTCAGGCCACAGATCTTGTGCCTAAGGGTCAGACACCCCAGTCTCTCTCGAAAGGTCATCGAAAACTGGCGCTTGGTCAGTGGCTTATGGCATCAGACACAGACGAAAAAAGCCATCCTTTCACATTGGCATGATATGCGGCTAGTCGTTGTTATTGTTTGACAGTGCCCGGAGGTGGTGGGACAACAATGAAAGTTAAGGCGACGAAAATCCAAGTAGGACAGGCAGGAGGGGCGGTGGATGGGTCCAGCAACCACTGACTTTCACCTGGGAGGCTGGTGTTGGAAGTGTTTGTTGAAAATAGACAATGTATGTAACAGGCTGAAGTTGACACGGCATCCCAGAATGTCAACAGCCAACACACCCAGGGTACCTTGTGTGTCATATCTCTACGTGGAAAGCCCATGAACAAATGTCAGTATGTGACGAGGTCCGAGTGAGAATGTGTTGGGTCAGATCCCAGGACTAACTGTGTAAAGGTGGCAGGGTGGGTGCAGTTTCTGCATGACACAGTGCTGGTTCTGGACCGGGTCTTGAAAATCAGACACAGAAAGTACTACCTGGGAATCACCTTTCACCCAGCAGGTACCTTCAGATACCCAACCGGATGCGGGACTCTGCAGCACACCCTCACAGTCCACCTCTCTACATAAAGGAAACATTACTTCCTGCAGTGACACTGAACAGTTGGTGCTGGAGGTAAATCATGACCTGCGGAATCATCTAGTAAGGATTCAGTTACTACATTTCAGGGCTGGAGGTCGGTGGAAAACATCTGAGCCAGCAGCTACATTTTTGTACCTGTTTTTGTGTCACTGGCAGTTCGAGGTCGTGACGTCCTGTGTGCTGTCAGAAGTGAGTGTGAACCCAAACTGTGCCCCGTGAACGAGCTGCTTGTGACCTTTTGTTTACAAGTCTCAGTCGGCTCGTAATGAATCAGAGTGAACAAACTTCTCCTCTGGTTCAGACCAGAGAGAAACAGCTGGAGGAAGTGAAGCTGAGGTCACGACTTCCACCTGTAAAATAAGATGGAGCACAGCGTCCTCTCATCCCCCGTCCGCACCTCCCTCCTCTTTGTGTTTGAGTATCCCGGGCGGGTTTAACAGGGTGAGGGTGTTCAATGTTGTCCACCTCCTCCTCCCCCCTCCCCCCTGTGGAGCTGCAGTACAGCGGGGTGAGGGGAGGGGGGGCTGCAGTAATTAGCATGCTGATTCTGCATGTAATCAGATCACCCTGGCATGCTCGCCGGCCGCCTTCTATACATCAGGCCGAGCGTCGGCGTGGGACTGCAGCAGCTTCTGATTGTCTTCAACGCAGCATATGCTAATTGTTGATTGTCTCCAATATTATATGCTAATTGTTAGGAATTAGCATAATTCATTAACATTTGGGCCCTAATTACACAATGAAAAAAGACTGAAAAACACTCGGCTGTGCTCTGACTTCCTAATGTGTGATGCGATTAATGCCGTGCTCATTTGCATCCGGAGAAGGAGCCTGAAATATTAAAAGTGTTGTTCAGAGAAAATCGTGATTAGTCCCTAATCAAATGTTGTTTCTGCCGTTTTAAAAGGTGTAACAGTGTCGGCCCTCAGGTGAGAGGAAGCAGCCTTTCTTCACTCTCACAAACACACTGAGACTTCCCCGACATGCAAATGAGCCGCAGATCAAAATCTGCAATTAGCTGGAACGCTTCTTTTTGGAGGAGATTTAGAGAAACAAATGAATGTAGATCGTCCTCAGCGTTTGAGTCGTCGTTGTGGATTCTCTTTGATGTCTGCGGTTTATCTCGTATTAATGAGACGCTCAAACAAAAAGAAACAACCAAATTGCTTTGATTTCATCATAATTGTAGTCGTGGGCCTGTTCACATCGTTTAGCTGCCAGCGGCGGCTGCAGCGCCGCGCAACCCGCAGCAATCTGAGCCGACAGGAAAACATACACTAATACTGTATTATAAATACCATGACAGAGAAAAACTCATGTACAGGTCTGAAGATAAAGAAGTAAAATAGGTTAACCCCATATAGTCAGGTACTCAAAGGAGGCTTTAGTTTGTCGAAAGATGTGTTTTCAGGTCAGGAGAGGAAAAAGAGAAGAAAATAACTCAGGAGAGGAAAAGGAATGAAGACGGGAAGTAAAGATGAAAAGTGAAGGAAAGAAATAAAAAACAAAGAAAGGGGGAAGAACGATGGAAAAATATAACATTTAAGGGTTAAAAGAATAAAGGAAAAAATGAGTGAAAGTAAGAAGTAAGGAGGAAAAGAAGAGCAGAAAAGAGAAGGGAAGAGGGAAACAAGTAAGGAAGGAGTTAGTCCAAAAACTGTGAAAGGAAATAAATAAATGATAAAAAATCTTTTATTTGCAAAATAATTTCTGAAGCACAAAGTGCTGTCCAGAGGCAAAAAAACACAAGTGAAACTCTGACATTAAAAACTTCACTTCTCTCAGTGTAAACTGGAAAAAGTAAAACTGACTTTTTTAAAAATGTATTTAGTTTAGTTTCACTGTCTCCAGATCCTCCAGGTCCTGACACAACAAGCTGACCGTCAGCTGTTGGTCAACGTCAGGCCGTCGGTCAGCATCTGTCACCTTTGTTTTTGCAGTGTGTCCCAAACCATTAGAAGTCGGCCCTTCTCGGCTTTTTATTCAGTTGATTCAGCACGTTGACTCATAAGCAGAGCCTATCCCAGGTGTCACTGGGTGAGAGGCAGGGTTCACCCTGGACAGGTCACCAGACTATCACAGGGCTGACACATAGAGACAGACAACCATTCACACTCACATTCACACCTACGGACAATTTAGAGTCACCAATTAACCTGCATGTCTTTGGACTGTGGGAGGAAGCTGGAGCACCTGGAGGAAACCCACGCTGACACAGGAAGAACATGCAAACTCTGCACAGACTCCAGGTTTGAACCAGTAATCCTCTTGCTTCGAGGCAATGCAAATCACTGCACCACTATGCTGCCCATCTGTAAACCATCCTGTTGGTCTTCCTTGAGTTATTTCCTCTCTTGCAGGAGCAGAACAAACGTGCTAGCTGACTGTCAGCTGTTGTCTTTGCAATATGTTCAGTGCAACTTTTTAGCCAAGATACAGCGACATAATGCAACCATAGACTGAAATAATAGACTTAGCTACCATGATATCACCCATTGGTTTGTGGACTCGACTTTGGCATTACAAATGTCGCCATCTTGATATTTTGGAGCAAAAGTTGTGACCATATTTGGACCAGAGGGTGGAGCTGTGGGGGACCGAGGGGTGGATCTGACGAGAAGCCGAGGATACTATCGACAGACAGCCTGTCACTCAAAGTGGCCTGCCTGTAATTATGTGTAACTTTAAGCCTTAACAAAATTTAAACGTTTAAGTTATTTAAAAATTCACCCTCTGTACAGTCAAAAAGACGGAAATTAGCTCCACAGACCAAAAGCCTTTTTTGCACCAGGCTGTTAACATGTTTATTTCTGCTGTAGAGTTTGATGTTTTAACATGAGGGTCTGTGGGGACTGACTCGCTCTTGGAGCCAGCCTCAAGTGGACACTAGAGGAACTGCAGTTTTTGGCATTTCTACGTTGGTTTTATTTTCAGCCCTGCAGGTTGCCACATGGGGGCAACAACCGGCGCTTGTTGCCACTAGTTCTTTCATGTCTGTTTGGTGCATCTGGGCCTTAAAGTGTTGTTTTCAAGTGACAAGAATAGGAATTTGAAATACATATTTTGCAGAAAAAATTTAATATTTTCCCCTGAGATGTAGAAAAAGTCAAACCATGTAACTGAAGAAGACTGAATCCCTGTGTGTAATCTGAACGTCTCCGAACATTCGAGCTCCGTGTGTTGGCTCATGACAAACACCAGGACTCTGTGAGTGACACATGACGGATGCCAGTCTGTCAGACAGCAGGGTGAAGCTCAGAGTTCAGGTTTCTCCTGTTAACAGCAGCGGGGGCCAGCCGAGGCCGGGGCCGGGCTCTCAGGGCCACACATCAGGGGACGGGGGCAGGGGGGCTGCATGTGAACGTGGAGGGAGGGTTAACTCGGAGGTAATTGAAGCGAGGCTTTTGTAAGAATCTGCTTCCAATCCACAGGAGAGAGGGCAAAGAGGGGAAGAATGAGAGTTTTAATGAATGGAGACCGTCATTAAAATGATAACTATTTCCTCTGAGATCACTTCCAATTTAAATGTGGGGGGAAAAGAGAAAAGGCGTAATTGAAAGATCTTTTTTTTCTTCTTCTTCTGCCATTCAAACTGTAAATTTGAATCTCGGGGAGAAGAGGGAGATTGTTTGTAGCTATAGCTCACTAGTTCCAATTACTCCTCTTTCTGCTGCACTTAAAGCCACGAGGGAGCGCAGAGACTCGTACGTTTTAACCCCTCAGCCCAAAAACTGACGAGCAGCCATGTTTTCTTTGGATCAGCAGCGGTCAAAGGGAACAGATTCGTATCAGATAGTTTGGAAATAGATTGAAACAGACGTGAGGAATGACTTAATTGATAAACAATGAGGCTGACAGGGTTTTTTCAGATTGGCTCATATTAACGCAACAGCTGCACATACACTCATATCTCAGGTCCTGACAGTAATTCATCAGCAGGATGGCTGCAGATGTTGGTTTTTATCTGCAGCGTGATTCTCTGTGCTGTGGCTCTTTTTGCCTTCAGGTTGCACAGAATGATACACACCTTTTAAAACAAACCTCTTTCCTGTTTGGACCAGTTATACAAATTCTGTCATTAAAGCATTGGGAACCAACAACGCCCTAAAAGTAATTAAATTAAATATGACTTTATATTCACTTTGTTTGCTCTACAATAGGGCTGCGTTAGTCGACCATAAAGGTCATTAGTCAGCAAGATTTCATGAGTTGCTTAGTCGCAGAAAAAAGAAAAAAAAGTGAAACTCTATTAGGAGCTGCACCTTGTCAAAATAAATCAAATCCTATATGACTGGACCATGTGTGACTTTACTTTGAAAGGACAGACACAGGAAGTGTCCACGCTCAGCAGTCAGACAGGAGTCAGGTTAATTTCCAGGGCTGGTACCTGCGGTTATTCCACAGGCTAGTTAATAACATGTCGGGCAGGAAATCCAAAGTGTGGGATCATTTTGAGAAGGTGAAGGACGAACCCAAGGTGATATGTAAACTCATCTTCATTGGTCGACTACAAACATGACGTATCATCTGAAACATGGAAGTAGCTACATGCCCATTAGCCCACAGCGTCATTAACAGGCGGCTCGCTCAGTGTGTGACGTGCACTTGTAGATAAAATATAGGCCTATATTAATGAAGGTTCATTAGTACGGTTTTGTATTTCTCTGTAATGTAGCACAGTGTTAACAATGTTACTGATACTATTCTTTCTGCACCTTTAACTCAAACCACCAAAATATATCATTTAATCATTACATTCACATCAGAAACATGCAGGAGACTAGTCGACTGATGGCCCTAAATGATGACTGTTCGTCAAGTAGGAAAATTCTTAGTCGAGGGGCAGGCCTACTCTTTACCTTCAGGTGTCCTCAACATATTTACAAAAAGCACAATGATTAAGGTGTTAAACATGGAGCAAGCAGCAGAGGAATAAAGGATATCTTTTCATAAAACTAGGATGCCTTTGCAGTAGAAAAACATAAATACTTTTAATACTACTGAAATTGATGCTACATCCAGCTCGCACCAGACATCAATGTGACGTTTGACAGACGTTGGACCCTCATACTGGACAGCTGTTAAACTTTGTTTGACAAGAATTCAGGCTACCAAGACTTAAAATGTTTAATGTTAAAATTGTGTGGGCATTAACATAATGACGTTTAGCAAACGTTGGGTTTTGTTCCCGTTACCTTACAGCTAATTGTTGTTAGTCTACATTAAGATGATGTTGGCATAAGTTGTTTGGACGACGTTGGATTTTACTTAACAACTTAAAACCAACAAAGTATCAGCATCATCTGTCGTCAGCATTCTACATCATATTGACATTGGCATAAGATGTCCTAACATTAAACATCACAACCTAAATTCAACCTGATCTCAACCTCCAATATCGGTGGCCAGCTGGGAAGACCAGAGAAAACAGAAGAAAAGGGCTGTGGATTACCTCAAGAGGTAGAAAACCTACAACTGCCAGAATGCACTTTGCTCTGCACCACACCAATTAACACCCCTGCTGGTGGGTGACGTAAAGCGAGCATGTCTGGCTGACACAGGAGACAATATGGCAGCCGGCTGGTAAAAAACATTCTCGAATTTCAGATAAACAGTACGCTAAAATATGTTTCTGCAAACATTTGAGGCAACAAAAAAAAGCAACGCAGTAACAGAATCTTGGTTCATCGCTGCCTAGTTTTATCACTTGATCTTGAAAATTTCAGCCTCCATTTTTACAGTACAAGAAACTGTGTGACACCCACTTCCTGTTCAATATTTCTCATATCACAGCAACGCGGCAACCTCCAGGGCTGAAAAATGTTGGCACCACAGAAGTGCCAAAAACTGCAGTTCTTTGAGTGGCCACTTGGGGCTGGCTCCAGACTCAGTCTTCTTCAGTTATATGGTTCTGTCTTTTCTCCATCATAGAAGAAGTATTATATTTTTGCTGCACAACAAGTTATTTAAATTCCTATAGATTACTAACAGACAGGAACAAACTAGTGGCAACGAGGACCAAATGTTGCCTCCAAGTGGCAACCTCCGGGGCTGAAAAATGAAGCCAACGTGGAAGTACCAAAAACTGCAGTTCCTCTAATGGCCACTTGAGGCTGGCTTCAAAAGCGAGTCAGTCCCCACAGACCTCCATGTTAAAAGACCCAACAAAAACATGTTTACAGCCTGGTGCAAAAACAGTTTTGGTCTCTGTAGCTAATGTCCCTGTTCATGACAACTGTACAGAGGGTGAATTATTATATAACTCATTCATTTACTTTCTATTAAGGCTAGCAGTTGTGAATAATTAAGGGCGGGCCACTCTGAGTGACAGGGCGTCTGCCGATAGTGTCCTTAGCCTCTCAGTCAGGACCACCCCTCGTCACTCTACTAGTGGAGTAATGGCGTCCTGAGCAGAGAATGAAGTCATACTTGCTCTGTATGTGATGTCATCTGAGCTTCTATGTAGTTCGTAGTTCTGTGCATGTTAGTGTGATTGTGTATCCTGCTGGCTAGCTCATTGTCACTGCTTTGCATTGTGCTCATACGGCGGTTACCACCAATATTGGGACAGATTCATTGCCGAAATGTAGCCCCCATCCTCTGGTACCTCCCTGGTTAACACTGTTAGCTCTGTTTATAGAGTTAGCACTTTCAGCTGCTCACGTCTGGTTTAGCCACCTCCATGTTGGGAACTGTGTCAAAACAATTCATACGCTCTGCATTTCCATGGAGACCCTTAGTTGGAATAAACAATATCAATGAATTCGCACCTCTTCTCTTTTCCCCTAAAGATTAATATTTCATTGGTTAAAGAGTCTTTAGGAGAGCTGGTCTGCCTCTGCTGGAACCTTCACACCAACCATGACTCTGTAGAAAGGACCTATGAAAAGTACTCAAACAAGGAAGAGCAAGTAGTATTTCCTGACTGAAGTTCAGCTGTAATAAAGTGATATTTGGAGCTGCTATAAAACCCAAACTTTATATTTGATGAAAAATGAGTTCTTTGTGAAACACACATCTACAACTGTTACTTTTACCAGAAAGCACACTCGCAGTAACGCACACCCGAAGCGATCGTGACCTCCACAGCTCGGAGCTCAGAGTGTTTTTAACATGCAGAGTTCATGAGTGTGCTAATTGAAAGCCATTATGGGCCACATTATCATACTGTCACACTGCAGGGACGCGGCGCTCGCTCTGCAGTCTGAACTAAACTCACAAACCTGCAGCGAGTCCAGAATCACTGTTTACTCTGTTTACAACATGTTCCAACAGCTGTCAGAGAGAAACCAGTTACACTACATTACATCTGACAGTCTGACGCAAACACAAATGCAGAAATGTTGCACAAGACAATATTTACCAAAAAACACAGAACGTCCAAGAATGCATCAAATGAAATGATGCAAGCGTGTGTGAGAGCGAGCGTCTTCATTTTGCTCAATATTCTTCACACAATCGAGAGCTCGGGCGTCGGCGTGTTTATCAAAGAAATGACTGATCATAATATCAGCCTTATTGGTCTCAACAGAAATGCCACAACCATCTTGCAGATTACTCCTTGATGAGGAAAATGCAATTAAAACGTCAAGTGCGTTTTATTAGATTCTACCCACCCTGCAGGGTTTTAGCAGCCCCGGGAGTCCCTGGATGCTCGGGCGATGGATGGCATATATAGAGCTGCGAGCAACATTAGGAGAGCCGTGCCAAAATAACAGCCGCTCACTCCCCGATGATCCGCCTTTCATCACCATACAATGCTGAATATGTACATGCAGGAGGGCTGCTGTCTGTGCAGCCTCGTATGGAGGCTTTACTGTCTTCACAGACTTGTATCGATGGATTCTGCTCTGTCTGGAGATGCTCAGCTTCATTATCTGATCTGAGTTGTGTTTCCATAATGGAGGAGAGCTGTCAGACTATATGTTGAATGTGTAAATTTGTTCCTGCAGGCTGTAAACAGAAACCTGGAGAAGCTTATTGTGTCCGCATGTTCAGTCGGTCTGATTTGTCTCCAGACTGCGGCACAGTAAACTGTCTTTACAATCCTGACACCATGTTGAAGCATCATGTTTCACATCAGTAAAGTCTCCTCTTTCTCACCGCACACATACGAGGAATTCAGAACACTGTAGCAAATATTTTGCCAGACTATTAAAGGTAGAAATCACATATTTCCCTGTGTATATGGAAGTATACATGTCAGCTGGAATATTTTGATGAGATTAAAGTCTGCAGCTCATGTCAAACTGTCATAAATTTGACTTTTGTTGACACTTCAGCAGTAATTGTTTAATACATGGTGCATTATACTGACAGTAGGAATTCTCAGTTCCTTAACACCTGACACGTACACACCTTTCCTTATGTAGTGATGAGTCATGATTTATAACTCTGAAGTTAGGGGCGTACATATAGACAGTGCAGGCACGGTAGTTGCACTGGGGCCAAGGGGTGAGGGGGCCCATAGGAAGTGGGCCCTTCAACTATGTTAAGCAGAACATGGATTTAGAAATATGCATGTGCACATTTAATTAAAAATGGTGCCACATGTTTTATATGCCTTTGAAAAGGCAACCCCATGTCCATCATGTTTTGATTTATTTATTTGTAAAATAGCCAGTGGCAGTCTATAGTTTAATCCAAGGTATAAAAAAATATTCAGGTAAATGAAGAATTTCTTATTTTCTTTGGTATTTTTGTCCTATATAAACATGCAATGACAACTTCTGGGTGATATGTATTTTGTTGTTATCCCATGTCAAGTCTCTATTTGATCACATGACGATAAGGTAAGATAATAAGGTTGCTAGTTTAGGTTCATAACAAGTAACTACGGTGCCCAGGGCCCATCATAATAGTGTACACTGGGGCCTGTTGTAAGTACCTCATGCCACTGTCTGACACCTTCTCACATCTAAAGACAATGTGAGATTTTAGTCACACACTATCAGTGTAGTAGTAGTAGTAGTGTAACTATTTACTAATAAAATAATAATAATATTAATAATATTATAGTTACCCCAAAACCAAACAACTTGTCTTTTGTTATCACACACGCCACAAAGCAGCAAGCTCGTTTTAAAAATGGAAACGCTTAGCTGCTGGAAATATTCCCATCACTTTTATTTTGAAGGAATATGACAAGAACACTGCTGCTGCAGGTAGTCGTACCAAAACTCTTTCCACTGCAAAAAAAAAACACGTCCGACCTCCACTCTGAAACAACTTCTACAACCAACAGCACAACAATGTAAAGCTCCAGGAAATATACCACACCAAAGGTGAGCCCTCCTCGGCCCTGGAGGTCAGCTGTAGCTCTACACTGGCTAAACCACCAAAACTGGATTTTACTTGTGGACAGTTGCATTCACACAGAGACACACATCTGAATTTTGGGGAGCTATGAAATTACCAGTTTTATGGGGTGTAACGGAAAACTAATATATTGAGTAGTGTAACAAATTACTGTTGGTGAGTAGCAATAAGTAAAGTAGCATTATTACTTTTAAAAAGAGTAATTAGTAATACATTACATTTTTAGAGTAACAAGCCCAACACTGCACACTATAAAACTGGTGAATTAACGTGGTCACTCTTTGTATAAATGTGGATAAGGATACTTAACAAATTAAGGTAGCACCAAAGTTAGACATAAAATGAGAGGTTATATTTACAAGGAAGATATACAAGGAATATGTGCACCATGCACAGTGCAAAATATTAATAAACTAAATGATGGCGGCGTGTTGTTGATGCCGGCTCACTGTCACACTGTCACTGTTTAATGCGACACTTAAACAGAACGTAGTCATCTTTAATGTCTGCTGGGAAAAAAGCCTCCGACAGCTTCAACTGGGTGACGTTAGGTAGTGAACCTGCTGTCTAGATATTAATGAGCACATGTTACAGTCAGATATGGAGAATACAAGAGTTTAAAAGAATTAGAGAAAACCTATCTTCACATTGTTTGGTTCTAAAGGTTCTACGACCGGTTGCACAAAACACCTTAAGTTCTCTCCTTAAGTATGACGCTTCTGCTTTGCTGAGGGACTTCCACAGTTGCACAGAATCCCTTACAAGGTTTCCTTAGTTAAGGAAAAACATTAACTCATTTAACATGTTGAAAGAGATTTTACAGTGGTAAAAATTCCACAGTGTTTGTTCGGACTCACGCTTGTGACACTTGTTATCGTCTCACAAAGTTGGCTGATAGTTAGTTAGTGAAAAAATGACAGAAAAAATGAAGACAAGAAAACCATACTGGTCAGAAGAGGAAAAGATTAAACTAATAGAGGAATATAATCGTAGAAAGCACAAAGTAAATTTGATCCCCCAAAAAACAGGAAATAGAAAACAACTGTAGGAAGAAACTGCAACTCTTTTAATTTGTCACCATAAACTCAGTCATGTTGCAGTTAAGACAGAGTCAAAGGTACCTTAAGTTTTCTTTTTTTACCTTGCTTTGGTTTCGAAGGTCTTTCGTGCAACCATCTGGGGATTCCTTCAGTATAAGACCAAGACGAGGAGAAAACCATATATACTTAAGCTAACGTTTTCAGGAAACCTTAAGGAGAATATGTAAGGGTGTTTTGTGTAACCAATTTTATTATGGGGAAACCTTAACTAGGACTTTAAGGACAAAACACAGTAAAGACACTTAGGGTGTTTTGCGCTAATGGCCCCTGGTCTTTGAAGATTTAGGAGAACATTTTGTTGTGTTACTCTTCTCACATCAAGATAAGCTGATCAGTCTGTTTACATATATATATATTTTAAATTAGTTTATAGTGTGTTTCATGAGTAAGGTTTAAGGATTTTGTCTGAGTGTGGCGAACAAGTCGCACTAATATCATCAACTTTATGATAACGAGGTTGATAATGTACGGCAGCAGGCGACTGTGGACTAGTAGAAAAAGGGGACATTAAATTAATAACATCTCTCAGTGTTTGATTTTGTGTACATGTAAAAGCATAAGAGATAATTTAACTTAAACCCTGAGAGCAACATTTTAGTTTCACTCTTTCTTCTGTTAATTAGCTGTTAGTTTTTACTGAGTTCAGCTGTAGGTTTAAAAGCAGAGCCGACCAGTATCTTTAACTCCCATTCCAACAGAAACATTAGACTTTATATGTTCATACCTGTGCTGTTAAGGTCAAAAATGACTCACCTGAAGTGTCTCAAGACAAACTTTGTCCACAGACACAAAGCGTTTAATGAAGAGGATTTTTCTTCCAAGACACCAAGAAATACCATTTTTACTGTTTATGTGTGGCTTAATTTTGCATTAATTACCGTATTTGGGTGGATGCAGCGTCATGACCTTTAAAACAGGACTTTGTTTGGTTACACTTGATAAGATGACGCTGACAGTGGAGCCGGGAAAAAACACAAATAAAAAAGAAGAAGGAAAATAGATCTTTTTAATGGAGTTTAACAATCGGTCTCTGGTGGACTCATTAGGATGACCAGTTTGACTTATTTTACAGCCACTGGTAATTAGTATCTGCAGGAGTTATAGCTATAATCAGCCAAGTTTTCCCTTTGACTTTCTCTCCGTTAGCCATTAACTTTGGTGTTATACTTGCTCCAGGAAGGCGGTCAAATGTGTAAAAAGACAGCAGCCGTAAAACTAATAAAACTGTAGGGTTCCTTCTGGGGAACTTTAATACTTCCAGCGATATGATAATTCTTTTTACTTCAAAGCAGCCATTAAAAAAAGGACAATTTTCACTGCCTTTCACCGCCTTGATGGAGCTGTGAAGGCCTTGTTGGATTTGACGGGTATTTGGGGTAACAGAGCTGGCTCCTGTCGGCTCTACAGGGGGTTCAGCGTTAGTGATAAATAATAAACAGCCGAGGCGCAGAGGCTCTTTGGTGGGTAAAGACAAATATTTTAAATTGTTTATCAGAGAAAACATTTTACTTATCAGTATTCCTCCTAATCAAACCAATTCACAGCGGCACATGAGAAAACAATTGTAAACCATCAGCAGCAGGAGGGTTTGGATTTTAAAACATCCACATTGTCAGAACTCTTTTTAAATACAGATTTGACAAACAAAAATATAGAAGAGCAAAAACAACACTTCTCAGGATTATTGTGAAAAATATATGTCATTCAAGTCAGTTTTATTTTCACAGCCAAAAACCACAAATCACATATTTGCTTGAAGGGGACTTTACAGTGTGCACAGCATACGACACTGACTGTTTATTGAACCTCGCTTCGGATAACTCTTTAAAGGAAGACTTCACCTGCAAAATGACAATTGGTGTTCATCAATTACTTGCCATGTGTAACCTTGAATTCATGAAGGAAGCTGTGTGTCTCACATGCCTCCACAGTGAACAGAGAATCTGAAAAAGGCAAACATTCCACATGAATTGAAGTCATTGGGGTCCACGGTTAACAACAGCAAAACTATATCAAAACATCCATTTACAAACTGCTACACAACACGGACAGTATAATCCAGCTCTCATTTATCCAGTCGTATGCTCCAGTACGTTCGCTGCTTTGTCAGTGATTTCAGTGTCAGACACCTGACGCCAAAAGCCACCTTTTGAGGCGGTATGATACGTTGCCAGGAAGCTTCAGTTTGAAACGCTGGGGTGGTGCATGAGAGGAACACACCCTGGACTTTCACCTGGGACTCCGTTGTTCACTTCCCGTATGAATGTAGAACTAAGCCATGTTGTGTTTTTTCTAAACACCACATGCTTTTGTTGATGTCCTCGCTTTGGTCACAACATCTGGGCATGTCAACAGCAGGGTACCTGGTGCGTAAAACGTAGTGTGAAAAGCCACTGACAAAGATATGGATAGAACATATTGTATGCTCAGCACACAATTAATTAATTGAATTATTAAATTAATTAATTTTGTGCCTTTTTTTGGATTCTCAGTTCACCGTTGAGACACACAAGAAAAACTGTTTGAGAGTAATTCCTATACAAATGGTTATTTTGCGGTTGACATGTTTTTCTAACAGGTAAAAATTTGGAGGAACTTCAGAACAGGGATCCCTCTCCCTGAACAGACATACATGCAATAGATGTCGTGTGTACAGAATAACCGATACTATAAGATACAGTATGAACAATCCAAATGACAAAATTATAAATTAAATGTTAATTTTAAAAAAAGACACAGCAAGCTGCAAAGAGCGCTCAGTCTGATCGAGGCAGGCTTCAACAAAAAAGGAAGGGCAGTGTGCCTCACATTTTGCAACCTGCGAAACATGTTCTGACTGATTGGGCCAGAAAACGTTCTGATTTCATGAGTTTGCATTTTAAGTCGACACATTTACAGCCAATCAAATCTTTATGTACAGCAGTGATGTAACGTTCGTTTTGCACTCGGAGGTCGGAAGTCGGAAGTGGGAATGACGTCACCTCCAAGTTGACAACAGTTTTTGCATTCTAGTTGACAACGGTGGACCAGTCGGAAAAAAACATGAACGTTACCATTCTACCGTTGGGCTAGCCGTAGCCACTGTTAGCAATATCGGTTGATAACAACGCTCTATGTGGCATTTTGCACATACAGACAGCATAGCAACATGCCCACAGATAAACATTTAACAGTACAATGGGTATGGCTGACCTAATGTAAAACAAATAAGATAGAATTGCTATAAACAGTACTTTAGCAGAGTGTTTACTCACTATGTATGTGACCGGCAGCCATCTTGAATTTGTAAGTCGGGGTTGATGCGGTTGCTCCAAGTTTCTGAGTTGGAAATCCGACCTCAGGGTGCGTTCGAGTTTAAACTTCCGACTGGGAACTGGGAATTTCTGACGTCCGAGTACAAAATGAACGCACCATCAGTGTCGCATCATAGGCGGGGTGGAGGGTCACATTGAGTCAACAGCAGCTACACCACACAGGACTCTGAACAACAAACATTAGCTTCATGCTAAAGTCTCCCTCTTATAACTTACAAACACGGACTCACCTCTTGTTCTGCACCTCAGCTTGTTTTAAGAGCCACAAACTGCTGATGTCAGCCTGCAGATCGCTAATCAGCCGGTTTAAACAACATGCAGACTTTACTGCAAATGTTACTTGGATCCATTTTGATGCTGGTGTGTCACTCTTCAATATTATGAACAATATTGTCTGCACACAACATGTAGGCTAAAAGTTTACTTTGTCTGTCCTTCCCCTTCCAGGGCTCAGCCTGCCAGCTGCTGCCAATCCAACCCGTTTGCATCAGTCCATCTCTGGTGGATGGGTCCAACAAACCATGAACAATCACACAACAAATCCATGTGTTAATATTAACACTGGATCTCTTTAATGCATTAACAACAATTATTGGAAACTGTTTTGTCGGAGAAACATCTTATCATCTCATCAGTATTCCCTTCTCGCTTCAGTGAACAATCACACATGAGGAAACAATTGTTAATTATCATCAACAGGATTTTTCGTCGTGTTCTGCAGATTTTTTAAGTATCCGTATGATCAGAACTCTTTTTAATGCAGGTTGGACTCAAACAAACACTGTTAAAGGTCGAAAATAGAAACTTCTCCAAGTGCTCATCAAGAGACAACAAGACCTGTCTGAACTCATTTCAGCGTTGTTGTCTTTTTTTTATATCCTCCTCTTTTTACTGCCCATCTAATGGCTTATTTATTACATTCATTCTTTATAAGCCGGCTCCTGTGTGGCCTCATTACGACTATAGCACTGCTTTGGAATTCCAGGATAATTATGAGCTTCATTGTTTTAATAAGAGTCTCGGTCAGCCTGGATCTCTGCTACATCTTCACAGTTCCCAGTGGGAAATATATGAGGGCAGCACCAGCGCCGGACAGATGGAATCAGACGCACTGCAGGTAAATATTTATACGCTGCTGTGTGAAGGAGGATACTTGAATCTCATCAACTGTCTTGTAAAAGAGGTCTGATGTGGTGTAAATCTATGCAGCTGTACATCCACAGGCCTTAATAAGTCTGTGATGCAACTTCAGCTTGTCTGCTATGTCTTAAATCAAAGCAGCACTTTTCTTCTCATCATGAGGTAATGTTTGGAAACTCTGTGTGTAGAGCTGATATAAAAGTTAACATGGCACAAAAATAACATGTCCATTTTTTCACAGAGATAATATGTACGTTATGATGTTAATTTATAGAACGTAAATGTCTCTTTTTCTTATGAAAATCTTTTGATCTGGTTTTAGTGACGGTGCAGCTGAAAAAAAAAAACGCTATGCATGTCCCCATTTAAATGTTGTGCAACTATAAAGTAAAATGTTTTATGTAAAAACTCAGTGCTGTGAAGTCAGACCAAAGATTCGCTACAAGACAAAACTGTTTTAGAAAGTTGCAGAGAAAAATTGCAGCAGTGTGAACTGGCTCAAGAATCAAGCTGGTGTCACCTGCAACTCAGCTGGTTAAATCGCCGGCAGCTGGTTTTAACAGCCAATCAGGTGCTCCGTCCCAACCGAGCCCTCTGTTTCCATCCTCACAGTGTGCCGGTGTCAGACGGTGGGTCGCTGCTGCTGCTGCTGGCTGTATGTGCTTATGCCCCGCCCACACACATTCTCATTGACCGATGAATTGGCGCTGGTTATTTATATTATTGTGGCGTATTGATTATGAATACAGTCCATCTGATGCTGGTTTTGTTTCATCACTGTAGCCAGTATCTCACTATCACTATCCTCATTCAGATTTTAAGAAGCTACAAATTATATTCAGCCACAAAATAAGTCTGAAAAGCTGCAAATCAGAACGGAAGTACAGAGAGTTGTTGACTAGAGATGATACACCGTCTCATGGTGGTCACTTCCTGTCAACGTTACAGATCAGGAGCACAGAGAGTTGTTGACTAGAGATGATACACCGTCTCATGGTGGTCACTTGGTGTGAACCAGCAGGTTTTTAGAACACCGTCTCATGGTGGTCACTTGGTGTGAACCAGCAGGTTTTTAGAACATTGCAGAATGACGCATTTCAAGTAGTTGCACGTTTCAACTCGTCCTCTAGCAAATATTTGGTCTGTTGGTATTCAGACCTCATGACCACTTCAGAGGTAATTTAGTTTTGGCCAGAAAACTTTCTAATTTAAAGTTATTTAGTATAAAAATAGCAGCTTTTTAAAACCACAGCTGTTTATATATATATATATAATCCTATATTGTAAACTCCTCATTTTGTGTTTTTAAACCTCATCTGTTCTTCGCTTGGTGGGTAAAATGTGTAGATTTATGTAAGCAACATGCTCCAGCAGAGCAGCGTTGGTGGGGGTTAGGGTGGGGTTGGGAATGCAGCTATCTGCAATGCAACCCACTGTTGCACCGTGGCATTTCCAAACAGCACTGGGACTTCCCTGGTTCCCTGGTGATGTGGAGTGCTGCATTAAAGGTAATGTACATCCAAACAGCCCAGCAGGTTATGACCTTGGTGCTCCCTGTGGAAGCTGTTCATGCTGCAGTAAACGGTCCTTGGTGTTGAAGGACATCGCCTGTTGTCCATGATGGAAAGGCAGAAATCACAGAAAGATGAGTCTTTTACATGAGCTTGATGGCCGTATTATCTAATCAACTACTTACGGCCAGCGAGATTCTTTGTAGAGGCCGTCTTTGAGTGGATAATGGACATGAGCCAGTTGCCCCCAGAATCCATTTGTGCCCTCAGTGATGTTGCTTGAAGCCTCGATACATAATCGTCTGTCCTCCGGAGACATCTTAGGAAGCCTGGGCGGGCTCGTGGGACAAACGGTTCTCAATCACTCCTACGCTTAATTCTTCCCCAAATATCATCACTTGAAGCATAATCATTTAAAGGCAAACACATTTACCCTCAGGACCGATAGTTCATCCTAACAAGAGCAGCAGAGCAAACACACAGCATCTACTGTTCAACAAATACTGATTATAGAGCTGCTCGTTAAATGTATTTACTCTTCTTCTGTCCTTCAATAATAACTCTTTAACAGAGATAAAAACAATTCAGACATCAAATGTTTTATTTACATTTGAAATAGTTTGGGCCCCAAAAGACAAAGAATTAAATGTTTCAAACGTCCATGTGGTTGATGTCCCCAGTGTTGCATGACAGGGGCAGCTTGGTCCCACTACCAGAGCATCAAAATATGCCACTTGGACAGTGTCCCAGGTGTCACTATAATAACACTGGGAACATAGTTTTCGTCTGTATGAGATGCTCTAAGCATGATTATTTCTGCTGTAAAGTTGGGCATGTTAACATGGGGGTCTATGGGGATTAACAAGGCCTCCAGGAAGTGCACCAGGCTTTGAAGACAATTTTTGTAGTGGCCAAACAGTGGTACTGCAATTTTTGGAGTTCGTCACGTGATGCCATTGAGTGCAAAAGACTTTATCTTATAGATTTACATTTTTTTTTGGCATCACAACCCTCACAAAATAATTTGTTTCATTATCAGGAATTAATCCTTTCGGTCCGATAATTTTTGGAAAGTCTAAAAGAGATTAAACTATTTTATTTCCATTCAAGTTAGTGGAGCACTAAAGCACCAGCTCTGCAGACCCAGTGATACAGAAGCAACGCCGATCATCCGGGTAATTTCATATTCACATAAATAGAGCTTTTTTGGCTTTATGCACCACCGACCAACTGTCATAGGAATGAACAGGATCCTGCCCCCAATGCTGTATCCAGGTCTCTTGATACATCCAGGAGATTCACTCTGTTTTGGAGCCTCAAGTGACCATTTAATGAATTGCCATTTTTGGTACCTCCATGTTGGCTTCATTTTTCAGCTTTGGAGGTTGCCACTTTGTTAAAATGCCCTAATTTAGCACAGAAATAAACTTGTTTACAGCCTGGTTTTGGACTCTATAGCTAATTCTCCACGTTCATGACAACTGTACAGGGGATGAACTTTTTATATAACCTTTTAATGTGATTAAGGCTTAAAGTTACAGCGCTTAGAGTAACAGGCTGTCAGTGAGGCATCACCCTGGGTTCACAATCAGCTCCACCCTCTCATCCAAAGGGGGTCACTTTGAGCTACAAAAACTGTTAACTGTTGTTCAGAGGGATCTATGTCTCTCTCAGCTGTCAGTCGTACAACATTTTGTTCTCCATGTACAAAACAAACCCTTCATACAAAATAATATCTATATTTAAAGCTGAATTTCTACAACCTAAAAGCATCAAAGGCTGTTCAAACATAGAGTCGTTCTCACAGACATCTGACTGAACCCAATCAAGCTTTGTGACAAACTTTTTATTGGTTGTGTATGTCCCTAGCATCCTCTGAAAACAGAACCTTCTTTCAAGCAGCCATCTTGAAGCTGTCCTGTATTTGTGTTGTTGCAGAAGCCGCAGTAGAAACCACAGCACACATTTATCTGTATCTTTGCTGCCTTCGAGATGCTAAACCCAGCATGGAGGCAGTGCAGTGTTTTATTGTCTTGAACCTACCAGAACATGTTGTTGTCATTTCCAGCAGCTTTTATTTTGAAACACTGCAGTTTATGTATGTTATTAACCTTTCCAAAACTTTTCTTAAGTTTATTTCTCTTGAAGTAAAGAGAATACATTATGATTTAGAATTTGAACACCTTACTATAAAATCAAATGTTGTGTAACAGGAAGTAGAGTCGTATTTTATTGTCTTGTTTCTGGAAGTCTACTTGCAGCACATGTGCTACTTTACTGTTTCTGGGCTCTTCCTGTGAAGGTAAGCATGTTTTCCACTGTTCACCTTCAGTGTTTGTGCTGTAAATGTGATGTTAAGTTACTTCAAACTACAGTGAAGTCAATGTTTTGACCTTTTTGAGTTGTGGAGTTATTTTGATGCTGAAATCTGTTAAAGAGGAGAAAAGTTTGTGGAAGCACATGTGTGTGTGTTGCAGGCCTGTCGTGCTGAGGAGACCATGTTTTGGTGCATTTAGTGATTTTGTTCACAGTAGAAGGGTTTTATTATTAACCCTGTTAATGTGAGGGTTTAGGAGATGTCTGTGCTTTGTTGTATTCATTTTAAGATCCATTTTCTTGTTTTTTTGGCCTCTTTTGGATGTTTGTGGACACTCTGGCTTGGTTCTGCCAAAAGGACGCTGCTGTCCCAGTTTTATGCACAACACAACACACATATACTTTTATTTTGAAACAACAGTATCAAGAGAGCAGCAGGTTTTAAAGTTTTCCAAACAACAAACAAACAGATGACTTCCTGCTTCTGAATCATCATCTGCCTCCTTTCATCACTTCAGTTCCAGACACATTTAACATTTCATACCACTGAGATGTCAACAGGCCTGTGATGTCAGTGTGTGGCCCGTTTCACCGCCCTCCTAATTCATGGCGTTTTCCATAATGGAGGGGGGGGGGGGGGGGGCACAACATATCCAGGGCTCGGCCGTAAATCTGCCACTGTACCAGAGCATCTTCATCCACAACCACCGCTGTCCAAAACATCTCCCCGACCGCTCGCTCTGGGCAGGTGCCAGTGATTTTTGGTCTGCTGAGATCATTAAAGGTATTAGTTACCTCCCCCCCACCCCCACCCCCCCTCTCATTAAACATGCTGAATCCATTTGTTTAGCAAGCAGCTGAGGGAGCGATGGAGAGCTCACCCAGGCTGGGGATTGATTTATTAACACTGATTTCTGCCTCTGAGACCGTCCTGATGATGATCGCTCCGCTACAGGAATTTCAATGGAGACGAGGAAGACTCCGCTGCCTGCCTGTAGATGGACTTTAATGGACAGTAATGTGAAGGACGCAGAATAAATCCATCAGTCAAAAGGCCGAATATTTCTGCTACACTGCCAACAACAATGTATGGAAGCACAACAGTGGCAGGAAAAAAAAGTTTCAAACATATGAGAAAGGAAGTCGTAATTTAGACACAAGTCAAAATGATGAGATGCTTAGTTTTTTAATAATAACTCAAAATTATGAGGCAGTGAGTCGTCATATTTTGTCTTCATTTAGTGTTACGTAAGTTAAGTCTTACACTTAAACACCAGCAAGACAATATTGTACAGCCCCACATACATATTTATATACATACATTAATATTAGGGCTGCTCCCTAATAGTCGATCGTTAGTTGGCCAGAAAGGTCATTAGTCGGCAAGATTTCATTGGTTGCTTAGTCGCAGAAAAACAAAAACGTGAAACTCTGTTAGGAGCTGCACCTTGTCAAAATAAATCCAAACCTATATGACTGGATCATGTGTGACTTTAATTTGAAAGGACAGACACAGGAAGTGTCCACGCTCAGCAGTCAGACAGGAGTCAGGTTAATTTCCAGGGCTGGTACCTGCGGTTATTCCACAGGCTAGTTAATAACATGTCGGGCAGGAAATCCAAAGTGTGGGATCATTTTGAGAAGGTGAAGGACGAACCCAAGGTGATATGTAAACTCATCTTCATTGGTCGACTACAAACATGACGTATCATCTGAAACATGGAAGTAGCTACATGCCCATTAGCCCACAGCGTCATTAACAGGCGGCTCGCTCAGTGTGTGACGTGCACTTGTAGATAAAATATAGGCCTATATTAATGAAGGTTCATTAGTACGGTTTTGTATTTCTCTGTAATGTAGCACAGTGTTAACAATGTTACTGATACTATTCTTTCTCACACCTTCAACTCAAACCACCAGAATATATTTAATATATCAAATTAATAATTAAATTAACTAAAAACAAAGGTAAAAGGTAAATACAACTAATTTATACATATATATACAGGAGGGAGAACATGTTGATGGTGCAATGATTCTGAGTGCAAAGAGAGCTGGAATAAATATGGAGCTTTTATATATTACAGGGTTATTACATGTACTAATATCATAATTTTAGCATGCTGTCGCCATTTTTCAAGTTTCAGAAGTTGCAAGTCAGTCTCATTCTGACGTCGGCGAAATCTGGTGCTTGGGCAGTGACTTCCATCGTCAGACACTGATGAGAAAAGCCATCCTTTCACATCGGCATGACACCGCAGTTTTAGTTTAACAGCAGCTGGCAGCATCAGGTGGAAATGCGGTGGCGCTACAACGAAAGTTACAGCAGGCGAAGTCCAAGTAGGGCGGGCGGAAGGGGTGGTGGATGAGTCCAACAACCAACTGTCACCCAGGAGGTCGGTGTTCACTTCTTGTAAGATTGTAAAGCCAAACCCTGTTCTTTTTCCTAAACCCAACCACGTGCGTGTGTTAGTTGTTGCAGGGGGAAAAAACATCAATTCGTGATGTTGTAGCGACGTAGTGCTTTTATTTTGAAAGAGACTGTATGCAAACTTTACATTCCCTGTGAAAACAGAAGTGTATTTTGAAAGAAGGCAATGCATGTAACAGGCTGAAGTTGACACGGCAACCTAGATTATCAACAACCAACACACCCAGGGTACCTTGCAGCTTGCACGTCGGATCTGGATGTGGAAAGTCCACGAACAACCGTCGACATGTGATGAGGTCGGAGTGGAAGTTGAAATTATGAGATATTTGACTTTGAGAGTTAAAATCATGAAATAGTATAAATTTCTTTTCTACTTATGTAAAAAGTTGTCTTAATATCTCATCATTTTTATTTAGTAAAAGTCATAATTAAAAATGTTCTTGTCTTGGCATGAATGGTCTTCCATATGTAACTCGTGGGTCCATCTGGAGAAGGTGTTTACAGTTTGACTGTCAGGAGAGATGCTACGACATGAGCGATGAAACGCTATCTGCACGCTGCATCCACAGATGTTTGTGCGATATTATCTTGGAGGGCTGGAGGTGCCCAGCTGTCTTTGCTGATTTTCTCTCCTCTGTTACAGTCCAAGCTCTCAGATATGTTTTATGATGAATCTACATATTTCCTCTCTCCGGGGGGACACACATTATTGGGAAGCACTCGATCTCTGCCTCCATTTCCTGTCGGCTCTAATAGCTTCCAGGTGAGAGGTGTTCCTCAGCCCTCGCCTGGGAATGCTTATTAAAACTGTTTTCCTATTGATACAGTTGGTTTGATACTTACCAGATTTGACAAAGTAAAGATCTCATGTTTGGCGTAATATTACAAGGGAAACATAAGTGAGTTATTTGGCCTCGACGTGCTGGAAACGTAACGTTGTTAAAGCGCAGGCCCTGAAACCTGAAACGGGGTCCCTCAGCCGCATTTGGTTTTCATTATTTTTTGCTCGAAAAATTTAACAATAGCACCCAGGGATTAAGTCATGGTGCAGGTCGCAGCCAAGCCAAACATCCTGCCTCCTCCAGAAAAATGAAGACAGATGAAGAAGGGAAGCAGGTGTAAAGTGTACTCTAGTGCTTCGCCTTTTTGTCCTCTCCGGGAGGTGTTGTGTGCATAAAGTCTGTCCTCTAAAATCATCTCGACGAGCTCTGAGGAGGTGAAGAGGAAGAGGAGGAGGAGGAGGAAACGTTTTCTATGTTCCTGCACATACTGAACACCGTTCATGGGAACAGTTAAAGGATCTGATAGTGTGTTTAATGGGAGGGGAAACAGTCTGCACTCGCCTCTGTATTTATTAGACTGGTTTGCTACGTGTGTGTGTGTGTGTGTGTGTGTGTGTGTGTGTGTGGCCTGTTGAGTACTAAATGCATGAAGGTAAATGAGGTGGATTTATGCTTCAGGGTGTTGTAGTATGGTGCAGGGTCATGGCGACACACCAAGCATAAATGTGTATGTATTTTTTGTGTGTGTCCACACGATACTTGTGAGACATGTTTAATATACTATGAAACTTGTACTGTATATTTAAATTTGACATTTTGTTTTAAAAAATAATTCTGTCCTACCAAACTTCATTTTACAAAAATTATCTCCGTCCACACTAGAACACAAAAACAGCCGCACACTGCAGCCACCCTTTATCTCAAAGGTGGTAAGGTGCCATGCCATTTTACCTACAGCCCAAAATTCCACAGCCATTTTAGTCTGAAAAATGTCCCACTGGAATGAAAGCCCATTTCTCTGACAGGGCATTATCCCAAAAAAATGAACGCCCATCACTCCAAAGTCATGTTGCTCTGAAAAAGCGCACTCCCTGCAGTTAGTTTCAGTTTCCCAGCAGCATTTGAGCCACTGATCCCAGGTGGGTTTTATAGGGCTGCCCCCTAACGCCTCATTTCCACTTACATATGTGTATGGAGACGAGGCAACCAGAAGTCCATTCATTCCTATGGGAATCTCCATGATATCAGAAGTGCCTGCAAAACTCCTCCCCTTAGTAATATTTCGGACCAGAATATGCCTCAAGTACGTTAAGAAAAATGCAACTTTTGCCAAGGATTTCGGAAAGACAGTGTGCTAGCTTAGCTAACAGGCTGCTAACTAGCTAACAGGCTATTTCCTTTAATTCAGTTGCCTGTTGATTGTCAATAGAGTTTGTATGATTAAAAAGAACTTGTTTATCTAGTTTGAATACATTGTGAATTCTGATAAAATATGGTTATACATTAATTTCAGTCAGATTGTCGTTATGACTCATTCAGCCGTTCATACGTCTTTTTGATGAAATATTTCACAAAACATGCTGCGTACCTGGCAGGCCTTGTTTTTGTCCCAGTAATGTTCCAAGCTCATATTCCAAACTACTGGATGGCGAAAAACTGACAAATTTAGCCTCTCCCCATGGCTACAGGTAGTTTCTATCAGGTTTCTATCCATCGGTAAAGAAATGCACTTCCTTGCGTTGGACACTAGAGGCATCATCCATATATTTACAGATCTACGGACACCAGTCACATACGTAAGTGGAAAAGAGGCGTAATAGCTGACCAATCATTAGTCGACCAGAAAGGTCATTAACTGGCAATATTCCATTGGTCACTTAGTCACAGAAAGAAAAACAAAAACAAAAAAACATGAAAATCTATCAGGAGCTGCACCTCAAAATAAATCCAAACCTATATGACTGGACCATGTGTGACTTTAATGTGAAAGGACAGACACAGGAAGTGTCCACGCTCAGCAGTCAGACAGGAGTCAGGTTAATTTCCAGGGCTGGTACCTGCGGTTATTCCACAGGCTAGTTAATAACGTGTCGGGGAGGAAATCCAAAGTGTGGGATAATTTTGAGAAGGTGAAGGACGAACCCAAGGTGATACGTAAACTCTGCAGGCTGTCAGTCGTCAACTACAAACAGGTGTCATTTGTTCAAAGAACATTCAATTCGAACTTTTCATTCACTTTTGCCCTTCCATGCGCCTATATGGAAGCAGCAGCAAAGACCCCCCGGGAACAGAACAGATCAGCATCAATGACAAACAGAAATTGCACGTATTATATAAGTCAGACACAACATGAAAAGGAGGAGCTGGGGTGGAGACAGGTTGCAGAGCAGCTTGCAGAGGGAGCAGCAACAGTAGGCAGGCCAGAGCAGTTTAAATAGGGCGCCCTGAATGAGATTCACCACTTGGGTGCATAGAAAGGAATCATGTGATCTATCAGCTGACTCCCTTCCATCAATCAGCTGCTACATCAGTTGCTGACTCCCTTCCATCAATCAGCTGCTACATCAGTTGATTGGCTGCTTGAGATCAGCTGATGTAGCTGGGATGTCAGCTGAGCTTGACATCATATCCTGCCTGAACTAATGCTATGCTCAATTCTTTTGTCCAGGAAACATTTTGTAGATTTTAGTGTCAGACAGGATTTGAACTTCTGTGTTCAGTGTAACTGTTTGAACTTTGTTTCAGTCTGAAGTTTGTGCTTTTCCTCAACAGATTGATGACATGAATTTTACTTCAGTCTGAAGGAGTGAGACAGACAGACAGCAGATGGATGGGGAGACAGACAAAGGTATGTGACAGAGACATTTTTAAATCTTAAAATAAAACAAACAAACCAGGTAAGAGCCTTAAAACTAGAGAAGGGAAAAAACAATTACATCTGAATATCTTATTAAAGTTTAATCTTGCACAAAGATTCACAGTTTTATTTTCTGTCTCTTAACATTTTGGAGGTGTTGCAGTTTATCCTCTGAGGAACCTGAACGACTTTAACAAGTTTTATGGCAATTCATCTGATAGTTGTTGAGAGATCTTAAACTGAGAGAAGAATCTGGCACAAAATTGTGTGACTTTTTTATTGTGGCTACAAATAAAAAGTTAAACCCTTTGAGGTAAACCATCTCACCTTCTTGGATTACAATTTCCCTCTTGGGGGAAAACAACAACTATTTTTAAGAAACAAACTTTTTCTTCATTCAATCTCATGTTCAGGCTTAAACCTTCAGTCTGTCTCTCAACCATCTGACTTCCTGTCTGTCTCTCAGCTCAAAGCCCACCAGTTCCTACTAAAGACATAAATCTTTATCTTTAACAAAAACATATTGTTTCATGTTTTAAAAAGTCTCAGTGATTCCTAAAACAGCTGCTTACTGTAGTTTTTATCAAGCAAACAGGAGGAAATAGTGTTTTTGTTGGGGACTATTTTCAGCAGTGGTTTGATCCACACTTGGTGATGTGGTGAGTATTTGGGGCAGCAGGACAGTGTGTGTGGGAGCTCTGCAGTCAGTTTGAATGATGATGAACGGTTAACATGTCAGTTTACACACACACACACACACATGCACGTGCGCGCACACTCAGTCAGAAACATCTCTGTTAGCAGAAATTGAAGTCAATTATGAAACATTTTTGACTGACAGCTCCTCCTGGATTCACTTAAAGTGTGAAACCAACAGTTGAACCTGACGTACACTGATCAGGTAACACCTGTCAGCCCTGGCAGAGTGTGTGTGTGTGTGTGTGTGTGTGTGTGTGTGTGTGTGTGTGTGTGTGTGTGTGTGTGTGTGTGTGTCACAGCAGACCTGATATCATGCAGTGTAAAAACATAAGCAGTGTCGATGTTTTTAATGTAAAATGAAACACAATATTTCCCGATGTTTCTTTCTTCTCAACAGACTCAGAAATCAGAAATCTTGTCTTCAATAAAAATGCTTATTAAAGAGACAAACTACCAAAGAGGGCTGAATCAAAAGATGATTTTCATCATTTTATGTTGATTATTTTCCAAGTTTATTGTTTAATATAGAAAATAAAAACAGTGGTGGAAATGAAACTAAGTGCTTGCTATTTTTACAATAAAGTAAAATATTTAAATTCTTCTTTCTCTCCTGCAAAATAGTAAAGACATTTCTAATTGTCAGGTCACTACAAAACACCTGCATTTGCAGCTTAAAAAAATGCTGGAAATACACAATGTTTGGGCCACTACAAAACAACCATGTTTGAAGCCTAAAAGACACTGGAAATGGCCACGGGTCGTCACAAAACAACCACATTTGGAGCCTAAAAAGCCGCTGGAGAAATACAGAAAGGTTGCTACAAAATACCCATGTTTGGAGCCCTAAAGAGTTGCTGGAAACACACTGACAGGTTGCTACAAAACACCACATTTAAAGCATAAAAAGCTGCTGGAAAAATAAATACCAATGGGTAAGTAAAAAATGCCCATATTTGGAGCCCAAACAGACAGGTCACTACAAAATATTCATGTTTGGTGCCCTATAAAGCCGTTGGAGAAAAAAAAAACAGATGGGTTGCTTCAAGATACCCATGTTTGGAGTCTAAAAAGCTGCTGGAAAAATACTAATGGGTCTCTCCAAAGCACGGATGTTTGGAGCTATAAAGCTGCTGGAGAGGCACTGCTATGAAACAACCATATTTAGAACCTTAAAAGTCGCTGGAAAAATACCAACAGGTTGCTAGAAAATACCCATGTGTGGAGCCCTAAATAGCTGCTGGAAATGCACTGACAGGGTGCTACAAAACACCACATTTGGAGCTTAAAAAGCCAACGGGTTACAACGATAAACCAAAGTTTGGAGTCCTTAAACACTGCTGGAAACACACCCATGGGTTGCAATAAAATACCCATGTTTGGAGCCTAAAAAGCTGATGGAAACACAGTGACAGCTTGCTATAAAACAACCAATTTTGGAATCTTAACAGCCTCTGGAAAAATACAGATAGGTTGCTACAAAATACCCATGTTTGGAGCCCTAAAGAGTTGCTGGAAACACACTGACAGGTTGCTACAAAACACCACATTTAAAGCATAAAAAGCTGCTGGAAAAATAAATACCAATGGGTAAGTAAAAAATGCCCATATTTGGAGCCCAAACAGACAGGTCACTACAAAATATTCATGTTTGGTGCCCTATAAAGCCGTTGGAGAAAAAAAAAACAGATGGGTTGCTTCAAGATACCCATGTTTAGAGTCTAAAATGCCACTGGATACACACTAATGAGTTGCTATAAAATACGCATGTGTGGAGTGCTGAAGACCTGCTGGAAACACACTGACAGGTTGCTACAAAACACCATATTTAGAACCTTAAAAGCTGTTGGAAAAATACTAATGGGGCACTACAAAATATCCATGTTTGGAGCCTAAAATAAACCAGATATAAATGCAACTACTACTGACTAAGGCACAACTGTTTTGTTGTTTGTTGGTCTCGAGCAGTGGTCTGCAGCTTGGCAGATGTCTCACTTAGGTGACAAAGCCATCTACCACCCCCTCCACCTCAGTAACATATGCCATAATTTTCCTCTGGCAACTGAGCTGTTCAAACACCTGACTGTACCTGAACCAGGTGTGTCAGAGTCCTGCTGAACTCTACGAGTCAGTTTCAGGCGTCCCCTCTAATGATGAGAAAACTGCTAACCCTCTCTCTAAAATATTCTCTCTGTATTGATGGAGTCGATGTTGAGCAACACATGGTTTCGATGGACCCACATCAGATTTCCAAACCTCGTCCAGAACCTCGTTCTTCCCAGGAAACACGGCTGGCGAGCGTGAACCTCTTGGACGAGTGATTTACATACCTTCTCCAGCTTCGAGCCCAGTTGGCGAGGGCTCCGGTGTCATCGCGAGGGCCGGGCCGGGGGCTCTTCCTGTGTGAGATGACTTACAGTCCCCCCATCAGCCCTGAGCACTGCTTTATAACAACACACACACACAGAAAAACCTAAAACTGGGCCTGCAGTCGTATCACAATGACATCATCACCTCACAGGAAATGGTCTAATTCTTTAAGAGCGCAGATGTATGGAGAGCAGCAGTGACATAATAACTCCTCGCCCAAACCAAACACACCTGCACTCACTCTGTACCACCTCTTCCTCTGACTGATTAAAAAATATTTCAACTATTCATGAAGCCAAAACATCAGCAGCTCCGAGCTGTAACTAAAGTCTTTTTGGCCCTCTCTCCTCCCGTAGCTCTCAGCAGCTGCTGTCAACAAACCTCCTCCTACTGAGCCTGAGAGCTGAAAACAATTCATAAATCATGCCCTAAATTCACTAACCTCAGCACCTAATATACTCTGTTTTCTCAGTCTTCAGGTTTCAAGTTCAGTATTTGTCATGTTCACAACAATTAACAAAGAAGCAACTCACTTCTTGTTTTCAGGCTTCCTCCAACAACGCTCATTAAGTAGAAACATAAAATAATGACAGTGAAAAAAAGAAAAGGCAAAACAGTGCAGAAGTTAAAACAGGGTAATGAAATAGAATAGAAAGTGTAGTACTGTGGTAGACTAGTATCCATCCATCCATTTTCAACCGCTTTTCTGAAGCTGGGTCGCAGGCTGAGCAAAGTACTCCAGACGTCCCTCTCAACAGCAACACTTTCCAGCTCCCGAGGTGTTCCCAGGCCATATGAGATATATGATTCCTCCAGCGTGTTCTGGGTCTACCCGGGGCCTCCTACCAGTTGGACATGCCTACAACACCTCTGACAGGAGGCGCCCAGGAGGATCCTGATCAGATGTCCAGACCACCTCAGCTGAACCCTTTCGATGCAAAGGAGCAGCGGCTCTACTCCGAGCTCCCTCCGAATGTCTGAGGTCCTCACACTATCTCTAAGGCTGAGCCCAGACACCCCACGGAGGAAACTCATTTGGGCAGCTTGTGTCCGCGATCTCATTCTTTCCATCACTACCCAGAGCTCATGACCATAGGTGAGGGTTGGGACGTAGATGGACCAGTAAAAAGAAAGCTTTGCCTTCATGCTCAGCTCCCTCTTCACCACACTGGTCCAGCACAGTGGCAACATCACTGCAGACACCACGCCAAACCACAAATTCCATCTCATGCTCCATTCTACTGCCCCAAGTGAGGGAGTTCAAGTACCTCGGTCTAGACTGGTGTACAGAAGTGATAGAATGAATACACTGTAATGTAGACAGGTTGTGCAAATCACTTCCTGCTGCTTTTGAACATTTCATTTCATTTTTGTGTCGGAGTGATTAATTGGAACAACAATTTTTTGTCCAGTATTGAGAGTGAGTGCTGTCTTTGGCAGACACAAAACAGGTTGGAATGTAATGTTAATAGGCAATTGCACATAGTCAGTTTATGTCCACCAAAAGTGGGGGTCTTTTATGTGCGACTGACTGGCTCCAAAATCACTGACAAAGTGGCGGTATTTGAGTTCGGAATGAGAACTCATTAAACAATCTGAGCCTGACACTGCCAACAACAGCCACCTTTCACAGCCATATGATGCAGTGCCGGGCAGCGTCAGTTTGAAAAACAGCCAGACAAAGACTTTGACTGTGGCATGATACACGACAACACATTTTCACTCCGACCTCGTCACATATCGATGTTTGGTCATGGACTTTCCAGATATGACATGCAAAGTACCCTGGGTGTGTTGGCTGTTGACCTTCTGAGATGCCGTGTCAACTCTAGTCTGTTACATGCATTGTCTGTTTTCAAAATACACTTCTGTTTCCACAGGAAATGTACAGTTTGCATACAGTCTCTTTCAAAATAATCCAGTGTTGTACCGACATAGTGTGTTTGATGTCTTTTTTTCCTTTCAACAATAATTGCAAGTAGTTACGTTTTGCCAACACACGCACATGGTTGGGATTAGGAAAAAGAACAGGATTTGGCTTTATAATTTCACAGGAAGTGAACACCGGCCTGGAGAAAGTTGGTGGTTGTTGGGCTAATCCACCACCTCTACCGTCTGCCCTACTTGGACTTCTGCCGACTTAACTTTTGTTAACCATTTCCCTCTGTTGCACTGGGCACTGGCAAACAATAACGGCAACCGGCCACGTATCATATTGTCATGAAAGGCTTTTTTTGTCAGTGTCTGATGTCGGAAGTCACTGACCAAGTGCCGGTTTTAAATGACTTGGGAGTGAGACCAGGTTGGCTACAGTGTGTAATAATAAACTGTATTCTGGCATCACACCACCACAAGAGGCATGACCAGTGTCTTTCTAAACAGCAATGGCATTGCATAGAGATAACGATCATTTACCATCCCTGTTGTATGACAGCTGATTTCATCCTCTGCTAGGAGGATAAGGAGCTCACAAATTGTCATTGTTTTCCCAATTTGCGGACATTTAGGGCCGCTGTGCTTCTTCTTTGAGTTAGCCACTAACTGCTAACAGCTAACAGCTACTTTAAAATCCCCTTTCTGGTGTGGTTGTGCACATAACACACTGTCAAAACGTTATACCCGTCTTGCCCTATAGTCTTGTCCTGTTGGTTGCCCTGTTTATACAGACACTGTTTAGGCACTGTTACTACCTCCCATGGTGGCTTATAGGCAAGACAACTCTACCCCCCCCCATCCCATGATCGTACATGATCGTACTCTTATATACAGCATGAAGACACAATACGGCATGATACTCCCGCCCTCAACAGGCAGTGTAAAAGGCGTTACCTTTTAAAGGTTCATTCTATTTACACTAAAATTAATTTAATTCTTCTGCTTCTTTGGGATTATCCAGATGACTCTCAGCTGTCCTTCTTATTCACCAAAACCTGCTCCACCAATCAGCAGCTTCTCTTCCATCCTAACCTCTTCCCTCTAAATGTGCCAGAGGAAATCCTGATCCAACGATTCTGATTCATCAAATCCATCAAAATGTGTCCAAACTGTTAACAGCCTCTCTGAGCGACGCAGCACTTCTTCTTCTTCTTCTCTCCTTGTGTATAAGAGTTGGTTGGTGTTCAGCTCTTCTTCTCTGGCAGCTGCAGCGTGGAGTTTTTGGCCGAGGATGTGCGGATTCAGGGAGGGTCGGAGGTTTTCTTTGGGAGTTTTGCTGCCGTAGCCTCGGGCGTCGCTCCCCGCTAACGAGCGCTGTGTATTCAAGAAACTGACTTCACAACTCATCAAGGTTGGTGCTGACGGTGGAGTGAAAGTTAATTGTGCCTGTAACGGAGCCTCAGCAGGCCCAACACTGCCAAATCTCCACCCGTCCACCTCCACCCCCCTCCTCTCTGGTGCAGACTGTGATACCGGCCTGATCTGGTCCTCCCGATGGAAACCAGACTTCCTGCTCAGGACTGCAGGCCTGATAAAGACCACGGCTGACCTTCAGACTTTAAAAAGCACTTATCACACTCTGAGAGGAAAGGGGTTTTTTTCTCTTTCAACAAAACGTACAGGACTGAGAGTCAAATACAAGTCTGCTGAAGTACCTGGTTTTCATTTGTCCTGTTAAAGCTCTGAGCTCATGGATCATGTTAAAACTGGTTTTAGGTTTCAGACTTGTTCATCAATCTTGAACAGAGTCCTGTACAGGAGCAGGTTTTAATGAATGCTAACTTTGATATTTCCTTAAATTAAAGGACTTTTCTGTCTCTGTTCCAGATCTCTTTTGGACGACATACTATACTATGATGGTTTTTCATGGTTTTTGACGACATTCTATACTATGACGTTTTTTCATGATTTTTGACGACATACTATACTATGATGTTTTTTCATGATTTCTGGATGACATACTATACTATGATGGTTTTTCATGGTTTTTGACGACATACTATACTATGACGTTTTTTCATGATTTTGGACAACATTCTATACTATGACGTTTTTTGACGACATACTATACGATGACGTTTTTTAATGATATCGGGCAACATACTAGACTGTGACATTTTTTCATAATTTTTGACGACATACTATACTATTACCTTTTTTCATGGTTTTTGACGATGTACTTATGTATGACGTTTTTTAATGATTTCGGACAACATACTACACTATGATGTTTTTTCATAATTTTGGACAGCATGCAACGTTTTTCACAATTTTTGACGACATACTATACTATATTTTTTTTTTTTCATGATTGTTGACATACTATACTATGACGTTTTTTCATGATTTTTGATGACATACTATACTATGACGTTTTTTCATGATTTTTGACGACATACTATACTATATTTTTTTTTTTTCATGATTGTTGACATACTATACTATGACGTTTTTTCATTATTTTTGATGACATACTATACTATGACGTTTTTTCATTATTTTTTACGATATACTATACTATGACGTTTTTTCATGATTTCTGGACGAAATACTATACTATGACGTTTTTTCATGATTTCTGACGACATACTATACTATGACGTTTTTTTATAATTTTTGACGACATACTATGCTATGACGTTTTTTCATGATTTCTGGACAACATACTATACTATGACGTTTTTTTTATAATTTTCGACAACATACTATACTGTGACGTTTTTTCATGATTTTTGACGAAATACTATACTATGACGTTTTTTCATGATTTTTGACAACGTATTATACTATAACATTTTTTCATGGTTTTGGACAACATTCTATACTATGACGTTTTTTCATGATTTTTGACGACATACTATACTGTGACGTTTTTCATGAAGTCATAGTATGTCGTCCAAAATCATGATAAAACGTCATAGTATAGTATGTCGTCAAAAACCATGAAGAACCATCATAGTATAGTATGTCGTCCAGAAATCATGAAAAAACGTCATAGTATAGTATTTCGTCAAAAATCATGAAAAAACGTCATCGTATAGTATGTCGTCAAAAACCATGAAAAAATGTCATAATATAGTATGTCGTCCAGAAATCATGAAAAAACGTCATAGTATAGTATGTCGTCCAGAAATCATGAAAAAACGTCATAGTATAGTATGTCGTCAAAAATTCTAAAAAAAGTCATAGTATAGTATGTCGTCCAGAAATCATGAAAAAACGTTATAGTATAGTATGTCGTCCAGAAATCATGAAAAAACGTCATAGTATAGTATGTCGTCAAAAATTCTGAAAAAACGTCATAGTATAGTATGTCGTCAAAAATTATGAAAAAACGTCATAGTATAGTATGTCGTTAAAAATTCTAAAAAAACGTCATAGTATAGTACTAGTTTTTTCCTTTTTCATGAGGTATTATACTATGACTTTTTTGTCGCGTACTTTGAACCCACCTTATCTTGTACTTTTCTCCTCGTCTCGGCTGATGTGTTTACCTGCCACAGAGCTCTCACTCTGACTGAAGGCTTCTTGTCTCGGCACTGGGCTGACCACACCAGTTCGACTCCAAACGTCAGTCAGAGCTCCTTCTTCACGATCCTCCACCAACAATTTCAATATTAATTGTAACGTATGGAGTTCTTTCTGAGAATATTTCTGCTGATGTTGGAAAAGTCTCGAAACTTTTTTGTAGTATTAGATGAGGATTGTTTTACCTTTTATCTTGAGTTTTTTTAAACTTCCAGCATCCTTCAGGCAGTTTACGGGTTCTTCACTCGACTAATTTGGAGACTTTCTGTATTTTTCGCCTCCAACTTTTACTCTTGAAAACAGTCTTGTTTCAGCCCAATAACACAAACTCCTTTCATATTCCTCCACTGATTCTCTGTTTGTGTTAAACTTTCTAAAGCCCCTTTCTTTGGTTATATATTTTATTTTAGTTCATTTCAGCATCAAATTCATTCCAATTTCTAATGAAGTCAATTACTTTGACTTAATTTGCTCCTCATAGAAATTTCTAATATGAAAGAGAAAGAGATTCTCTTAAATATCTTGTATCTACCATTTAACATTTTTTCATGATTTTGGACAACATTCTATACTATGACGTTTTTTCATGATTTCTGGATGACATACTATACTATGACGTTTTTTTAATGATTTCGGGCAACATACTAGACTGACATTTTTTCATAATTTTTGACGATGTACTTATGTATGATGTTTTTTAAGGATTTTGGACAACATACAACGTTTTTTCAGAATTTTACTATGATTATGATTTTTTTTTCATGATTGTTGATGACATGACCGTTTTTAATGATTTCAGATGATATACTATGATGTGGTTTTTTCATGATTTTTGACGACATATTATACTATAATATTTTTTCATGATTTTGGACAACATTCTATACTATGACGTTTTTTCATGATTTTGGACAACATTCTATACTATGACATTTTTTCATAATTTTTGACGACATACTATACTATTACCTTTTTTCATGGTTTTTGACGACATACTATACTATTACCTTTTTTCAAAATTTTTGACAACATACTATACTATTACCTTTTTTCATGGTTTTTCACGATGTACTTATGTATGACGTTTTTTAATGATTTCGGACAACATACTACACTATGATGTTTTTTCATAATTTTGGACAACATACAACGTTTTTCACAATTTTTGACGACATACTATACTATATTTTTTTTTTTCATGATTGTTGATGACATACTATACTATGACCTTTTTCAATGATTTCGGATGACATACTAGACTATGACATTTCTTCATAATTTTGACGACATACTATACTATTACTTTTTTTCATGATTTTTAACGATGTACTTATATATGACGTTTTTTAATGATTTTGGACAACATACAACGTTTTTTCATGATTTTTGACGAAAGACTTCTGTATGACGCTTTTTTAAGATTTCGGACAACATACTGCACTATGATGTTTTTTCATAGTTTTGGGCAACATACTACGTTTTTTCATAATTTTTGACGACATACTATACTCTGACGTTTTTTCATAATTTTTGACAACATACTATACTGTGACGTTTTTTCATGATTTTTGACGAAATACTATACTATGACGTTTTTTCATGATTTTTGACAACGTATTATACTATAACATTTTTTTATGGTTTTGGACAACATTCTATACTATGACGTTTTTTCATGATTTTTGACGACATACTATACTGTCACGTTTTTCATGAAGTCACAGTATAGTATGTCGTCAAAAACCATGAAAAAACGTCATAGTATAGTATGTCGTCAAAAACCATGAAAAAACGTCATAGTATAGTATGTCGTCAAAACCCATGAAAAAATGTCATAATATAGTAAGTTGTCCAGAAATCATGAAAAAACGTCATAGTATAGTATGTCGTCAAAAATTATGAAAAAACGTCATAGTATAGTATATAGTATAGTATGTCGTCAAAAATTATGAAAAAACGTCATAGTATAGTATGTCCTCAAGAACCATGAAAAAACGTCATAGTATAGTATGTCGTGCAGAAATAATGAAAATACGTCATAGTATAGAATGTTGTCCAAAATCATGAAAAAACATCATAGTATAGTATGCCGTCAAAAATCATGAAAAAACGTCATAGTATAGTATATCGTCAAAAATCATGAAAAAACGTCATAGTATAGTATGTCGTCAAAAATCATGAAAAAACGTCATAGTATAGTATGTCGTCCAGAAATCATGAAAAAATGTCATTGTATATTATGTCGTTAAAAATCATCAAAAAACGTCATAGTAAAGTATGTCGTCAGAAATTATGAAAAAACATCATAGTATAGTATGTCGTCAAAAATTATGAAAAAACGTCATAGTATAGTATGTCG
>NC_065509.1:41340202-41389875 GCF_006386435.1 Epinephelus moara
CGTACTTTGAACCCACCTTATCTTGTACTTTTCTCCTCGTCTCGGCTGATGTGTTTACCTGCCACAGAGCTCTCACTCTGACTGAAGGCTTCTTGTCTCGGCACTGGGCTGACCACACCAGTTCGACTCCAAACGTCAGTCAGAGCTCCTTCTTCACGATCCTCCACCAACAATTTCAATATTAATTGTAACGTATGGAGTTCTTTCTGAGAATATTTCTGCTGATGTTGGAAAAGTCTCGAAACTTTTTTGTAGTATTAGATGAGGATTGTTTTACCTTTTATCTTGAGTTTTTTTAAACTTCCAGCATCCTTCAGGCAGTTTACGGGTTCTTCACTCGACTAATTTGGAGACTTTCTGTATTTTTCGCCTCCAACTTTTACTCTTGAAAACAGTCTTGTTTCAGCCCAATAACACAAACTCCTTTCATATTCCTCCACTGATTCTCTGTTTGTGTTAAACTTTCTAAAGCCCCTTTCTTTGGTTATATATTTTATTTTAGTTCATTTCAGCATCAAATTCATTCCAATTTCTAATGAAGTCAATTACTTTGACTTAATTTGCTCCTCATAGAAATTTCTAATATGAAAGAGAAATTGATTCTCTTAAATATCTTGTATCTACCATTTAAGGACAAATCTGATTGTACGTGTTTCTTCCATGAGGCCCAATAACTTTTTGATATTATTTAAAACATTTTAGGAATTATTCAACATGGAAAAGACATCTCTGTGTCTCTCCTTCTGTCTTCCCACTTCCCCTTAGCTTCTGACACATAACAGAAAGTCACCTTCTTAAAATCTTCTTAAGATGGCCACTTTCTGTCAAAGAACTCTCATTAAATTAAAAAAAGTGCCATTTGCTGTATATGCCACTGAAAAAGGCAAACCCATCTGTCATGTTTCTTTTTCTTTCTTTTTTTGTAAAATAGTCATCTATAACAAAATTAAATGCTTATTCTATAACTATAAATTTAACTATTAAAATTGTTAAACTACATTAATAATTTATTAATGTCTTATTTTCTTTGGTATTTTTTGTCATGTACAGATGTGACATGATGATTCCTGGGAAATATGTATGTTGATGTTATCCAATGTCAAGTCTCTGATCGTGTGATGAGACGATATGTGCACCATGGCGTACACTGGGGCCCATCGTAACTCTCCTACGCCACTGGCATATGCTCATGTGTATCATGTGATACTTTACTAATGACGTTTCAAGGGTCATACGGCGCAGCACTAGAATTTTAACTTAACACTGCATAAAATTAAACATATTTTAGCCAAACAATGTATATCCAAAACTTTCCCAAAACATTCCAGACCATTTCCAGGCCTGGAAAACAGAACACAACTCCAATCAAACATGAAACACACAATCAGTTACCATTTTTATTTGCTGACCTTTACATTTTCTTCAGAATCATGAAAACACTGGACAGCTGAGAGTTCAAGCCAAATGTAATCTTTATTAGACTGTTTCTGTACAAAAAGCACTGGATCACAGGAAAATAAACCAAAAAAAAAACATGCATCTATTTACAGCATGGCCAGAGACAAGAAAAGAAAAAAGCCGGGGGTGTCGCCCCCCCGTTTGTATTCTAAAGACATTAATTAAACATTGTGCTTTGATATACTTTGATGATATATTTCATATTTCACAAAGATGCAGTACCTCTGCCCTCTTTCACATTGAAGTAAAACATCGAAAAAAGTATACTTTGCAGTTTTAAAACCTCGGCTGAAAACCAGGATGGTGAGAAGCAAACTTTCTACAACTGTGACCAAAAAAAACCAAAAACAAAACAGTATTATAGCAAGCTGTTTGAAACGTGGAGACGGACGCTCATGTTGAAGTGAAACGTTCAGTGCGAGGTGTGACTGTTCGCCGGCTGCGTTTCATTAGTGTAATTGAAAAAATGGCTTTTCCTAAAGACACTGGACAGATGTTCAACCACAGGCCAACACGATGGCGTCTGGCTGATGTTGTGCAGTGACTGAAGGTTTCTGTCAGTCCTGCTGGATTTGCATAAAGTCAAAAGTTTAATCCGTCCAAACTCCAGATTCCTGCCCTCCACTCAGAGAGTTTAGAGATTCATGTGGTTTTATTTTTCAGGAGTTAAAGGGATGTGAGATGGGTCTTGTTTCTTTCAGCACAAAGTTTGGAAAAACTGTTTCTATGACAGTCGTTAAAGTCAACGCTGAAAACTGAGATGTTGTTTTATAACTTTCCTCATGAGATCTGTATATTCTGAATTTAAGATCCATGTCTCAAAATTATGAGACTGTTTTCTCATAATGATGAAATATGGATCTTGTAAATATCAGAACATTTTCTCTAGAATTCATGATATGGGTTTTGTAACTGTAAGATTCTGATTTCATAATTACGCTAAGAGAGTCTCCTCCTGATTGTGATCCTGAGACATGCATACTGTCGGAGAGTTTTGACGTCAACTTATTGTACAAAACATGTAACTGTCAGAATTGTGATATAAGCGTCAGATATGTACGATGGTTTTCTCTTAGAGGTGGGACACAGATCTCGTAATTCTGAGATAGAGATACTGATCTTGTAAATGTGGGATTATTCCCTCATAAATTTGAAATGCTGATATTTTTTTTCCATAGATGATGTCATAATGGGTTTTCATGTACTTTTACACACAAATCTTGTCATATGAAATGGTTTTATTGTAATTTATTACGATTCAGAGATGTTAAATTATAATTACATGCTGCTGACGGTATAATTACAAGATAACTCCAGATAACTTTTTCTCTTTCCTGAACAAGGTGCGCTTCTATAGTGACGTCCCAGATTGTGTTGTGGTACCTTCCTGTGTGATTTGTGGATGCTATATGACACAACATCAGAATCAAGGAGTTTTAAGCAGGATTTACACTTCTGCGTCGAATTGACATTGATGCAGAGCCTACGCCGGAGCCTGACATGCACCTTCCCAGAGATGTAACTACACGTTGTGGCAAAGCAGACCTCCTGTCAGATAAGAAACAATAAATTGTGAAGACAATAAAACCTCCACAAAATATCATTTTAAGTCTTGTGTGTGATTTATCCTGGCTTCATATGAGTAGAGGAAAAGTCCGCTAGCTGCTAGGCTAATTTATACAATGTAAAATGCCATAGGCTTGTGCTAATAACGTTAGCATGTTGTATGTGTTTGTCTGTGAATGCTGCTTCTTATAATGAGGCCAATTTGTGTACTTGTGTTTGAAATTGTTGCCATGTTTAATGTGTGTTTTGAATCAACTAAATTTTACAGTACTTCACAGAAACACCACCGCCAACTAGTGTTTTGGAGGTGTAACTGCAGAGTGACACAGACACACCACCACACAAGTATAATGCTCACAACGGTGTAGGCCACATGTGTAGGCTATGGCGTAGGCTCTGCATAGAGCTGACGTACATGTATAAATCCTGCTTTAGCTTGAAAGGCTGTTTGGAAGGCTAACTGCTAACGTAGCTTTTTCAGTTTCAGGTCAGTGCTGATGATGCAAACTTCATGTTTTTTGGGGAACCTGAGGGACAAACGTTTGGTGCAAAACAAAAGTCCTCACAGTTTAACTGGAGACTCGTCAAACAAATTAAAAACCAAACGAAAACGATCTACGATAAATCCTGCAGAATGAAAACTTTGTCAAACAAAGAGAAGACTTTGTGTTGTCAATCGTAAGGCATCAAACACGACTTTCAGTTCTTTTAATTTTTCCGAACGTTTCCACGGCGGCGTGGAAGACGAGCTTGCATTACAGAACAGGAACACAGTTGCATAAGTAAATGATCCAGATTGTGTGCGACGACGAGAACAGCACCATCAACAACAACACCAACATCGATGGAAGTTTCCTTGAGATCAGTGACCCAAAAACTCATTTTCGGAGTGGTTTTAAAATCTGCTGCCTGTTTTTAAATCGTACAATCATTCTCACCAAAAAACACAAAGACGAGGATCGGGTCTAATATTAAGATGGATAAAATATTGTCTTCTAAACACCGAAACCAAGAGATACGCTCGGTCCAAAAGTAAGAGTGGAGGAATATTATGACGTTATAAGCTTCTGAAATATAAAAATTTCACATGACAAGGATTTTTGCCGTCTCAGAACGGCAGAAAAAACATATCGGTGCATATCGTTCTAGCTTTCATCTTTTTTTTGTAACTTTTAGCTTTTTTTTTTTTCTTTTTTGCTAAGATGCATTGCTCTTATTAAGTGCCCCAACAAAAATAGTGCATTAAGAAATAACCATGATTATACATTTCACAATAATACACAAAGGACGAGAAGAACCAGGGGAAACACAAATGATGCTGTTTACAAAAAGTTAAATATCGTATCGGAAAAGCATTTTTATACAAAAGTGATGAAAGCGTTTTTTTTACGTCCTGCTTTCAAAAACAGGGTGACCATGTCGTGACGTTTTTTTTGTTTTTACAAAAGGGTTAATTCCTCTCACTTGTTCACTCTTTTTACAATATCTAAAAGGTATTAAGACATCAAATGTGTTTACATATATATTTGAGACTATCATTCAGGCCTAAATCACAAAAGGAACTCCCCAAAACATACTTTTATAAATACATATAAAATAAGCACAATCAGAAGAATAACAAGAAAATCTGGTACCTAAATGTGATTAAAACTGCTGCAAGCTTTTTCTGGTTAAAATCTACCACTCGACACACCCGCGAAACAGAAACTATTGTACTGGATTTTTAAAATTGACAAACGACCGAAACAAAAAAAACGGAAAATTATTAAAAAATAAAACAAAACAAAACAAAAACAAAACATTGGGCTGCCTCGACTTTATTCAGACAAACGTTAGTGTAACATTTGTTCTTCTCTGCAGGATGTTTGTTAATTCTTTCTTTAGCTTAGAAAATTACTGCATTTTCCTCCTTTTCAAATTATGAGACACAAATATCGTTAAAAGCTATGGTACAGAAAGGAAAATGCCAGAAGACGTGATCTTTATCAGACGTCTTTAAGGAGTCTGGTCCTTTGGGGAGTTTTAGTTTTTCTGATTGAAAATCCGGAAACCGTCTGACGGCTTTTCCAGATTAGAAAAAAAAAAGGTTTGAAGAGTTTGATTTTTCCTGGTTTCTGGACTCGGTCCAACTCAGGTTCAGAGTCCACCGATGGCTTCTGATCTAGCCACAACCAATCACAGGTTTTAGAGATCTTAACATGGAATTTATAAAACATATTATAACCAAAATATGGTTATTTTGGGCGCTCAATCATTTAAAACCTTAAAAGTGCTGCTATGTAACTCTGGAGAAAGACAGTTGATTGCTGAGACTCATTCCCTGCTTGTCAAATATCGATGCTTTGGGTCGGTGGTTTGGTTCAACTACAAACTCAACTTGTCCATAATCAACGTCCTCTGACTCAACAATCAACGATCTTTCTCCAGAGTCACATGTTACACATTTGACTGTAACTTTAAAGGGTCGCACCGCTGTTTTTCACATTTAAGCTCACTGACTACGCGACCACATGCTGACATCATCCGTGAACAACCATAAAGATAATTTATCTTCATTTGTTCTGAACTTTAATCTGCAGAGACGAATATTTTCCATCACGTCAGTCATTGTTGCCTTATGATGTTTAAAAAGTGCAGAATGAGTTGAAGCCTGAACTTTTGTCATGCAACAATAAGGAATGTAAAAGTTGACTTAATGTTGATGAAACAATTTTCCTTCTGCAGGTTCATTTTCATAGAAATAAACTCAAAGCTACGGGAGCCTGTTGGGGGGGAATATCAATCCAAAGACTGATGGAGAGTTTGAAATAAATGAACTAAAACATGCAGAGAAAAATTATGATTAATTGTAATATTTCAGGCACCATACCAGTGAGGTGGTAAGTTTCAACTGCTGTATATATCATTTTGCTTTTTATTTTAATGTTGTCTGCACATTTGATTGTATTTTTTTTTTTTTAAATCGTTTTATTTTTTGGCCATTCAGGTCCTCCGTAGTGTCGACTCATTTCCGTATGATAGACTGACCGTGTTAATTTTAAAGTTGACTCTTAAAACTATCAGCATCGGCCAACATGTTTTTTCTAATTTTGCACAATGAATGAATTACATACATTGCCAGTTTGCAGGGCTGTGGGTCAGAGAGGCATGCTCAAAAGTGATGCCCACATTTCTGGTTGGAAGGAGAAACACACCTACTTTTAAACTTTATAAAAGACTTGGATATCAAGAGATCTTTGAATACGTGCAACTATCTCAACTGCGACCTCTTCAGGAGGGTGGCTGAAGGAATGAAAGATGGAGGCTTGAACAAGTCCGCCACCGGACAACTTGACTGTGATAGATTACAAAAGATATGCAAGTTTTTAGAGTCTTCTTAATAATTCCTATTATATGGAAATAAATGAAAGTCAACGGAGACCTGGAATGAAAAAATAAATGTTCACCTGTGATTTGTACGTAGTGGCTAAAATGTTAAAGAGCACTGGCCCTTTAAATCAAACCTGATTGGCTTATTATCCAATGAGATCTAAACCTTTCTTGGTGATGTCGTGGCGGTGATCAGAAGCTGCCGATGGACACGCCTCCTTCCTGTCTCACAGTGGTTCAAACTGATCTGAGACCTGTTGAGTCTCCACAGACTTCTGAAGTCAAACTAACTCAGCACAACAAATACTCACACAACATGTAGTAACTGCAGACACCTGCCCTCCCTCCCACAGTTCACATCTCTGACCTCTGACCTCCTCTGAGGGAGCGGCTGCTCGTTGATTTAAAGTTCCACATCGAACACGATGGTGCTGAATGAATCGATGAAGAGTCAGACTTTTTCTTCTGCTGCAGTGATGGATTCTGGGTCGGTCTGGGGGGATGACGGGAAGGATTTTTCGCTGCTGTTCTTGTTGTGGCGTTTCAGGTGGGCGGGGCCATCAGCGCTCAGGGGGTCGGGGGAGGGGTCTGACGGTATCTGGCTGAGAATCCTCCTCACATGGGCGGGACGATGAGGCCTGCCATAGCTGAGAGACGATCAGAAAACAGATTCAGTTTGACTGAAACGAAAAATAAACTCAAAACACAACAAACAGGACGAACTCGTCTCTGCTGATATGCGACAGAAATGTGAATGAATAGGCTAACCTTCTAAAGTTAAATGATGAGGGAAACTTCACTGCAACAAGTTTAATTCTATTAATTATTGAGTACAAAACTAAAATACACACAATACAGTATCAGTGTGTTTGCAGGTTAAAGTACGTATTTCTATATTTTTGATTTAGCATGAGTGTTTTCTCCTCTCATTCCAGTCTTTTATTTCTTACACCATCAGGTTACATTATTGAGCCATAAAAACTTTATGATCCTAAAATTAGTGGGAAAAAAATGCCAATTTCCAATTAAAGACTTGTTCCAAAATCTTTCTGAAACCAAAATTAAGTGTCTCTTAACTGTATTTTTCTTGTGAGCCTTTGTAGTCCCTGAAATCCTCAGAACCTGACTGATGTCTTGGAAATGTGACCGTCATTTCAATTTCATCATTTTCAAAACTACATAAAGTAATTGACAAATTTTGCCTTTTTTATCATCAAACATCAAAATGTAAATATTAAAATCTATCTCCTGATTGATGTGGGGTCCCAGCCTCGAGGTAAAAGGGATAATCTGATTTTAAACCACGTCTGTGTCACCGTGTTGTGGGGAGCTTGGCTTTCTTCTGTGCCACCAGCGCTGGAACTCACGCCCACGCCTTAAGCAAAAATCCACAGAATGACATAAAACCTGTTATTTCATGTCACGGATGACGTGTTTTCAGCTCCAGGAGCTGGCGGCACAGGGTGGAGGCCAGACTCCATTCATCTGCACACACTCACCACACCGCAGTGACACAGACCTGGTTGAAAATCATTTAAGTGTCACTTTCAGAAACTGGAAATAGACAAACTGCTGCTGTAGAATCATGAAAAATGTGACTTTGTGAAAACTTTTATTGAGCTGCTTACACACCACTGCGTGTTAACTCACTGACTCAAGTCATTTCGATGAGAGGAAGTGGTTCCCAACAAGTAACACATGTTGCTGCCCACGTAAACGTGCACAGATTTTGTTCTGTCTGGAATTTCTGGCAGTTGACACCTGACTTTGGCCGATCAAATAGTGGGTCATTATTGAAGCAAAAACAAATCAAGACGGAGGAGCTGATTATGTTGGTGTCGGGATACCCAGAGTTACGGCGTCAGCAACTTATAACGACAACCTGGAGATAAACTGGGCCTGCGATAACAAACTTCAGATGAATGGTAAATTGTCCAAATATGTAGAAACCATTGGTAATTTCAGTGATTTCCGTTGTCTTGCTACAGAATGCAGCTACAAGCTAGCTTGCACTTCTGCCTGTGTTCACTGAAGCACCTGCCTGTGATCGCAGCCGTGAACCAGCAGCCACTTTTGAAAACACTTTGCTTTTCTGGGAAACACCCTTGCAGGTTGGGCGTTGTCAGGGCAGTTGCCGCGTGGCGGTGTGAAAGCAGCTTTAGAAACATTTCGAAATAATTTTTTTTTGTCTGTTTAATTGTCAAGACAAATAAGACGTGCAAGGTTCAACAACAGGCTGAATTAACATGATGATATGGATACTTCAGGAGTGTTGAACTTGAATTAAAAGCTCTTAAACTTCACAAAAAGTGCCAGAAGTTACAAAGAAACCAGCCTCCTGTAAATTTACAACAATAAAATATCATACATGTGTGTCTGTGCTTTACTTGATGGCTTACAGGCCAATTGATACAACTTTCCATCAGTTTTTAATGTCTTTTCCCCACAGTATTATTTATTTATTTATTTATTAAAAGAAGTGAGAATATCTTATACCTGTTTTTGGCAGATTGCTCCACTTTATCATGAAAAATCACCTGACTTGAGAAAACTCCTGAAACATTTTGCTTTGTGTTTGAAACAGGTTGAATTATTGGATGTTTGTCGTCATCAGTGATGAACCAACGTTACTCCATAAGATGAATAAAGAGCAGTTTTTATATCGTGTGCCAGAAGTTATGGATCAACTTTGACCTCTGAGTGTTTAAAACCAGGTCTTCACATGTAACAAATACAGAGTTGTTATCATTACAGTGACGTCTGTCTGTCTGTGTGTCCAGGTGGGACATGGACAGGTGGACAGCAGAGGACGGGGGGTGCTGACAGGCGGGAGGGGGGGTGGGATGCTCACCCTGGAGGTTGCTGCCATTGGTGGTGGTGCAGGTGGGGGGCGGGGAGGTCTGTGGCCGCACGACAGGGGCGAAGGCGCTCTTCTGTTTGACTGCAGAAACCATATGGACAGGAGAGAATGAATAAGGGCCTATGGGAGCAGAGGAAGAGAGAGGAGGAGGAGGTGAGGAAGGAGGAGGGAGGGGGGGTCCACCAGGAGGAGGTGACGGTAACGAGCAGGCAGACGGACAGAGGAGGTGAGTGATCTGATGGGGATGGATCATGCAGGAGGAGGAGGAGGATGAAGAGGAGGATGAGGAGGAGAGGGATGGGTCCCTGCCTCAGATCGGGCCGAGAGGTCTGGAGGAACAAACATGCTCCGAACACAAACAGCTGCACATCTGGCAAAGTTGATCCATAACTTGAAGGACTTTGATTTGGTGAAAAGGAAAACCCAACCTGATCCAACCTGAGAGCGGCAGCAGCGTCATCCACACAGACTGTACAGGTGTGTGTGTGTGTGTGTGTGTGTGTGTGTGTGTGTGTGAGATTACAATGTTAGTTTCCTAATAAACCCACCACTTGAGTCTTTTGTGTCTATAAAACAGTTTATTTTTGTTCTACAACTGATTCTGATTCTGATTAAAGGGACAGTCCTACATTTTCTGAAATCCTCATCCTCTCTTTCTCTCAGACAGCGAGACGTTCACATGTCAGCATCTTGTCTTTGTGTTCTGTGCAGAGCTGGATTCAGGATGGGGTTAGCTTAGCTTAGCATAATTACTGAAAGCAGGGCAAACAGCTAGCACGGCCTCGTCCACTGTTCAGAAATATACCAGCACCTCTGAAACTCAGTGATAAACATTTATCTCCCAAAAAAGAAGTGTAAAAGCAACAATCTTTGGTTTTAGGTGGAGTTACATGATAAACATCTTTAACATTTTTTCAGCATTTTTTAGTGCTGTTAATTTTGTTAACAAAAATAACTTATGTTTGTCAGTGACCTTTTTTCCAGAGCTAAGATGAGACGATGAGGAGCTGACTGACAAAATAAAGTGCATGCCTTCATGTTTACTTTTAAAAAACTACTGAAATCTCTTTCGCTGTTGATTTAAAAAGAGAAGATGAAATATTATAGACTGTTCGACAAATACAGCATGTGAGTGTGTGTGAGAGACAGAAGCGACAGAGTGTGTGTGTTGGTAAATGCACATGTTGGTAATTCACTAAAGTGTGTGTGTGTGTGTGTGTGTGTGTGTGTTTGTGGGTGTGCACTGCATGTCAGTCAGCGTCGCAAGTGTCTTATATGCCGATGGATGTCAATGTCTAACCTGTGTTTTTCATCAGATAATGATAAGAGAAAATCTTACATGGAATAAGTTTGACTAAATAATAGACATATCAGAAACTAGAATGAAATTAATTTAACTAAAAAACTAAGATGAGATTAACGTGCCCAGACTTTTCATCAACTTGAACCTGACTTGAAAAAAAAAGAAAAAAAGAGCAGGATGAGGTGATTAAATATGATAAAAACTAAAGAGGACATTTGACACAGGGCTGAGACAAAATTAAAAAAAAAAAGATTGCTTTGTTCACTGATGTAACTGAATATTTAACTTAAAAGTGAAATAGGGAAAATTTAAATAATTAAAACGTTTACAGAAAAGGCAAAGTGGCCAAAATAAACTCTCTTAAATACTTCAGATTTGTCATATTTTATTTATTAAATTAAACGCTCAGGTAGGTTGGTTAATAAACAAAGAGAGGTTTTGATTATTTACATCAGCAAATCAGCTGTCATGAAAACAATATTCTTTTTGAGGAGGTAAATATTCACACCTACTTCTCCTGCTGATGAACATCATATGATACGTTTATAAATTCCAGACGCTCCACTTAACGTTTTTACATATTTTGATTTTTCTTTCTTTTCCTTTTTGGGGCGTCATGGCTCAGGAGGAAGATGCTTCCTCTCCTGATTGAAGGTCGGCAGTTTGATCCCTGACCCTTTCAGTGCTGTAAAATCTGACAAGTTCATCTCACTTTTAAAAAAATCTAGGAAACAGAGAGTAAGTTAATTTGACTATTAGTCTTAAAATACGTTTACTGACCTTTTTCAAGGTTATCAGTGTCCTGGATTCTTTAAAGTGAGATCAACTCAGAGTCTGATTTTACAGAGTCTGATTCCTTCAGCAGGAGTGTGTGTGAATGAGTGAATGGTGTTTGTGTTGTAAAGCGCTCTGAGTGGTTGCTAAGACTAGAAATGTGCTGTGTACATGCAAACTGTTTACCATTTGATTCAGTTAAATGATCCTTTCGGTAGCTGAAGCTTTTAATTACATCCCATAATCTTTCTCAGCAAAAAGAGTTTGCCCAGTTGTCACAGAAATAAAGATCAAGTTCAAATTTAATTTCTTTAAAACAACTGGGCTGATGAAGATCATGTGATATGACTGAAAGCCACCAAACAGCTACTAAACAGACTTTTAGCTGAGAGTTTTTAAACTGACCTTGAATTTAAAAATCAAATTATATTCTTTGTACTTTCCAACTTGGACTAAAAGTAATAAATAGGTGGTAGGTGTATTTCCAGTTTGGTTAAGCTCAGTCTAGCTGCTTCCAGTCTCTATGCTAAGCTAAGCTAAGCTAAGCTAACTCCATCCAGACTCCAGCTTGTTACTGAACACACAGACAAGAGACTGACATCTGAATGTCTCACTGTCTGAGAGAAAGAGAAGAGGAGGACTTCAGAAAATGTCGGACTGTCCCTTTAAGAGCTTCCACAGAGTTTATGGACCACAGTGAGTCTGTAAATGATTCAAGGACAGCATTTGAAAATGGAACTGTAAAATGAAACGGGGGAATGTAAATGTGATTTATCGCTTCATGCCAACAACTATCAGTGTGTCCTGGATCGCTGCTTCTTCCTCTCACATTTCCTCTCTTTCTTGGCTCCTTCTTGTTGTTTTTCTGCTTCTTTTTCCAGCTGATATTAATGGATTCGGCCCAAAGCGTGAATGCATGAAGGATGCGGTGAGGATGTTAGTGGGGTTAGTCGGGGAGGAGGGGGAGGGGGTGAGGATGGACAGGGGGACAGTCAGAGGAAGGAGGAGGTGAACAATGCGTGGCGGTGTTCGGTCGACACACACATACAAACACACACACACACGCACACACATTCAGACCCTCGGCGGAGGGAACTGTAGCTCAGCCAGGCGAGATGTGAGCCCACCTTTTGTTTGGTCGCCAGGGACGACAACATCACCTGGCACAGAGTTTGAGCTCACTACCTTCTAAACGAGTCTCGCTGAGACTCGCTGAGCTCTTTGATACAGAAGCCAAAACAATGGAGCGCTCCCCGCGGGCGAGTTTAGACTTTACCGGTCTCCAAAACACACCTGCGCCTTCCAAGCAGCAGCTCCGACTCCAGGCGTGTTAATCAGAGGAAAGTTTCAGAGGAACAACAGGGCTGACTGAAAACTACTGAAGCATCCACTCGTCTCCTGCAGCGGGAAACGCTTCACTTTTATTCACTTTCATTATTCTGTGCACCACAACCGTGACTGCTCATCACCTGCATCGGTCCGTGAACCTCGACAGGAAGAAACAACAACTGCTCTGCATCTAGTAAACATATAACAAGTACTTCAGTTCCAGCTTATCTTATATTCAAGGTGTCACTATCATTATATCCTGGTTTTAGCTTGCAGCCCGACCACGGCAGGATGTTTATGGCGGATACTGATAATAATAGTTGAGCTTTAAAGAATCGAATGATGGTATATCTGCCAATCTTAGTCCAGTATTTTTCAACCGTGACTCTTTTTTCCCATGTTTTTGTGTTCAAGCGACTGAGGGGAACAATGTATTTTGAAACTGGTCCAGTATTGATAGAGTGCTGAGGACAGGCTGCAATGTATCCACTCGGGGCATGAGTACCATCAATGTACGTCCACTGAAAGTTTTTGCCACTGACAGGCTCAGATTATTATTATAAGTGTCTGACAACATTATGAAAGGATCCCTACAGAGGTAGACCTTTTGTCAAAGAGTATGATCCATTTTGTTTTATCGGAAACAGCCCTGAAATCACCATCACCAAACCAACCAGACTCCATTTAAATAAGCAGTAATTTCATCATTGTAAAACACACTTCATTCAAAGCTGTCAGAAACAAAATGAAACTCATTAATGCTGTCTTGCTTTGTCTTTCCACTGTTCCAACAATCACCAAATCTGCTTTGTTTGAAATAAACCCTCAATTCACCCAGGTAGATGTGAAAACATGCTGCCTCTATACACACTAAAATCACTGTTTATATAAATGGAGTCTGGTGGGTTTGGTGATGGTTATGTTGGGGATGTCTCTGTAGGGATCCTTTCCATAATGTTGTCAGACACTTATAATAGTAATCTGAGCCTGTCAGTGGCAAAAAAACACTTTTAGTCAACCTAAATTGACAGTGGATAATTGTTCCGAAGGATCACCATGCAACCTTCTTTGTAGGTGCTGTCTGCAACGGTCTCGCTAAATACTGGACCAGCTTCAAAAACTGTTGTTTCCATTAGACACAAACACATGGGAAACTGGGGTCCAGGTTGGAAAATAACAAACTTACCCTTTAATTTTTTTTTAACACAACTCATAACGTAAACAGTTTTGCTGAGGTGACCTTTAATTTTTGACAATCACGACCAAGAAATGTGCAGAGCAGGACATTTTAAAGTTGGAAAACAAACTTGTCACTGCTCTCACAAACTATAGAATGATCAACATACACAATAATACCAATGTATCTGCAGTGAGCTGATACTGGACGATTTATCGGCTTTCAATTATCTTACCCTGTCCTTCAGGTAGGGCTAGGAATCAAACCTCAGCACTTTTTGGTACCAACTAATCCATAATCATGTTTAATTATTCCACGATCAAATAGTTCTACAAAGCTCATCGCTTCAATAGCTTTCAGCCAAATACACCAAATCTAAAAGCACAAAGGCTCAAATCAAATATATAAAAAATGCAGCTGACTTCTCCCTCTGATCTCATCCGACTGACATTTCAACTGTTTCAGTAAACACACTTTACCTCACTGCACCCCCGTAGCTTCGGGGTTAAGAAAGAACAGTTTGACTGCTTTCAGCACCTTCATTTGAAACTTCAGCATGTTGCAGTCTTCAATTAACACATCAACTGCTCTCATGACTTATACTTTCACACAAAAACACTTCCACTGATACTACAGACACCTCAACTCCTTTCAGTGCTCACACATCACCTTAAACTTCAGCTAAATGTGAGAGGTAACCTTCAACTGACACATCAACTGCCTTAAAAAACCTTGCACACTTCAACTGACTTCAAACACTTTTACTGACACTTCAGCTCCTTTCAGTGTTTACACTGACACCTGAAACCATTTCAGTGCTTACACATCATCTGAAACTTCAGCTAAATGTGTAGATTTACCTTTGACTGACACATCAACTGCTTTAATTGCATTTACTTCAACAGACACTTTAAAGATTACACTTGAAATGACACCTTCACTCCTTTCAATGTCAAACGTCGACTTATATTTCAAACAATTTAGGTGCTTTAACTGACACTTCAATTTCTTCAGCGCTTTAACTTCAGCTGTGACTTTCTTCACATAATAATTTACACTTTGAAACATTTAAACTGTTTCACCTGTGAAAGCAGATTCATGTTCTTAAGATTTAGCCTTTAGCTAATTCAAAGTATCACGTTGTTCCCCGTAATGATGAACAGCGAAGTGTGTTTTGGATTGCACTTTCAGCCGCTCTCAGACAGTCAGAAAGGATCCGTCCTGCTAACTGCCTCTCAGATGGATGAGGTTTGGTTTATATGTAATGTTTTAATGGACTTACTTGCGTAAGCAGAGTTGGTGGAGCCGTTGAGGAAGCTGGGGGATCCAGGTACGCCCAGGTTGGTCATCCCCGCTCCGTATCCGTTCATGGTGGATGTGATGGTGTTGTAGTTGGACTGCTGAGGCGTGGAGCTCGGCACGTAGCCGCGAGGAGACACGCTGTTCGAGTTACGGGAATAACCTGCGAGGAGGGAACACGTCACTGTCAGAGAGGATCAGTTCTTCTTCCTGTCTTTATAAACCTGCTGCATCCTGAGTCAGGTGAGTTTAACGGACCCTGAGATACACTACGTAAAACTGGCTGTGAACGTTTTAGACTAAAATCAACTCAATCATGTCCCCATCACACATGAACTCAAACACTTGACCTAACATTATGAAATCTTGTTGTATCTTAATGCTGTAGTTGTATTGTTGTTGTTATTGTTGCAATGACTTGATAATTAAACACCCTGACAGGGACAGTCACAGTAACCAGCAGCTCTTTTCCACCTCAAGAAAATTTTGGAACCTGATCCAAATCAGACCTGGAGAACCAAACCCAATGCATTAATTTATAAGTTTTAAAAAAGAGAGACCAGATCTGAAAAAACACATAAGAATGACCAGAGCTGATCCAAACAGCAGCATGAAGCTCGACCAACTAACCATCATGTGACACAGCTCAGACACAAAAAGCTGATAATGATGATGATGATGATGATGATGATGATGATGATGAGGCACTGTGTGATCAGAGCTAATGAAGGACTCAGGTACTGGGTCAGAGTTTGGTTATAAGGAATCCAGTGCACTCTTGATGAACTTGTGAGTATTTGCTCAAAAATGAGTGAAGTGTTGTAACACTGCAGGAGTGTCACGTCTTAATCTCATTGACCTCCTCGCTGTGACCTCAGCGATGACATCATCACGCCTGTCGCTGCTGCTCTCCTGTTATCCAACAGCTCGCCTCCCCCCAGGCGAAGTCTGCCCTTCATCTCTCACCTCGCTGCTGCGCTGTACTTACCTTAACATCCCCTCCTCCTCTCCCCCCTGCGCTCCCGCTGATTGACCCTCATCCAAGATGCATTGAATACCAATGTTCCCTGCAGCACTCATCCTGACCTTTAACCCCCTCAAGAGGCTCCCTAGTTCCCACCGACCTCGGGCCGAGCTCAGTGAGCAGAGCCAACAGTGTGCCAAGTAGCACATTACAGCACCCCCCCCCCCCCCCCCCTCCATCCTCCACCCTCGTCCACTTTCCCCCACTTCCTGGTTCGGGCCAACGCAATTCCCAGCAGGAGCGGCTGATGGAGCGCTGCCCGGGGACGAGGAGGGTGAGGAGAGCCGGCGATGGGAAACACATGTCGAAGAAAACAGTGCAGGGAGCGGCCGAGAGCTGCAGCACGTCACAGCTCAACACTAAATGTCAGGATTGTTCTTTAATAACATAAGAAAATACATGTGTAACAAATGGAACCCAGTGTACACTGTTTGTTCTGCGGCGTTCCCGCTCCCTGCCTGTCCTTGTCCACAGCAGCGTGGGAAGCAGATCACATCCTTCGACCTCACACTGACGACTCAAATGGAAACATGTGTTGGCAGCAGAGGCTCGCTTTAGGAGCAGTTAGGGTTTGCCGCTGATTAACTGGTTGACTGACAGTTTGGTTTCGCTGAGTAAACCGTCAAACACTGAAGAACTCCCCACAGGTGGACGGTTTGTTCAACGCGGTTTTAATTAGAAACTGGACTTTAACGACTGTGAAGACGAAACCTCCTGAAAATAATCAAATCATTTACAGGTTTTCAGCTCTGAGTTTTAAGTCAAGTGTCATCGAGTCACAAACAAACACCACAGCTGATGTTGTGGGCTGAAAACATGCAGACTGCAGCTGTGAAACTGTGAAACTTTGGAGGTGTTATCTTGTAAATATGACTAATATATTCATAATCACCAAACCTACGAACTTTTATTGTTAATTTTCTCATTTACTTTACATTGTCTTACTGGTTTTCTATATTGTTCTTTAAGTTCTATATCCAACATACAGAGAGATGACATCTTTAAACATATTTGAAGGTAATTTATGGTCTTAAACAGAAGATTAAGGATGTTTTGTACTTGCTCTTGTGCCCAGTATGATTTTAGGTTGTATAAATAAAATGGACATGACTTGAATTACGAGATGTGGAAATACTAATTATGAGATTCAGATTTCATAACATAACTGTGACGCACTAACTCATGATTACAAGATCCGAAAGTCGTACTTAAAAAGAAAACATCCCCAATTATTTTTCCTTTGGTGAGGGCCACACACTTCTCTCTCAAACTGTTGCTTTTTTTTTTTTTTTTTGAGTCCATCATATAAAGATGTTTTCTTTTGTGGTAAAACAGTTGTAGGAGTTCTCATAAAATATAATTGATGTTTGTTAGCAGAAAATCTGGCCGCATGTCCGATGACGTCAGTGCGTTTGTTCCTCTGATGTCTCTGTCGGACACAAATAGCTTATTTATTTGTGTGTGTGTTTATTAACCGTTTGTTCTTAAAATCACAGCAGCAGTTTGTTAGTTTGTGTTAAAGTTATACAAGTTGATCCAAACTGGAAAAGTCTGTTTGTTTTCTGATCTTAAAACATAAATGTGGAGGTTAAATTTTGACCCTTGGGACACTAATCTGTGGCACACAGCTTCTAATCACATCCCACTGCTCCATTCAGTGAAAGGAAGTGAAGTGAAGGGACTCTTTCAGGTGTGCAGCTTCCCCCTCCCTTCATGACCACCATCTTGTGACCAAAGCATGCTATGTCCCCTGAGCAAGTTCCACTAACTGAAGAAGGCTGTAAGATAAAGTCAAGCTCCAGAAAAAGCAAGTAAACTCTGAGTCCAGAATATTTTACCACTCATAACTGACTCATAACTCAGATTTCCCTGTCACAGGATTCACAGCAGTGTCCAGCTCTGTTTGTTTTACATTCTGATATGTGAATAGATGGTTGGGGGCGTCAGACTCTGCTCTCTACCACCTCCACCCGTCAGCTGTCAGTGTGAAGCAGCAGAACCAAGACAAACTCCAGAGGAAGTAACCGAAGCAGGAGGATGACATGATGCTGAGCAGGCCGAGCTGCTCTGAATTAGCGCCGTAAATTACTCGCCTCGTCCGTCTGATAAGGCCTGGGCTCGGGAGCCGCTGTTTTTATTAATGTTTTAATCACGGCGGATAATTGCGAGGGGCACAAAGAGCCGTTTCATACTTCATACCAGCGGGGAGGACGGAGGGCGGTCAGATCCTCGGTGTAATGTTTCCGACCAGAGAGCTCGACGCACATAAACTACCGAGTTATGAATTTTCAGCGCGGCTGCAGCCTCGTTTCCCATGACCTCATAGATTCCTGTAAGGTGTTCGCTGCCTAGCCGATGTGAAAAGCAGACGAAGGTTTAGCGGAGGGTGGGGGTGAAGGTGGAGGGGGGTGTCCGGGGAGTAAAAGCAGCTCTATCTGCTTCCTGTCGACGCGTGTTCACAAGCTGTTTGCTGCACGTTTTCCTGAGCGTCCGTGACAGAAGCAGAACCGACTGCTGAAAGGAAACTTTGCTCTCATACTCTGCTCATATTCGACATTTTTCTTCTTGTCAACGTGTGTATCAAAGCCTGATATATCGTCTTCCTGTGTGCCACAGAGCTGTACTGTTGTTAAAAACACATCAGTGAGACACACTGACGTGTTCCTTTATTACCATGAACACACACACTGTAGTTTACTCTGACTCAATCCTACATACAGTCATCCTGCTGCCACAAACAACTCACTAGAGTGCCAAATGTGGATTAATCCGCCACTGAAAATAGTCCCCAACAAACACACAATGTTTGTTTGAAAAAAAGTACAGTGAGCAGCTGTTTTAGGGAAGTACTTTTAGGAGACTTTTTTAAAACATAAAACTGTGTCTGCATGTGAGATTTGTTGAAATTGAGAAAAATATAACGTCAGACAGAAGAAGAAAAGTGATCTGAGTTGACACAATGAAAAGCCAAAAACCCAGAAATTAGACAGAAACACGAACATCAAAACTCAGAGAAGAAGAAATGGACAAAAAAAAAAAAAGACAAAGAAATGAAGCGTCAGGGAGATAAAATAACCCTGATGCAGAAAACAATAATGCTGTTGTAAGGAGATGAGTGTGTGTGTGTGTGTGTGTGTGTGTGTGTGTGTGTGTGTGTGTGTGTGTGCGCGCGTGCGTGCTCGCTCTGAACTTTATGACAAACATCTTTAATTTTGTGAAGCTGACATCGACACTTTTCAAACTGCAGAGACAGTTTGTTTGTTGTGTTTCTGCCCCTCAGAGACGTCGCTACACAGCAGCTGAGACCAGAACCAGGACCGGCAGAGAGACCAGAACCAGCAAGACCCGGTCTAACCCATAAAACAGTGATCACATGACGGCTGCAGGGAGTCTACTGGTCTCTTCTCTACTGGACTAGACTAACCTATCTAGCTCTGTTGCAGTCTACTCAGGTTTACTCTGCTGACTCCTCTTGGACTGCAAGATACTGAACGTTTGACAGGTCTGGACTCTACTGAACTCTGATTAAGTCTGCTGGACTTTGCTGAACTCTCCGGATGTAAAGTGGACTCTATTTGACCAAACCAAACTCTGCCAGACTCAGGTGAACTCTACTGCTGTCTACAGAATTCTATTGACATGTATGGGAGACTACTGGACTGTCTTGAACTCAGCTGAAATCTGTTAGACTATATCGGAGTCTGTTGGACTCTCCTGAACTCCAGTGAGGTCTGCCTGAGTCCTGGACACTACTGAATTTGATTAAACTCTAATGACGTCTACTGGACTCTCCTGAGCTCTAGTGGACTCTACTGAAGAGCCTCAGAGCTCAGATACAGTTTTACCAAAAACAGTTTTTCGCCTGGTTTGTGGCCCCTGGTGTCTGAGGTGCCTCCTCACTCTGATTCTGCTCTAAACCCTCAGACCCACACGCCCAGGGGAGTCTGGGTAGCGGCGAGCTCTCACCTTGGTCGGCCTGCGAGGCCTCGGAGATGTTGACAGCAAGCTGACTGCTAAACGAGTTGACTCCCATCATCCCCGAGTGAGCGGCCGAGCCGGTGAGAGACGGCAGCTGGTTGTGACTGCGAGGGACGCTGTAGAGGGCCTCGGTGAGGTCGGCCGCTCGCTTCAGGATGATCTCCTGCAGGCGGGGGAGGGGAGACAGGGAGTTAAGAGAAAAGAGTCGACAGTTATTAGTGATGGACTGCATTTGTAATTCTTGAACACCAGATAAATATTCTGTTTTTCTGTTAATATTTCAGTAGAGGGTCGGGAGGTGTTTGTAACTTAAACCTGCTTCTCCAACATTTATTTTCAAGGTAAAACACTTTTGACACATGAGGGGCAATAGTAGTACAGTATTTTGATAGTACTCTTTCCTCTGGCTCTGAGGAGGAACAGTTAGTATTTTATGATACTCCAATATTTTTTCATTTAACAAAAGAAGCCAAAGTTGTTAAATGTTGTCTAAACAGAAGCATCTGCTCAACAACTCTGTCTAAAACTGGAGAAACGATGATTTAAATCCCATCCTGACAGTGTTTAACGCTCACTACTACAGGCACTCCTCACTCACTTACAACACAGTGATGAGATCTGATCCTTAAAAATATCAGCAGTTGGTTTTTTTCTGAGCATCTATGAGTCAGTGAACACACCGTGTCCTTTAATCTAAGAACTGAATCATCTGACAGAGTTGAATAAATTGTTGTAAAAGCCCTGCAGGTAAAACACCACGACCTTCTCCTACACCGCCCACTCACACACGGACTGACGGACACGACTCCTGGAGGAGTTTCAGGGGATTAATTGAGTCATTTGAGGAAGCAGACGACTAATTTGAGGGTATAAATCCCCGACCAACACCAGACTGAAACATCAGTACTGGAGGATTCTATAAAACCACATTATGGTCAGTGACAAATGTTTTTTACACTTTTTCTTTCGACAGTATAGTGAAGGTTTAGGAAAGATAGTTACAGTTAATTAAAAAATCACTAAGTCTGTTTTTAAAGTGCAGAACATGGGTGTGTTTAAATCTGCAGATTTCAGTGGAGGTCAAAGGTCAGAGTGAAGCCACTGACTCACCTGGTTGTTGTGTGGCATCCCATAAAGAGCCTCCACCAGGTCGGCTGCTCGCTTCAACAGCACCTCCTGAGAAGACACAGAGAGTTCATGGTTAATTTAGAAAAACAGACTTTTTATTCTGACGTGTTTCTGAAGTTTAAATGCTCCAATTCATTTATTTTTCATCAATTAACATGCTAATTTCTTTCTCCATGAATCCACAGAATGATAGAAATAATAAAAACTTCCCATCCGAATTTTACAAAGCCAAAATTGACACAGCCAACAGTCTAAAAGTAAAATATATTCAATTCACTATTAAAGATGATTTAGAAAAACAGCAAATATTCAAATTTGAGAAGCTGGAAGCTGTAAAATTTTAGCATTTTTAATCCATTTTCAAAATAGTTCATAACTAATTCATTATAGAGCTAATTGTTTCAGCTCCAGTTTCAAATCAAAATTATTGGATGTTTTGTTTTGTCCAATCAAAACACAGAAACAGCTTCACCTAATTTTTAATTGGAGGAGCTTCTTCACACTTGTGAGTTTTAACTTTTCAATAATTTATATTTTTACTGTGAGACATCATTAAAGCATGAAAACTGAGCAGACGAGGAGACGTAACGATCTTCCATCAACACAGGTAACACCACACAACCGACCAATCAGATGCTCAGAAAACAGCAACCTGAGTCTCATTAATACTAAAGTCACTCTCAGGTTGGGGACATGTGTTTTCTCTGGGCTCCAACTTCACTGTAACACCTGAGAACATACTGATCAGATCCAAAATGGCCGCCGATGGACACGAATTCAGAGAGATGGACGGATGAATGTTTGTAACCCGAGGGGAGGAAAAAAGAGAAAAAGAATCAGCAGGAAGCCATTAACACAGAGGCTGCAGACCACACACACACACACACAAACACACACACACACAGGCCCCGGGGCTGTTTTCCCATCAGCCCACAGGAGAGGAAGCCTCCAATCTGAGCGCCAGCAGCGCAGCGGGTCGCCGCAGCGATGGCTGTTAATAACAATAACAGGACTGATAAATAGATAAATACACACCCACACAGGAGGATGATGAGAGGGTCAGAGGAGGAGGAAGAGGAAGAGGAAGAGATGGAAGATGTTAAAGGAAAAGGAAGGATAATGGGAGGAATGAGGAAAAGTAAAGAAGGAAAGAAAAGAGGGAATCTGGAAAGCAGAAAGGAAAGGAAATAATTAAAGGGGGACAGAACAGGGAGGAGAGGAATTAAAAGGAGGGAGGGGAACACGGAAAAGCAGGACAAGGAAGGAAACAAAAGGAAGAAGGAAAGGAAAAGAGAGGAGGAAAGGATTTAAGAAAAGGGAAGTAAAGGAGGGAAAGAAAACTAAGGAAATTAATGGGAGGGAGAGAGGGAAAATGAAGGACAAGGAAAAGAAAGCCAGTATTGTTACGAACAAAAGGAAAGGAAACAAAAAAAGGAAAGGAAAGGGAGGTGTGGAAAATTAAGAGAGGAAAAGAGGAAGAGAAAGAAAAGGAAGGAGAAGAGAGCAAAGGAAGTAAAGAACAGAAATAACAGGGAATAAGAAAAAGGGGGAGAGGGAAGGGGAAGTAATGGGGGAAGAAAAGGAAGGAGGGAAACAATAAAAAACAAGGAAAAGGGAGAACGGAAAGTCAGGACGGAAATACAAGAAAGGGAGAGAAATAAGGAAAAGGTAAATGAAAGAAATTCAAGAAAGGAAAGAGAGAAGAGGGAAAGTAAATGAGAGGAAGGAGAAAGGAAGGGGAAGTAAAGGAGGGGATTAAGGGAGTAAAGAAAAGGAAAAGGTAGCTAGGAAGTAAGTAAGGGAAGTGAAGGTAATGACAGGAAATGTAGGAACAGACAGTCAAGGAAAGGAAGGAAAAAAGGAAACAGAGAGGAAACGAGGAAATAAAGGAACAAAGGGAGGAAACAAAAAGAGAAAGTAAACAAAATGAAGGTGTGTTTTTTCACACTACAGCCTCAGGTGACAACACACACACACACACACACACACACAGAAACCTGAGGATGATCAGCTGACAGAGAGATGAGGAGGAGGAGGGTGATGAAGAGGAGGTGTGGAGTCCCTGAGGAGCAGCAGTGGGGAGGTGGAGGCCTCTGCTGGAGCTCCCTGAGGTATTACAGCACCAAGGAGGCCGAGAGACACTCAGAGACACAGTTTGACCATCAGATCGCGCGTGTGTGTGTGTGTGTGTGTGTGTGTGTGTGTGTATGTGTGTGCGTAATAAGTATCATTACTGTATAGTTTATATATATATTATTAATAACACAGAGAGGAAGAAGAAGGAGAGGAGTGAAGATGAACGTAGAGAGGAGACGTTAAAACACACGAGGGAAACTGAAGAAGCTCTGAAAGCTGATGAAGACCATGAGATGTGGTTGAAAGCTCCTGCTCCTCTGAGCATGTGAAGAAAATAAGACAAGTGAAGACTTTGATCTTGAAGCACTATCATCACCACCATCATCATCATCATCACCACCGTCATCAGGAAGGTAGAGAAAAGAGAAACACCCTCAGTATATACATGGTGAACATCATACATGTATTATTTATATTGCACATATATTCAACATAAATTTAAATCTGTTTAATACTCAAGAACAATTCTGCAGCTCTTAGAAACATCTCCATGTTACAGTAAATGTTACAGCCCTCACTTTAGTCTCTATTCTCAGTTTTTATATTGTTTATCCTTTATTGATTATTGTGTATAATCTGTCATTTTGATTGTATTTTTTTCTCACCTTAGTTTCTACCTGTATACATGCATTAACTGCACATATCTATTCACCTTTTATTTATGTTCACTATTTATATATATATATATATATATATATAAATTTTACAACATACGGAACTACTTCATTTGTCCATATTTTTTTTTAGATTCATATATGTTTAAATATATATATATATTTATATATACACACATCTATTTTTTCATATACTTGTGTAAATGATATACGTGATATATATAACTTACTTAATATTTTACTTTATTTTACTTTATTCATTTACTTTTTAAATATATTTTATTTTATTTTAATTTTATTTATTAATTTTATTTATATTTAATTTACATTTTTAATTTATGTTATTTTATTTTTTAGTTTACTTCATTTATTTACGATTATTTCTTATTATATTCACTTTTTTATTTGCATTATATTTTTTTTAAATTTAACTTTATATCCATATATCTATATTCTGTATTTCTATTTATGTGATTTTGCTATTATTTTTATAAATATTTAAATTGGAATGTTTGAGGAATATGTGACCGAAATTTTTTATTGCCACCTAATGCTTTTGCAATCGTTGTTCACATGATAAATAACTTTTAAACTTTTGATGATAGTCCTGTTTATTCTTTACCTTTATTTGTTCACATTTCTTGTCTCTGTTCTTAGTTATGTCTCTTACTGTTTAAATACACAGAGCAATGCAAAATAAATAAAATAATATTTATTCACACACTGCTAAAAAGCTGATTCTGGTATCTATTATTTCGTTATGTCCACCAAGTCATTAACAGTTAATAGAAAAAGGATTTGGATTTCCTCAGCACGTGATCACAATACAGAATAAAGCGTTTGGACCAGCTGGACTCGGCTCAGTGAGAACCAGTTGGGATTAAACTTCAGAACATCTCACCTGCTTCACCTGAGTGTTTCTGTTTGTCTTTCTCTGTCTCTGTTTCTGACAGGGAACCTTTTGATTACTACGGAAGCCCTGAGAGGCAAGTGGAGGAAATAAATCTGGTGGTACATTGTCTCAGTCTGATCAGAACTGTTTTCTCTCCTGTGTTTATGACTTAAGAACAAGTGAAAGAAAAGACTTCTCTAGGATAACTCTCCAAGTTTCTTCTTTTGTTTTTAAATCTGTGAAACAGGTGGAAAAAAAGTTTTGCCAAGTGAAAAACAAGTTTTGCCAGAATCTTTTTTTTTTTTTTTTTTTTTTTTTTACCTTTTTTTCCATCTGTGAAAACAGGTGGAATAAAAAGTTTTGGCAGATTCATTGGTTTTTTTTCTTCCAGCTGAGTTTCAGTTTCTAACACTAGCAGCATATTAGTGCCGATTAAAAATACATTTCCAGCCAAAAGAAATACATGACAGAAATGTTTCCACCTTACATAACTTGCTAGCACATAAAACATATATATGTACCTTTACAGACCTTTTAGTCATACTTAGAATATGGGTCGTGATGCACGTCAGCCTCTTTTGGTGAAAATGAGTATTACAACAACACACACTTGGTCAGGATCCAAAATGAAGCTGACCAATCTTTTTTTCTACAGACAAACCTTTTCTTTCTTTTTTTTTTTTTTACCTGATTTTACACATGAAAGTCAAAAACACAGGAGAGAGAACAAGTTCGATCACATTTAGAAAATGGGGCGCCAACAGTGTGTCTCAAATTGCAAGCTTCTGTACTAAACACTAAATATTTTTACTGCACTCAGTGCGTTCACACTGTATACTACAGGAAAATGCAGTGTACTACTGGTGCACTTAAAATGGTCTAAAAGTTGAGTGTGGAATGATGGACACTTAATGACCTTTAATAGTCGCCATCTTTGTGACATAGCCAGAGCTAGCTACAGTGAACACTGTCGCTATACAGGTGTAAGTTATACATGTTTTCTGCAACAACTGTTGTTGAAAAGAAGAAGTCAGTAATGTTTGTGGGGTCTATAATGAACAATAATGTGAGTGCTAACGTTAGCTTGCTAGCTAATGTTAGCACTCGCATTATTGTAGCTAGCTAGCTAACTTGCTCCTAGCTATAGCAGCACATTTTAATCAGCTCTGGCTTTGTGGCGAAAGTTTGGTTTATGTGTGGGCAGAGATAGCAGTCCAATATTGGCGATAATGCTCCACCATCTGTTTGCAATTTGCTGTTTAAAAAGAAGACGAAGCAGAAGAAGAGGTGGTAATTAGTGCACCACACAGGAAGTACGTAGTGTACATAGTGTACTACAATGAAGTGTACTAATGAAAGTATATGATGTGAGACACACTCTCTCAGGGCTTCCGCAGATTACTAATCATCTACTTAAATGGTTTCATACTCATTAATTTGCCATTTTATTTACTTGTCGTAGACTTTTTATTCTGGTATCTTTATTTCCATGAGCATTAGCCTGCCATAGTTTTACTTGATTATGTTTTTGTTGTGTAATTATGAGTAGTTCAACACGTGACGTACTCTGAGCTGCACTCACCTGTCTGAAAACTGATTAATAAATATATATGCATATTTTATCACAGAGTTAAAAACTGTACTGAAGTATTAAAGTACAGTACTTGAATAAATGTCTGATAGCGAGTTTTTAAGTGTTTATTTCCACTTCATAAAAAATCTGACTTTATACATAATAACTGATGACTTTGCAGGTTGAGTTTTTGCACATTCAATTTTTGATAAAATCAGATAATTTAATACATTTCTTTTAATTAAACTACACACATATATCCAGTAGTAGCGGTTGTTTAGTACAGTAATTTGATGTAACTTCATTTGGACCAAATACTTTACTTGTGATACTTTAAGTATACTTTGCTGGTAATACTGCTGCTCTAAAGAAAACATTAATTAAGTCAGAAAAAATGTAAATTTACTAATGAAGATCATGTGATGACGACTGAACGCACCAAAACAGCAAAAAGAATTCAAATTCTTTGGTCCTCTTGTTTGATTCAAATTTGTAATTAAGGAGTTTTACTTGTACCGAAGTGTTTTAATACTACTAATACTTACCTAATGTTAAATAAAGGACCAGATAATTATTGTGTACACTGACCCAGAAGTATTTTTCCTATAGAAGTCTTTGAACTGAACGTTAGAGATTCAGAGGAAACGTCTTCTTTCCTCTCGGCTGTCAGACTGAATCACCTGCTGCTCCGTCACCTCACATCTGTGGATTTTATTTCTGAAGACAGAATCTGAGCTGCTCTGATGGGGAGAGATTACAGGGGATTTCTACTCTGGATTCTACTGTGGCTCGTTTCTTTTTCTTTTTTTTTATGTTAATCTATTTTAAATTTCTGCTGGAGCAGCAGCGTCCAAACAAACGTCTCCAGTGACTCAGAGGAGAAACACTCGCCATTAACCACATTGTTTTCCTCCCAGCCAATCAGAGTGCTGCCTCGCTGCTGGCAACGACACACACACACACACACACACACACACGGAGCTCTCATTTCCCACGACAGACGATGACCTCGAAGGAGGCGATCCAACACACTGAGATGGAAACGGAACGAACGACATCCAGAGATTTTTCTCCCCAAAACTCTTCACGTCGACCAAAACAAACAATCACAGATGCATCATAAAATAGTCATAAAATTCTAAAATACAACAATAACGCTGTGAAATAATATAACAAAAACACTATAAAATAATAAAAACACTATAAAATAAAATAATAAAAATATATTGTAAAAAAAAAAACAAACAAACCAAAAAAACACTTTAAAATAAAACAGCAAAAACAGAAACAGTCAGTAGAAGCAGTGAGCTACAATAAACACTGGAAATGTTTACTGGGTGACAAACCCTAAGTGTCACTGTTTGTACTTTTGTGTGTATTTGTTGACAGTTGAATCAGCTGTTTGTGCCTTTTCTGCTCTCTCAGTGGATTTTCCCACGGCAGAGCTTATCAGTGAATGCAACACTTTTTCATCTGCAGTTAGACTAATTATTTGGGCTTATTATACTGCAATGTGTTAAGTCATTATTTCTGTTATTTCTAAACAGAACAAGAGGTTAAAGGTCATTAATAAGAATTTAAGTTGAATTGATCTGGAAAACTTTTCATTTACTTTGATTATCTGACCATTATTAATATCCACAGTTAAATCTCAGTCTCAGTCAAACAAATCCAAATTAATCACCCTGTGCTGTATCTACTGTAGGAAACACCAGAACTCACTACATCAACACATGTACAAAACACCCATTTTGCTATTAATCACGTGTATGAGGTCTGGTGAGTCACAGTGTCACAGTTGGTACTATAAAGGCTAACTGAAACTTAAAGCATCAAACTGGTTTGGTTCAGTGTGGAGGCCATGTTTGTAGTTTCCTGCACTGTACTACATCTGATCAGTTAAAGGAACAGTGCAATGTTTAAAGATGGAGTCAGCGATTCTGGAGAAAAACTGTTGACAAGGCTCTGTGGAGTTCAGCACATTAGCACATTAGCATTAGCTCTCACTCCCGCTGCCTTTATCTTTATACAGCCACAGCCTTTCCCCTGTCCTGTTCATGAACACAAACATCCCTTGTTGCTCACTGGCTGCCTGGAATAGTGTTTGATTGCCATTTCAAGAGTCAGCCTCATCCCCAGGACAGAGACAGGTCCAGGATAGAGTTAGCCTAGCTTAGCAAAAAGACTGGATGCAGTTGGAAACGGTTAGCCTAGCTTAGCACAAAGATGAAAGCAGGGGAAATGGTCAGCCTAGCAGAGCACTAAGAATGGAAATGGGCAGGAACAATTAGCCCAGTTTACCACAAAGAATGGTAGTACAGGTGAACTGCTACCCTAGCTTAGCGCAAATACTGGAAGCAGAGGGAAACAGTTAGCCTAGCTTAGCACAGAGACTGGCAGCAGGTGAAAACAGTTAGCCTTAGTTAGCACAAAGACGGGAAGAGGGGTTGACTGTTAGCTTAGCTTAGCTTAGTTTAGCACAAAGACTGGAAGCAGGGTAAATTGTTGGCCTATAACAACTCTAAAACTGTTTTCATGTCGGATGTGTTTGTTTAACTTTGACCGTCCAGAGGGTGAATCTGTCTGTGTGACATCATCTGGACTTGTGTAGATGTGTATGTGTGTGTGTGTGTGTGTGTGTGTGTTCAGTGAATGAATGGCCTCCTGTCAATCAAACCCCCCCAGGAGCATCCCTCTCTATTGTCAGACAATCTGTCAGCCTGCTCCTGCCAACACTGTGTGTGTGTGTGTCTGTGTGTGTGTGTGTGTGTGTGTGTGTGTGTGTGTGTGTGTGTGTGTGTGTGTGTGTGTACATATGAATACTGTATATATCTGTGTATGTTCAGTTTCTGTGTTTGCACATAGCTACGTTCTTTTCTTTCTGTATTTCTTTTTCTTACTCACTTGTCTCTTCCCATTTTCTCTTACTCTATTTTTACTTCCATTGATCCTTTTTTCACTCCTTTCCTTACTTGCTACTTCCTTATTTTTGCCCCATTACTTTGCCTCTCTTTCTTTGTATTATTTTTCCATCCTTCCTTGTCTCCCTTTTTCTTTATTTTCTTTATTTTCTATCTTTTCTTTCCTTTTCGCTCTTTTCTGTCCTTCTCTCCTTTTATCCTTCCTTACGTGACTACTTTCCTTCCCTTTTCCCTTATTTTGCTTCTTTTATTTCTTTCCTTCCTTCCTTCCTGCCTTCCTTCATTCATTCCTTTCCTCACTCACCTACCGCCTCTCTTTTCTTTTGTTCACTTCCTTTAATCTCCCTCCTTTCACTCCTTCCTTTACGTCCTCTCCTTTTTTAAATTACCTTTCTTTTGTCTCCTTTTATTTTTTAAAGTAAAACCTAAAATCAGCAGGTGAAAAGACGTGTGTTTGCCAGTGTGTGTCTCTGTGTGTGTTTGTCTGTGTACTTCTGTGTGTAGCTTTGTGTGTGTGTGTGTGTGTGTGTGTGTGTGTGTGTGTTCCTCCTCTGGCTTCATTAATCTCCATTAGAAAACAGAAGTTAGTTAATGTCTCCTTCGCTCGGCTGCAGCAGCGAGACGCCACGAGGCAGCAGCTGCCTGTCACACACACACACACACACACACACGCAAACTGCTACTCACACATACCAAACATATGCAGAAACACACACCTGAAAAATACAGCTCACAGACACTGAAGCCACACACACAAAAGACTTTACCTCTTTTGTGTGTATTTTGTGCACATTGTGTGTGAATGTGGTGTGTGTGTGTGTGTGTGTGTGTGTGTGTCCTCCTTCTATTTTCATTAGGTCCTGACAGACACAACAGCCTTCTCAAGTTAATGACGCCTCCGAGGCCTCACTGCTGAAGAGCCGCTGCTGCTCAGTGTGTGTGTGTGTGTGTGTGTGTGTGTGTGTGTGTGTGTGTGTGTGTGTGTGCACTTGTTCATTTGTTCTTGGCCGCAGCTCTCTGATCTGTGAATCAGGCACTCCAACTCCAACTACCCAGATTCTTTCCCTCCAAAAAAATCAACCCTCACAAATCCACCACAGAAGAAGAGCAGCGAATCAATCGATAACTCTTCAATGTCCTGATCGAACATCAGTATTGATCGTTCTAACACAGCAGGTGAAGCGGGGCACGTTCCCAGCAGTAAAATCTGACTCCAGATGAACCTCTGCAGGTGTTTCTGTCTCATGAAGCTCTGCTCTGATTGGTCACTGATCAAAAATCAAAGGTTTTTCAGGGTTTATAAATATAATTTATATCATATTTACTGTCAGATTTTATATTATTATTGCATGAAAATGTTATGGAGACTGTTGTTGTGTTCAAGGACACTTTAACTACTGAGATTTAAGAGTCAGTTTTTCTTTTAAAACAAGAAAATAACAAATTAAATATCTATGTTCACTTTAGAGCTGAAATAATTAGTCGATTATTGATTAGCTGACTGACAGAAAAATAATGGTGCAGTATTCTGAAAATGTTTTCACAGTTTCTGAGATTTTTTAAAGCAAAAACACCAAACACTTTGTTTTTCTGTGTGGGTTTTGGACTGTTGGTTGAACAAAACGTTGTTACATAATTGTCAGTATTTTCTGACATTTTATAGACCAGATGAATAATTGATCAGCAGAGAAAATGGAAACTAATAATGAAAATAATTCCCATCATGCTCCTCCCTCAGTCCGCATGTTAGAGGCCTGTAGAGGTACTGTAGAAGTATACAACAGTTCACAGCAGAGCTGGGTGATATGGGATATAGATAATATTGCCATTATTTTTAGGCTACATTGTGATACACAATATATACCTAGATATTTTTGAAAATACCTCCAAATCTATGGATATTAAACTACTAAATATACTCCAGCTACAGTAAAGTTAAAAAGAAGTGGCTCCTGTTTAATAAAATTAAATAAAGTACTGTTACGATAAAGTTAAACGGGAAAGTGTTATAATGAAATAATTCAAAGTGGAACTAATACTGCTTTTATTTTGAAGCACCTCGCTCATCACAGGCAGGAAGTTTATGCGGTAAACTGGAAGCCTTTGGTCAACAGTCGTTTTTGGGGCCATACACATGCCACGTTTTTTGCACCCTCAAATTCACTGTTTTCAATGCAGTTCAACGTTTGGAACTCAGCAGCACGCACTGCATGTCATATGATGAGGACCAACCGATCACAGCTAACAGATATCTTTCCCTTCTTCTATAAATATCAGTCTGTGATAAATACGGAGAAGTTGATCATGTTAGTGCAGGGCTACCCAGAGCTTTACATCTGTCCCACAGATGATAGGCCTACACACTTATCAACAGCACCTGGAAGAAGATCAGCTCTACACTCAGGATTTCAGGTAAACAGGCTATGATACGGTGCTTGTTAAGGTTGCTTAGTAACCTCAGTCGCAAGCTGCCGCTGCGCTCTTGAAAACCGTCTCAAAAAAGCCACAAATGTAGCGCCCAGCATCCGACCTTGCATTTTCCAGGCGGTTAAAGCGTAAGGTTTAACTGTTATTGGGGCGCCATTCAAACCTGACGATCGATCACTATGAGCTGGAAACAAACTAACAGCTCTCCAGTTTGTATATAAATGATATCTGAAAGTCGCACTGGTGCTCCACAGCCGCAAAATGGTTCTAGTCTGGCGTCCTGCAGATACAAAAACACACACCTCACCTGCTCACACACTATCACCCAGGGGAGAGAGGTCTGGATGAGCGGGGGGAGTGTGTGTGACGTATTGTTTTGTGAGTGTTTCTTTTAGTGTCAGTGAAAGGAAGAAAACCAAAATGCTGAAGTGAGTCTCGGGCCAGTGGCTTAAAAACATGACATTCTAATTCTGTGTTTGAGATATCATCTTTTTAGACATCAACAAGGACATCGAGTATAATCATCGGAGCGCCCACCCTGAGTTCACAGTAACATATAAAATATAAATAAAGTATTTTTTGAAAAGTGAGAAACAAGCAAATTTGTGTTGTCTTCGTCATTATATTGTTTTCTATTTTTTTTTTTTTTTTTTAATTGTGTGTCTTTGAGTCTTATTTTGCACACCTACAGAACTTGAACACATCAGAGTGTCATTGATTGTGTCTTTCAGAACACAAACTGAAACCTGGAGGAAAATAAATCTACAAACTCAAAGATTATTTTATAAATTGTCAAAAAAACGTCCCTTCTGTAGCTGCTTAAAATGACTTAAGTCATTTTAAACATTAAAACAGAAACAGTTTCCGTGTGATCCGTCAGTGTTTCTTTTCCTCCTGTTCTGAACTGAACAAAGTGAAGTTGATTTTTCTGTTTTTATGCATCAGATCCAGTTTCACTCTGCTGCTGCTGCTGGATGTGTTGTTATCTGTCAGAGCGTCTAATTGCCTCAACGCTGCTGCTGCTGCTGCTGCGCTATACATCCCCATTCACACCATCACACACACACACACACACACATCAGCTGCTCGGCCACACCCTTCTCGCACACACACACACACACACACACATGTATTAACACCCTCACACACACACACACACAGACAGCGCCATTGGATTCCTGTCAGCGCGAGTGCCGGCAATCAGAGCGCTGGGCGCTTTAACGGCGCTGAAAGGCCTGCCCCAATCGATACGGTAATGCACTGGCTCCCGGTTATCATCATCATCTCTTATCACTGACCCACACCTCCGAGAGGGGGGAGGAGGTGGGGGAGGAGGGAATATGGGAGAAGAAGATGGAGGAGAGAGGGATGGGAGATGAGGAGGAGAGGGTCTCTGGGTGTTTCCCTTCAGCTGTGAGGAGATGGATGGACTCATGGGGGAGTGATGGGAGGAGTGGGGGGGTCAGAGTGGATAACTGGACATCTAAAACAGCTTCGAGATGGAGGCAGCTGATTGGATAATCTCCTCCAAACCAATGATAGGTTGGCGTTCAGTACATGTGGTTAATGACTGGCTGAATTGGTCACCCGAGTGTGTGAAGACCATCAGTGGAGGAAATATTCAGATCCTTTATTGAAGTAGGAGTACTAAAAGGACACTGTAAATACTCCACTACAAGTAGAAGTCCTGAATTTAATACTTAAGTAAAAGTATGCGTGCATTGTCAGCAAAATGTACTTTAAGTATTTTATTTCAAGTAAAATCTGTTCATCCATTCATTGTGCAGTCGGTGTGTTCCTATTGTATCTGATGTTTGTGGATTCATATCACTGCTGTAGGTGTTGAAGGTTGTGCTCATTTAAACACCTCTATATCCCGTTGGGTAGTTTAATCTACAGCGATGCATCATATTCTGTAAGATCGTCATATGTTTGTAGTGTGGCTGTCCTGTGAGAACCATGTATCTCCAAAAAGTCAACTTTTCATGGTGTCAGGAAAACAGCTAATTCAGTTGGTTAAACAGACACAGATACAGATACAGATAATGGTTTACTTGCACAATCATATTATTTATATCCCCACTGGCAAGCTAATCAGCACTGCTTTGCCCTGTGCCTATGCTGGGCGTGCACGCGAGAGCAGTGCTCATACGGTGGCTCTCATACCATCCTGTATGATGTCACATTAGCTCTGTCAGCACTGTTGCTGTTGTTAACACTGCTGATAGCGCTGTCCCATCCTGGGTATTGGAAAGAGAAAAACTAACCGGTGCATCTGCCCAGTGATTTGGATCTGCTCCAAAATTCAATAGGTTCTTCCTTAGCCCATGTTACACCCATCCACCAAGTTTTATAGAAATTGGGTGTGTAATTTTTATGTAATTCGGCTTTAAAACAAACACACAAACTGAGCTGAATATATGATCTACTTAGTGGAAGAAAAAAAAAGTTTGGTCATCATACAATGAATAAAAAAACATTAAATATCAATAACAATTATCTTATATAGCAAAGTCTTCTCTCCTTATGGAAACCAAACCAAACTGTTTCTATAGCTGACAGTAGTGTACCTGATGTTAACATTTGTTTAAATATATACATAAATAAAATAAAATAAAATATATGCATGAGACAATATGTTTCAGAATTAGGTTTGGATCTTTGTTAGAAATTGGGAGCCAGAGCACCCAGTGGGTTAGTGGGTAGAGTCCTTTGTGTGAAGGCATCGTCCTGGCCGCAGACTGTCCCATCTAATGAAGGCCAAAAGCCCCCAAAAAATAATTAGGAGCCATTTGTGAAAAAGTTACTAACCACACTGTAACATATTATTAACACTATATCACACAATACAGAATGCTGTTGTACTGACTAGGAGCGTGACTATGATTCCATTAATGTAGACTAATTAACCATTAACGTAATTAACAGTTCTGAGCACCTGTAAAACAGAGTGATACGTGCGTAGTTAAACGTCTCTGTGCTGTTATACTCTGTATCAGCTCTCATGTTTGATCAAACTGCTTGGTCGGAACTAACTGTTGAATAATAAAACATAAAAACATGATGAATCGTGCAAACTGAAGATTTTAAATTAAAAGATCTTTGTGTTTAAGCTGCTGATCCAGAGCAGACTCATCTCACATTTATCACCACTGATGGCTGGATCCTACATTTCCCATAATGCAACCGGACAGCGCCTTCTGAATGAACACGTCCTCTAAACTCCACACCTTCAGATTTAAACACCAGCTTTCTGTTTGATATTTATTTTCTCCTTCAGAGACACAGAATGTTTTCACACCTCAATGTGTAAAACTGGTGGAATGCTCCTTTAAGTTCAGGCAACATCTCCATAGAAACTAAAAATAAACACAGAAATGAGACTTTAATCTAATCTGATAATCTGGCTGATCCGTCTCCCCGCAAAGTTCAAGTCGGGTCGAAAATTAAAATATGGAGAGAAGAAGAAGAATGTGAAAACTTCCTGTGAGAATATTCGCAGGAAATTAAAACACATTCCTGCAGTTTGGATAAATTAATTTCAATTGGTTGGAATCCAACAACCTGAACATTTCTCTCTCTGTTTAATTAACAATCCTTTAATACGACGTCTCTAAATGTTTTCAGAGCAAAAATAAATTCATCATGTCTAAACACCAGCTGGGTCCTGACTTAATTACTCATTTTAAGATTTCTTTAGAGACTTTTTGAAGGAGTCACAACATCAGAATTAACTTTAATTCATAAATTACTTCGAAGATATTTAGTTTCATGCTTTGAAAGGCTCAGGAATTTCACAGCTGAGGAAAAAGGGCATTTGTTGGAGACTATTTTCAGCGGCGGATTAATTCACATTTGGTCCTCTAGTGAGTATTTGTGGCAGCAAGACGGTGTGTGTCTGATTGAGTGTGTGTGTGTGCTCATGTTGATGTAGGGACATGTCACCCTGTACAACAGAGTGGCCCATTGATGTGCTTTCAATAGTTCTTGGACAACAATAGAGCTCTATGGCTACCTGCAAGCTGTTTACTCCCCACTGATTGTCTGAAGAGTATTTTTAAAAACTAAAAAAAAAATATCAGAGGATAAGGAAACATTCGGAGCCACCAGCAGCTGAAAACTAAAAATAAAAAGGAGTGTTTCATGTCGAGGTCTGTGACTGTAGCAGTGCGATACATGAATACAATGTTCACACATACACCCACACAGGGAGCTACAGGGAGTTTACAGGTGGAGAGAAACAAGACTCTCTCTCTGGTTCATCCTCAGTGGGTCTAATCAACTCAGCACTGAGGAGGAGGAGGAGGAGGAGGAGGAGGAGGAAGGAGGAGTCCTAGACTCACTGGTAATGGTAAAACATCTTCAGACTGAGAAAAACTGATCTTAGCCAGAGAGTGTGTGTTCATGTGAAATAGAAAAATAAGTGGATATTTTTTAAAGTTCTTCCTCAGGTTATGTCTCCCTGGTGCCGTCACTCTCAGGACCATCATGCACCAGGAGCAGCAGATATGTGAGCGCCGAGAAGACGATCAAACTTGTCTATCTAGAGGAAGTAAAAGTCCTAACAAGGCTTCCGTAGGTGAACCTGTGTAAGGATCATTTGTGAGGTGACCCTCTAAAATAATCCTGCAAAAAACTACAACAAATTCTGATTTATTTTAAATATCCAGTGTGAAGGACGCAGCAGGATATATTGGCAAAAGTGGAATATAATATAATAAGTATGTTTTCTTTAGTGTATAATCTCCTGAAAATAAGAACTGTTGTGTTTTTGTTACCTTAAAATGAGCGGTTTATATCTACATAGGGAGCAGGTCCTCGTCTACAGTGATCGCCATGTTGCACTGCCATGTTTCTACAGTAGCCCAAAGTGGTCAAACCAAACACTGGCTCTAGATAGGGACATTTATGTTTCCATGTTGGCCACTGTACCTAACAGCCCCTCCACGGTGAGACGGTTGGAAAACCAGTGGGTTTTTTTAACGTGAAACTGCTTTATTTGGTGTTTTTACCTGTTTTAATCACCATTAATAAACATATAAACATCGCCTGAAGGGTGAGGCCTGAAAGAGACGTACACCACTTCCCACGCATAAGCTGTGATCAATAAAAACAGACTTGATGGGAGAAACTTTGACCCATGCTTACGAACATTTTGGAGATGGTAAATTTGTGACACAGATGGTGCAGTAGAGGCCTGGTTGTAGAAATTGTTGAATGTTTTTGGTGCATGCTGTTTTTGGCTTTTGTCCATACGGGCATTTTTAGTAAGGATCCTACACATTGTTTTATAAATTAGACCCCTGGTTTGTTTGTTATGTAGAGGAAGAGACCTCTGTGGATAATTCAGCTCCTGGTACTGAACACTGAACACCAAAGGAAGTGTAACCAGGAGAAACTTCAGTTGGTTGCAGTTTGCACCACTAGACACCGTGAAATCCCCCTAAATGTTACACACTGTTCCTTTAGGTTTATATATCTTTGACTATGACACAGTGGTGCAGTGGTTAGCACTGTCGCCTCACAGCAAGAGGGCTCCGGGTTTGAAACCACTGCCCCTCTGTGTGCAGTTTGTATGTTCTCCCTGTGTCAGCGTGGGTTTCCTCCAGGTGCTCTAGCTTCCTCCCACAGTCCAAAGACATGCAGGTTAATTGGTGACTCTAAATTGTCCGTAGGTGTGAATGTGAGTGTGAATGGTTGTCTGTCTCTATGTGTCAGCCCTGTGATAGTCTGGTGACCTGTCCAGGGTGAACCCTGCCTCTCACCCAGTGTAGCTGGGATAGGCTCCAGCCCCCCCGCGACCCCTAACAGGATAAGCCGTTAGAGTTAATGAATGAATGAATGAACTCTATTTTTGTTTTTGTTGAATTTTATCAGAATCAGAACCAGAAAATCAGAGAGAAAAACACACAGAATCCACCTGCTTTCATATTCAGCCCTAAAGACACTCTGAGTCATAATATTCATCCCAACAAGTCAGTTACTGTACTCAAGTATTTTTCTGAAGAGGAACCAAACAGCTTAACAAATCATGTCGAGGAGTTTATATGATGATTACTCTCATATAATGCAATATTATTTAATATACTTAATATCTTAAAATGTCACGTTTTTACGGAAATAAAACCCCAAATAAATTAGGATAAGAGTGATTCAGTATTCACTATTAAAATTAACAAGGCTTTGAAAAAACATTTAGACCATAATGTAGGAAAAGGGAACATTTACACCTCTTCTCCTCCCTTACCTCCCACTCTACCTCCTTACTTTCTCGTTTCTTAATCAATGGAGATAGTAAAAATCTATTGAAAATATAACTGAACTGTTAAATTACTAAAGTATGAAATCACTGTGTTTTTTAAATACTTAGAATTTTGCACAGAGTTTGGCTCTTGGCTCCAGAAATGAAATACTAATCCTCCTTTAAAAGCTGCATAAAAACAGAAATATTAAATAAACAGTATTGCTTTTTAAACATAATTAACCCTCTCTGTGATGGACACAATGACCTGGTAATGATTAATATATTTTTGCAGGTTAAATATTCTCACTGTAAACAAAGAAACATCTCAGTATCAGAGTGTATTGCTCCCAGAAACAGCTCTCGGAGGCTGCACCCTCGTGACCTTGCCCTTCTTCAGTCCATCTCTTGACATATTCCTCCTCTCGCTCTCTTTTTTTCTATTTTCCTCCATTGGTTTCTAGGGGCTTAATTACGGGGGGGTGGCTCCGTGGTTGAGGAGGTGCGGGGCGAACAGGGATCAGTGTGACCCTGGAGGAGAAGCCATCAGACAGCGGCCTTAACAATGATAAATCACCCCGAGCAGAGCTACAGATACAGCCGCCGCCCCGCTGATCTCTATAAAATATGGATGGACCGTGGCGCTGTGCAGGAGCAGCAGAGCCGCATCGCACCGGATCTCCAGATTAGCGATTATCAGGCGGAGGGTTATTCTAATGATGTGGGACATGGTGTGGGGTTAATTCCATTCACAGGAAATGGATTGAAATTCAGCTCATGAATTGAATATTGCTCATTATTCTCAATGAGAGCAGGAAATCTCCTCATTCATGAAGTGGGTTGGAATTAATAATCCCTGAACGGACGGACTCCCTCCTCCCCCCTCAGAGTCGGGATGGGGGTCAATGATCAGAGCTAAAGGTGCAAACCGCAACACGCCAAACACGCTTAATCTCCATCTTATGCTCCACAAATCATCAGGAAGGAGAGGGAAGAAAAAGGAAGTCTCATTTTTCTGCCGTTAATTTTCTTGTTAAATCTGAGTTTTGTTTTTAGAGGTTGGTTTGTTTTTCACCACAGAACGGCCCTTACTTCACAAAAATCGACATATTTCAGAGCTCAGGGAGCAGCAAAGAGAGGTTCAGCCACCAAACAGTCTCCATCTATGTTATTTAAACTTAAGATAAAGGAAGTGGTCACAGCTAGCAACAGCTGCTTTAATTAACTCACAACTTCTAAAGTAAATATTGCGTCCTTGTTAATGTCCTGTACTATGTGACGTATTCTGACACACTGATTGTCGCTGATGTGATTTGATGCTGCTATCTGACCCTGTGTCGACCAGGTCTCACTTGCAAAAGAGGTTTTAATCTCCATGTGACTTTGTAGTTAGATAAAGGTTATACATGTGTCTGTGTATTTACTGAACAAATCCTCTTAATTTATACCTTAAAATGCATATTCTTTATATTCAGGTTAAGGAATGGTTGTGAAATCAGTATCTTAAAGGCTTTTAAAAGCAAAGTGAAGCTTTAAATGTTGCTTCTGCTCCTAAATTAACGAGTCATTTTTAAAATGACTCTCACTTTAGGGCGCTGTGTAGCTCACCTGGTAGAGCTGGCGCACGTGTACAGAGGCTATGTCATCCCCACACTCTCCCCCCTTCACGCTACCACCATCCAATCAAATAAAAGCAAACAAAATTAATCTTTAAAATTAAAATTACTCATTCTAAAAATTAAGAGACATTTAAGAAAGCGTGGCGTTATATTCTCTTTGCAACAGAGAGGACAGCCTTGTATACTGTGTTTACCAAACAGAACCTCTTTATTTACACCTTAAAATTACCCTTTTCAAACTAGGGTTAAGATAGAATTAGTAGCTTCCATTTTTAATGAAAGCTATCTTACAAATTAGGGGACATTTGAGGCATTATATTAATATACTAAGGAGGCATACTTATATAATATCGTTGCTGCAGAGATAAAGTAAAACCATCAGTCTCAGTCTTTACATTAAGTAAACAGAACCTCTTATCTTAACCTTAAAATTATAATTTTCTTATTTAGATTAAGGTGGTTACGAAATCAGTACTTTAAAAGTCTTGAAGAGCAAACTGAGACACAAAGTGAAACAGGATTTTTAAGAAGACCCTCGTCTTAAAATTAAGGGGCACTGGAGGCAATATCTTCAGATAATTAAGGGAGCATAGTTTTATATTATCTTTGCAGCAGACAGAAGTAAAGCCATCAAACACTCTCCATCGTTATATTAACTGAACAGAATTTCTTTATACCCTAAAATTAACCAGATTAAGGTGCTCATGAAATAATTCAAATAGCAAAGTAAAGCTCCAAATATTGCTACAGACCTTTACTTTACAAATAAAGGGATATTTTAGTCATTCGTTTCAAGTATTTATAACTAATGTTTAATGTCTGTCTGTCCACAGTTGAGACAGACAGGCAGACAGACAGGCAGCTAACAGGCAGTTTGACAGTCTGTGAGACCAACTGGTCACTGATAACCTCTGGGGTTTCTCGTGGATCAGGTTCAGCCCTCTAATTTCATTTCCAGTCTGGCTCAGCTGCAAGCGGACACCTCAGCGTCCGTCCAGTAGCCTCAGAGAGGACTCGTGCAGCCAGAGACGACCTGCAAGGCTCACTGCTACTCCTGCTCACTGTTAGCATGTTAGCATCTCCAGTCCTGTCTGATTCACAGGTTGTTTGATGTTATTGATCAGGTGTGGAAACAAAAATGTAAATGTATTGGAAATCGTTAGCTTAAGAGAAACATGTTCATTAGCTCAGACTAACCTTGAGTTGTTTAAAGGTGTTTTTTTGCTCTTCTGATGGAGCTAGGCTAACAGTTTCCCCCTGCCTCTAGTCTTTGTGCTAAGCTAGGCTAAATTCATTTGAGAAAAAGGTTCAGCTTTTCTGTCTTGACCCTTGGCTTTGGTCAACAAACCCAGCTGATAGAAGGTGGCTTGTTAGCGCCAACATCAGAGAGACTTGGAGGTGAATTTGATGGAGCTATGCTAACAGGTTTCCCCTGCTTCCAGCCTTTGTGCTAAGCTAAGCTAACCCTATCTTTGAGGTAACTCCAGAGCAGTTTCTCATCTTTCAGACAAAATCAGCTGGTTTTTTTGCCTCCTGGTGTCCATATTCACCATTCTTGTTTAGGTGAACAATCACTCCACACTGCACCCATAATGCACCACCTGACGCCCTACAACGAATCAATCTGTTCTGTGTTGCACCGCCTGTCTAAAGAACAAAAAACCTTGCCATCCAAACATCTCTCTCCATCCCTCCTCCTGTCCTCCGCAGAGTGGTGGCAGGTGAAAACAAAAGAGAAGTGACAAGCTGAGTTAACCCGTCGCTTTCCCGGTCACATGATCCCCGTCGCTAAAACACGGCGTCCTGTCGCCTTGCCGGCTGCGAGCCAACAGCTCGCTGCATCACTGTGATTTTCTCTCATGTCCAGAAACGTCTGGGAGGAAAAAACCTGTGGTCTTATTGAGTTTTCTTTTGAATAAATAAATATTTAAAAGGGTGGAGAGGAGGGTGGAGGGTGTTTGACGTTCCACTCTGGCTGCAAATCAGGCCATCAAAGGGGCCAGACAATGTATGCTCACTATTAGTATCAATTTACAAATAAACTGCTTTTTTGGTGACTGGATCTCCGATGTCAGATTTTGATAAATGGTTTCAATTTGGCAGCTGCTTTCGAGTGTCAGAGCCCATCTGACGCTCGATGCTCGCCGCCGCCGCTCGCTGCCTCAAAGAATCTGCCTCAGTTAGCCTCGCAGCCGGCAGCAGCCAAAATAATCTCTTCATACTAACCAGGGCAGGTGTGTGTGTGTGTATCTGTGTGTGTGTGTGTGTATGTATCTGTGTGTGTGAGTGCATACTAATGTCTTTCTGTGGGTAAATATTGAAACCAGGCAGATTTCACTACTGATGTTTTCCTACACAAATCTTAAAGGAGCTTCCTGTGTTTTTTACACCATTAACTTTAAATCAAAGGCACTTTTCTTCACTGTTTGTAAAGCCTGCTGTTGTTTAATAGATTTTTTAATGTGCTTTTCTCTGCTTTCAGGCAGCTGGTTTCATTTCATTTCACTACAGATAAAAAAGTCCACCTGCAGAGACTGAAAACCTGCTTCACATTAAGTTGTTATCATGAACATACCAACACAAAATTGATCCATCTGCTTCAACAAATGATTATTTTCATTATCGAATCATTTGACAAAATACTTTTTGCCAAAATTGTTTAAAAAAAGTCTGACTTTTTTTCTTAAAAAACATAAATATCTTCAAATAGGGTCACAAAGTATGAGACTTTCAGGGTATAGTAACTGTCTCACTGTATTGTGGTATCACAGAATTATTGTTACTGTCAGGAATGAAAATGGAAGGGTTTTCTTTTACAAATGTTTTATTACTATAATTGAAACCTGAAACCATTTTTTAATGGCAGCATGTGTAAAGATTCTCCCCTTTGAAAAGAACTAAAATTAAGGTGAAACTCTCTGTCCAGTTGCATTTCTTTCAATATTGTAAATAAGCTAATGTGCACTGTACGATAACTGTCAACTTTCACATCACGATAAGACTTGAAACCGGAATATTGCTGCAACCTTACTTTAAATATCTGATTTTGTTCAAACCAACAGTCCTAACTCAAAATTTTTAGTTCACTGTGATATAAAACAAAACTAACAAAAATAAAAAATTATGGAAAAAATATCCACATTCTTGTTTGAAAACCTTTAAACGTAAACTAAAGATCAAAATAGTTTTGCAATACTGTAATATTCATTTTCCTTGTTGTAAGCCAGCGCAGAAGGAAGCGTGCATCTACTGTTGGCTCACCTAGCATCACTGTGCTGGCCAATGTTACAGCTCAGCCAAGATGGACACTACTAATGTTTTAATCTCGTACTGTCAAGAGAACGAGCCTCTTGTCCATGATGCTTCCTTCAGTGTTTCCACATATTTTATGGACAAAATTTCAAAACCTTTCCATGACTTTTTAAGGACCTGAATTATTTATTTCTTGCCCTAGTTGCTCTGCATTTTCCACACATACAAGATTCAAACTTTTTTCAAGTATAATTTCAGCTAGCTGGCATGCATGGAGGATGAGACAGAACGTGGGGAGACAATAAGGAGTTAAGTTTAAAAATTATGTCATCAGCTACAGAAAATAAATTTGCCAATGTGTTACATTACATGGAAGGTTATCCATGAAGGATTACTCTAACAATTTCATTAAACAATAAAATTTAATGACTTTTCCAAAACTCTCAATGATCTTATGATCTTTACTAATTCCATGACTTTTCCAGACTGTCCATGACTACAGGAACCCTGTTCCTTCTGTGTCATGATACAGTTGGCGGGTGTAGTTCAGTAGAAAGAAAATAGTTCCTACATGGAACTGCTCACAACAAGGTCTGTGGATTATCTTGAGTAACCAGGTCATGATTTCTGTAAAGAGACATTGCTGTGAGTTTTTAAAATGTATTTTTTTGGTGCTTTAAGCACCACAAGCAAGTGGCATCTACGTCCATTGTATTAGAGAGAACACAGACATCTCTACAGCCGATATCTCTGAGACTCGGCAACTCACACCAAAACTATCTAGACTGATAAACAGCACTACAGGTAAGAGACCAAATATGTATGTTTGATTTTGGGGTGAACTATTCCTTTAAAATACAAGAAAAAGTCCTGGATTCAATTCAATCTCTATTTCATTTCTAAAGCCCAATATCACAAATCACAATTTGCCTCAGAGGGCTTTATAGCAACGACATCCCTCTGTCCCTGAACCCTCACAGCTGATGAGGAAAACCCTCCAAAAACCTTAAAAGGGGAAAATGTTATTCCAGTAAAAAGTATAACCAGTAAAATGAAATGTCCCCTTTGATTGTTATACCATTATATATGACATCACTAGATGATTGTGACTCATGCATTAATGTAAAAGCAGGATTGGTTGAGGTGGAGCTCATTTTGAACTACTAATGGTTATTTTCATTATGGATTCATCTGATGATTATTGTCTCCATTAATCAATTGATTATGTCGTCACAATGACTCAGAGTCCAAAGTGACACCTTCACTGTGTTTGTTTTGTCCAACCAACAGTCCAAACCTCAACATTATTACTAATATATTACAGTTATTAGCAATATTAAAAGGAAAAAGCAGCAAATCTTCACATTTGTGAAGCTGGAACCAAGAAATGTGAAATGACCTTAACCATCAAAACAGTTTTACGTTAATTTTCTGTGATTTTACCAACTAATTAAATGACTTATTGTTTCAGCTGTGCTAATACAGAGTGTTGAGTGGTTTCATTTATTTCAAAGCATCATATTTTATAAACTCTCCTCATTTTTTGTTTGCTAAAATCTTAATCTGTGAAGTAAAGTTGTCAGGTAAATGTAGTGAAGTAGAAGTATAAAGTGGCATGAGAAGAAAATACTCAAGCAGAGTGCAAATACCTTACATTTGTACTGAAGTGCAATGCTGAACAAACTTAGTTACATTCCTCCACTGGTTTTCATGAGTCTGTCCGGGAAGTGAAACACTGATGAACCAATCAGCTCTCATCGCCTGCACCACCCTGACACCTTCATCAGGTCACACTCTAACATCATGGCTTCCCTCTCTGTGTCTCAGCCAGCGACTCACCGCCGTCCAAACCTTCCTCCTCGCCAGTCGAGAGGGAAACAAAACGCAGCGAGAGCAGCAGCGGCAGGATTTGCTCCCATAAACAGCTGTTTCCTGTTTGAAGGATCGGGGAACAATCTGCCCGCTGGCAGAGAGGAGAGCCGGCGGTGCCAAAGAGCGTACCGAGCAGAACCGACAAATCCAATCAGGCAACTTGGTCCTGAGCTGCATTAAATAATACAAGAAACCTTAAAGTCATGCAGTGCAGGTGGTCTACGGCGTCCACAGAGGGACAAACAGCCACTTCAGATTTAAATCAGCCTTTAATGTGGCTGTAAAACCTGATTAAACAACCAAACTGCAGCTCTGACCGACAGGTGCATTCTGGGAAGTACCTGCCAGACGAAACCAAGCTCACCCACTGGCCTTGAATGTGACCTCTGACCTCTGACCTGAGCATGCAGCAGTGACTTAATGACTCTTCTCCACTGACCTTAGGTAACCTCTCAGGGTCCCCGGGGTGGCGAGGGATGACCTTCTGTAGCCTCTGGAAGCCGTAGTCGATGGTGGGCTCGTTCAAGGCTGCGGGAGGATCACAGACAGAGAGCGGCGGTGAGGACGACAGAGACGAATTCAAACCGGCACACACACCAACAAACTGAGCAGCACACACACACACACACACACACACACACACTGACATCAGAGTTATAAACATCCGACAGGTTGTCATTGAATTTAGTTAATATCTAGCAGAGTGACCACGAGCAGCTCCACCTGCTGCAGGCAGGAGGTGATGCCTTGCTCAAGAGCACACTGTGTTTTTTTTTCTCTGAACATTTTCATTAACAAAACAGTGAGTCGTCACATCCTGAACAATTCTAGAGAAATTAATGTAATTGTATATATAATTTAAATAATATTAGAAACAGAAACATGAAACCCAAATACCAAAAAAAACAAGAAAAGATTATACATTTAAATAAAATAATATCCTATGATTTAAAGTTACTTGTTACTGCTCTCAGGGTATCCTCACAGTGAGGCAATTTATAGTAATAAATACATTTTTAAAATCACTTTAATGGTCATGTTGGTAACTAAGGAAATTACTGACCACCCTCAATTCAAATTTCCACCTTAAATTTTGTATTAATGAGCCTCAAAGTTCTGGGAAGAAAACATATTTTAGTCACGCCTTAAAAAAGAATAAAGACTTGTCGTCAAACAACCTTAATACAGAGGAAAAATAATAAAAATAGATTTCTTTCAGTGTTATTTTCTTGTGTCTTGTTATTGGTTGGTTGAGTGAAATATTCAACCTCAATATATTTGTACTTTTCAATCAAGCCTTTGAAACTTCTTTGAAACTTCAGGATCTTTCCTTGAAACTCATTTCATTTTTTTTAGTTAAGGTTAATTACAGTTAATTAAATCATTGAGCCTCCTCAGATCTACCAGGAATATTCTATTCACCAGCAAATCAAGGTATCTGCGTTTTGGTACCAACACATTAACTTTATATAAAGCCCTTTTTTAACTGAACAGAAGTAGCCAAAGTTCAAGCAGCTGTCCAATAATGTCAAGATACAAACAAACTCTGTTATTTTTTTATAATTCTGTGACTTTCAGGCAGTCTGGGTTCTTACATTGATGTGGTTTACATGATACTTTTCCAAAAATTTATGATGAATATTAGTATTTAAGTCCCTATTTACCTGTTGTCTCATTACACTTTGACAGTATGACAGTCTTAAACAGATTCTTAAACAATAGATTTGTCTTTTTCTTTCATTTCGAGTGTGTGTTTAAAGCGTTTTATCACCAGTTGATGTTGAGTTGGGCTTCAATATTACGATAACAGTACCCTTAAAGAGTACTTTGTTAAATACCTTTGATTTGTACTTCATTTGAAACCCATCATGTCAATTGAAACATTCACTACTACTACTACTTTTGGTGGCATCTCAGCATGCTTTACTGCCAACTCTGTCAGACACACCACACTCAACTTCACGACACCACGGTCTGTTTGGGTTGTAGCTGCTGAGGTAGTGGCTACAAACAAAATCATACAAACAGTCTTTTTTTTCTAGATTTAGGTACAAATAGGATCAAACGCAGGTATCATTTGACTGGAGAAGTTTTGATACTTCTTGTTTTTTTGGTAGATACTTTAACAGTACTGATACCCAGCTCTACCAGGTGAGCGAAGTGATTGGATAATATGTGTATACATTAAAAGAGTGTTTCCCAACTAGTGGGTCATGAACATCTCAAGTTTGTAAAAAACAAACTTTATTTTTAAGTACAGTGAATTTCTGGTGCAGAGCTTTTATTTTAAAGAGCAGTTTCCTGCTGCAGAGTGAGTGACTAACAGACAGCAGACTAGCTCGACGATGTGGCCAAACACAAGTATGATGCTGAATGTATTTAATTCTTTGGACCTTGAACTGATGACTGAGGAGAAACCTGGACTCTGTGGGAACCAATGCATTAAAACTCTTGTTTTGCTTGTTCAACACCTGATAAAGCTAAAAGGTTATCATATACAACCTGCAGCAGTTAAACAGTGCGCAGGAGTTTTGTCACTTTTGGAAACAACGCTTGTTTTAAGAAAATGAGGTTTTAAAGACTAAAATAAAAACCAGAAAACAAGATGATAAATCTGACCAAACATCTGATGCTAACTCTGATTCACTGCTGGTGAAACAGTGCGACCTCTCAGTGATCTTCAGCTTCAGTCTGTTGGTTCTTATTAACAGTGAACACTAACAGAGAGCGCAGTGTCAGTTGATCTCTTATCTTCCTGCTGTTTATTAAGTGTGAGACCTCACACTCCATCTGTCCTCCTCACTCTGCCTTTTCACCGCTAATTCAATCCAACCTTCCCTCCCTTTTTTCTTTTATTTTCTCCTCCATTCATTCACCTCTGCAAACAATCTGCCTTCCTCCTCCTCCTCCTCCTCCTCCTCTTCCTCCTCTCCATACGTTGGAGAAACACCCGGAAATGAGTTCGGGGAGATACTTCTCCATAATCAAGCCCATTAATCATAAAAGGCTGTCAAATTTGACTTTGGGGACAATTTGTCAGCCGATCTTGCCCACTCCGCTTTTGTCACCGTTGGCTCTTGTATTCTGTAAGGATGATTGACACACCAAATGCCGGTGAGTAGAATAGCTAGTTTGCGCTAATATGCATAACCGTGGCTTTCATGAATAAGAATAAGGCAGCTATATACGGCAGCGCAGAGGGGTCTCCTTCAAAAGGGCTCCGCCACCGTTTGTCGCCAGCGCTCCCAAATAGATGTTATTACCATTATAACAATATTTGTTTTCTTTCCCCGGGAATGGGCGACCGCGAGCTGCTAAATCAAATTTGTCGGAGCGGCGGCAGAGGAGAAAAAGGGCTTTCAGGCTGCGACTGGGGTGGGGATGATATCTGAAGGGTGACAGAGCGCTGAGGGACGTGGCCCTCGCCGCAGGAGCTGCTGCCATGTTGGATTTTCTTGCCTCCCCGAGAGGAAGCAGAGAGTGAATCTATTACCTCCGCCTGCCGCCCATGAAAGAGGGATTTCATTGTTGGATCCCAAAGAGACTTTTTGGGGGGATGCAGAGCAGCAGAGGATGAATGGAGATAATGCGTCGGGACGACACGAGCAGCAATCAGCAGCGAGTCCCAAACCGGATTGCCTCTCAACGCTGCGTACATACACCCAACTTATAAAACAAGTGAAAGGCACTATGGGAAATGCTGCAATTGAATAAAAACCCATTTACACTCTGAGTGCGAGCGATGGAGAGGGAGAGAGAAGTCTGTGATGTTTAACTCTTTATCTTCAGGAGGAAACGTTTCTGATCTGTGACCTCGTGGCCTCTGAGCAGATCTACTGAAGATGCCTTGCTCAATGGCACATTTATCTGAGAGATTCAATCCTTTGTATTTATGTGATTTCATATGTTCGTACTTTATTAACCGTATTGTCCCTCTGGTTCCAGCTGTCTGATCCCTGTCTGTTTCTCTACAAAGAAATCTCAGAAGGATGGATGTTGTACTGATTATGGGGGCGAGTAGTGATTTCAGGACGTGACAGTGAGTAACAGGGGTTGGGATCGTCACTCAAGAAAAGTAATGTCATTACTTAATTTACGTACTCCCTGTAACATACATACCCCATTCATTACTTTGGCATTACTCCGCAACATCACCTGTGAAGCACTGTCACTGAATTGCCAGTAAACAGTAACATGATCTTAAACCTTTCATATGCACACATATCAGCACGGATCCCCACATAGAGCAACATCATTAGATGATGACAGGCTTAAAAGGAAAAAAACACATTCAAATGGCAAATAAATGTAATTTAACAGGCTAAAAAAACTCACTCGCTCATGAAACCATCCATTTATAGCAGACTGGTCCAGCTTATTTGACATGTTTATCACTTACGCAGAGGTTAAACTCATGAGGAGAAGTCTCAGAGTCAGCACAGACTGAGGGGCCTTTTCACTGGCACACTGGACGGCGTTCCTGTCGTCAGCACGTTGATTATTCAAAATATAGAGTAACGCACACCAAGAATTATAACCAGGGCCTGATCACTCACAGTAAACTTCATTATAGAAAAACAAGTGTCACACACTCTGGCTCCATATGGGCTTCTTTTATTTTGAAGACATTTTGGCCTTTGGGCCTTCTTCAAGATCAACAATCACTAGTCCATACCCACTGGTAGCTTTGTCACCTTCTACCTATGCCAATCCTCAATGCCTATGTGCAGTTTCACATAGACTGACCACGTCAGTGAGTAGAAAAACGTGGGACAGACAGAATGACTGACTGACAGAATGACACACTGACAGTTTCCGTGATTATGTACAGCATACCATACCATGACTTAGTCATACCAAA
>NC_065509.1:41390558-41391942 GCF_006386435.1 Epinephelus moara
GCCCATTCAAAGTTTGCAATTTCAATCGGTTGCTATAGCGCCCCCCTTTGGCCAATTGATGTAATATTGCTTCATTGGCATCCTCCCATGACCCTCTACCACTGTGCCAATTTTCACATGGATTGACCAAGTCAGTGAGGAGAAAAACGTGGAACAGACACACACACACACAGAGTTTTCGTCATTAGTAAGATACTGAGACACAGATACACTGATCCGTTATACAGGCCACACCTTAGTCGCACAGCTGATTATGATCAGGTGATCATACTTCACTATTAGGTTGAGCAAAAAAACAATTTCGAGGCCCTCAACAGATCAAGACCTTTAAACCAAGTGTCAGGAGCTACAGCCAATCACGTCATCACAGCTACTACATATTCAGTATAATAAACATTTTTTAATTCACCACATTAAAAAAAATGTTAAAAAAGACTGAAACATCATCAAAATAAAAGAAATGTATCTGGAGCCAGAGCATGCAACATTTGTTTTCTATTAACTGTAATATGATCACTGAATGTAGTCAGTCATTGTGCTCATTAGATCAATGGATTGTGAACCGAGCAACCACCATTTCATGTCACGATACCAGATAAACCTGTCAACCCAGTGGAGTGGGTGAATTCAAAGGTCTGGAACCAGATAAACACACCAGTACTAAATGTTGTGAAGTAATCTAATGTGGTTTTTATTCCTGGGCCTAAATAAATCATATGTTTTTGTTCTGAGCCTTTATGGCCTCATGTTTCAGAACACGATGACGAGGCTGATCCAGCAGGGTGGCCTACCCAAACGACATTACGAAATTTTGGGCAAGTAATTGGTTTCTGCCTCCGACCCAACAACTGTTGGTCCAGGTCCTTGATTTCTTTAGGAATCCAAACTCAGAGTGACAGTTACATATATAACTACGGTTCTATGTTGGACTTTGGGGATATAGAGAACAAGGCAGTGCCACAGTTTCTTCACTGATTTTGATTGTTGTTGGTCTGGGCGACAGAATTACTGCCAAAAAACTTCCCCTGACACTGTTGACTGTACATACATCTGACTAACTTATGTACCAGAAGAAGTGCACAGTGCTAAATTACACTTTAAATAACATGAAATAATTGGAGAAATGTTGCTGGATCTAAAATAAGAGCTGATGTTGCATCAAATGGAAACATTCTTGATGTCTTGTGTATCATTTTAGACACATTGTCCCAGAATTCAACCTTAAGATTTTTGGAGACTTTAGTCTAAAATGATCTGTGATTTTATTTGTTCCTGCATCTTGCTGGGATTCGAACTCACAACCTTCTGAATTAAAAAGCCATCTATCCTCGGACACAAGGAGGGAGAAGGAATATGTACCTCTGTTCATCATCATCATCATCAT
>NC_065509.1:41391979-41454523 GCF_006386435.1 Epinephelus moara
CCTCTGTAGAAATTAAGCCCATTACTTCCTCTTATTAAAATCTCGCCGCACTTTGACCCCAGCGCCCCATTGGCTGCCTGCAGGGCCCCGTACTCCCTCCTAGCCAATCGATACCGGCTGCCTCCCTGCAAAGAGCCCGAGTAATTGGAGAGCGGCGGCTGGCAGCGCGAACCCTGACCCCCCCCCACCCCCACGCATTACACCGCCCATATGAAGACAGATTGCCTGATTTAGTGTAAACATATGCTGCAATTCCAGGCATCAGTGCCACTTTCTCCATCGTAATTTGTATTGATTTTTCTCTCTCTCTCTTTTTTCTGTGCGGCCGTCGTTTTCTCCTGCTGTCTGATGTTTTTTATAAATCAGAAAAGGAGGAGAGGAAGATAATTCAGAGGTGAGAGGAGGGGGATTCTTTATATATTTAATCAAGTATTTATCGCTCTCCCTCTCCGTTTGGTTTTTTCCTTTCTCTCCTCACTGTGAAAGTGATCAAACGGTTGGTTGGCGTCCTGCTGATCGGAGCGCTCTGTTATTAGGCGACTAAGTGACTGAGGAGAGGAAGAGGGGGAGAGACGGGAGAAGAAAGGGGAGGCGGGTTACATGTTAAACTAATTTCTTGACGGCAGATTTGCAGCATCAGAGGAGACGAGGAGACGCAGCGAGCGGTGGGTCAGAGCTGTGAATATTTACACATTTATGAGCAGAGACGTTCACATCCACCCGCTACAAAAACACTAAAACTGTGTGTGAAAACCGGAATATTAATGATCGAAAAGGTCCTGCTTGATTAATAACTTTCAAATAATCAGAATAGCTGGTTTTAAAAGGAACTTTAACAGTCAAATAAAAGACAGTGTCACATATATAAAATATACTTCTACATACAGTAAAATGAAACCAGAAGGCAATATAAAATAATACGATGAGAAGACAATAAAAGGGGATAATACGAGTAGAAACTCAGTATATATATAAAACTGTACAGACAGCAGAGGACTTACTACAGAAGAATGCAGTAGCACAGGCAGAATTGTGGGTGTCCTTATAGTGTTAGTACCAGTAGCAGGCCAGGAGCTTATACATACTGAGATCATCAGTTTGACTTCCCCCAGCGTAGCCCCCCACCACCACCCAGACACCATTTTAATTTTGAAACATTATCATTTTGCTGTTTGTTTATTCAGTGTCCCAGATTTTCTGCTTTTCTCTGTTCTGTATCTCAGTAAACTGAATCTTTTTAAGGTTTCGGCAGCTGGTTTAAATAAAACAAGACATTTGAAGATGTCAACTTGGACTCTGGGAAACTGTAGAAGGCATCTGCCACTATTTTCTGATATTTTATAAAATAAATAATTCAATCAATTAATCAATAAAAGAACTTGCATTCGCATTTTTTATTTATCTGGATTTTTTGTATTCTATTCATGTAGTTTATAACATGGAGGTCTAAATGTGTCTGTGAGTAGTATAACACTACTGGAGTTAGCCAAATAAATACCCATTATGTGTAATGTTTCATTTGTAGAAAATAAACTCTCCAGAGATTTCTAAAAACCCCAAATTCCCAGAAGAAATTCAGAGTACATGACCTCCAATCTTGGGGGAGTTTATATACTACACTTAAACCATTACACATACTGGGTATTTAGTTGGCTTATTCCAGTAGTGTTAGAATATCTATTAAAAATTTAAGACCTCCATTTTGGGAATTGAATATAGTTGAATGGCAAACTGGATAAATAAAATACTAAAAAATCCAAATAAATATACTTTTTTTTTTTTACAGATGCATTAATTTATTGTTTAGTACATACAATATCTGAAAATAGTGACAACTACCCTCTACAGTTTCCCTGAGTCCAAACTGGTGTCTTCAAATGTCTCATTTTGTCCAATCAAGGGTCAAAAACCCAAAGAAATTCAATTTGTGAAAGTTTAAAACAGAGAAAAGGAGAAAATTCAAGAAATCAGAGCAGCTAATGTTGTGGCCCTGTTATTGGTACTAACACTAGAAGTGCACCCACTGTTCTCTCTGTACTACTGCATTCTTCTGTAGTGAATCCTCTGTTGTCTGTATGGTTTTATAAATACTGGATTTTTACTTGCATTATTTGCTTTTACTGTCTTCTGAATGTATTATTGTGGACACTGAGGTCATGTACTCTGAATTTCTTCCGGGAATTTGTGGATTTTAGTAAACTTGGGGGATCTTGACTGCTATATCGTAGTCAAAAGGACTTGCTTGAGATTCTTGAAGACGTTTCACCTCTCATCCAAGAGGCTTCTCCAGTTCTAATGGACTGGTTAAGGCTAAGGGTTCACACCCAAACACCAACACACCCACGCAGGGTTTAAAGCCTGCGACTCTGTACCAGTCAGTCAGAACTGAAGAAGCCTCTTGGATGAGAGGTGAAACATCTTTAAGAAAGTCAAGCAAGTCCTTTTGACTACGTTATAGCCCTAAAGATTACCATGACCCGGATGACTAAGAATCGTTACCAATAATCTTGGGGGACTGAATATTCTATGGCTCTAAGAAGTGCAAAAACTACAGATGGCAGTAGTAGAAGTCATAGTAGTAGTAGTAGTAGTAGTAGTAGTAGTAGTAGTAGTTATAGTCATAACATTTCTTTTAGATAGTGAGCAGTTGCTGCCACCACCTACAGTGTTTTTCAACATAAACAACAGTAATAGTAGTACTTGCAGCAATAAACAAAGTGAATAAGTTAGTATTAATTACTCACTACTCTGCCTCATGTTTGTATTCTGATCTAACTGTTCTTTCAAATCAAAAGCAGGTAAAATATTTTCACACAGACCCAAAGCTCTGGCTACCTTCCCCAAAGTCTCTGCTGTCCAAACTCATTAACAAAATGCCTCACTGACCAACCACAGCACCTGCCCAACAGCCTGTTGCCATGGTAACACCTGGACTCTCTCACACACAAACTCAAACAGCCCACCTTGAAGGTGTCAGATGTCAAATCAGGGTCATACCAACAACGCCATCAGAGTGACATGAGACAGACCTGAAACCAACAACCTCAACATATGTCTGAACCCTGAACCCAGATACCCTGAAATCCAGAACCCTGCACCTTCCTGATGCTGAGGGTGAAGGGTAACATTGGGCTGTAGGGTGATAAGATGTTTGGTTCTTTGAGTAACATGTTTACTATGATGTACTACTATAGAGCATACAGAAAAATACTAATGTTAACAGTGTTTACTTTGTCTTTTCGTCAAGAAATGAACTTTCTTTACTAATCTACTTTGTGCTGAAACAGATATCATCAAAAGAAAAAAATCTTCCAACTTCATTCCTCACTGAAGCTAATTTGTCCAGCTTCTTTATCTTCAAGACACATTGCATTATGGGACAACAGTTTTTGCCAGTGGTTTCAAATCAAGCAAAAAAGGGTGTCCCGCAAGGATCAATTCTAGGTCCTCTGTTATTTATATACATAAATATTTTTATTTTCCAACTTCAACAGTCCATTGGCAGTGACCCTCTTTGCTCAGTTTGTATTCCAGCTTTGGTGATTCACAGTGTTCCCCAGTTTTACTGATTAACTTGCTGCAATAATATCATCATAACAAATAAAAATGACGATGAGTTTAACATTATAGTGTAGAATATAGTGGAGTGCTCTGTCTTTTTTCTTTACTTTGTCTTTCTGTGTCATAAATTTTGTCTCTGTCAAACTAAACTCCAGGTGAGGCTCACCTGTTCTGTATCTAACTGACAGAGAATGAGAGATGAAGTCAGGGTGAACCTTCCTCTTCCTCTTTCTGTTCAGTCTGTGATAATTCCTGTGTTGGTGCTGCAGATGCCGGCTGATAACAGATCAGAGGATCAGAGGTCTGGAGGGAGGGAGGATGCTGGATTACTGGAACATCTCTGCAGGCTCATTACCCCGCTCACATCAGCTCCCACAATTCCACAGGCCTCCATGCTTCAGAGGAGCATGTATACATCCACTAAGCCTCTGTTTACATCCTCCTCCTCACAACTGTTTACATTTATTTATCGCTCGCTATTTTTCATTTGCTGGTTCTCACCGCCGTCGGGCCTCTCTGAGTGGGAATCTGTTTTTCTACGCGGCTGCTTTGTACATATTTACCAGCCGGAGATGAAATATGCACTTTGGGGGGGATCCCTCCTCACCTTTACCTTTTTTGTTTTGTGGTGATGGCCTTGTCGAAGGCGCAGTCATGTCCCCGATGAGCTGCCGATAGACTTTATCAGCAGCAGCTCTGCGTGGCTTCCTTCTGTATTACACTTATCATTTCAAATAGACTCCATATATTCCATATGAAACAGGCGGCTGAGTGGCGAATCCCCCGACACGTCTCCATCCCACAGCAACATGTGTTGCAATTTCCCATCTCCCCCGGCTGTATGATTGATGCAGGTCAGAGCGGCGTTTGGCCTCGCTGCCCGCAGATCGCCACTGCTGATCATTCCTCACTTCCTTGAGGGTGGGGGGGTCTGACAGACAGCTCAACATGCTGAGCCTTAAGTGGACGGGCTGATTTGTTTTGCTGCTTGTCAAGTGGCCAACTGGCGTCAGCTGGGGCCGAGGAGGGGGGGGTGCAAGGCTGTTGACAAGCAGCCATAACACCCTGTATGCATCCTTTCACCGGCTTATTGATCTGCTGTTTTATTCCTCTGACTTTCAATTCATCACTCAGTCATCAGAGAGGACGCCGACACAAACAACAACATCAGGGGACGCTACGTTTGGTTTGTTAACTATAGATTTATCTTTATGTTGACCATGAACATGAAATTTAAAGAAACAATCTGATGTAATTCTATATTTTTCTTCTTGTCAACAAACCTAATGTTCAGAGGTGCCCAGGTAGCTCACCTGGTAGAGAGTGAGCGCAGTGTACTAACGCCTGATGTATGATAGGGCAATCGACACTTTTGAAAAGACTCTTTTGACAGAAAAGTGTCAGAGAAAATTGTGGAGAATTCTTCTATGTCTCAGACACAGTCATATTTTGTCGTGTTATATGATTGGGCCGTCACACTGAGCCTGTCTGACACGTCCACTGGAGTTTTGTGTGTCCCAGTGTCAGCAACACAGGGTCGGATCCAGTTGACCAGATCATCAAAACAGTTGGCAGACATCTGGAAAAAAAAGTGCATCTCCTCGTCCATGTCCAGCATTTGTTGGACCAAAACATATTCACCCTGTAGCTCCTTTGTTTGGTCCAATTAACACACTGACCACCTCTAATGTTTTCTCATAGAAGTAAGTTTAAAATCTCTCCCTCTTCAATAAACTTCATTCAAATCCCTTCATTATCAAAATGCAAAAGGACGAGTAGTTCAAATATGGACACAAAAGAAACAGTATATGCACCGGTTGGGATGATATAATGCAACTAAACAAGCTGGACGGAGGGTAGTGTTTTGTTTTGTTTTTACCATCGAGACAACTAAGACCTTTTGTCGAAGCATAAATTGAAAACATCGTGTGGCTCCTTAATTCCTGTTGAGTGACACTTATCAAACGTGGCAAGAGCCCTGCCATAAATCAGGGTGTGTGCTTACTGAAGCGCCTCGAGTTTGACTGCAACCCTTTGCTGCATGTCATCCCCTCTTTCTCCCCACTTTCCTGTCACTTGTTGCCTGTATTATCCAATAAAAGAAAAGGCCAAATACACAGACTTTATCATTTTTTGCTAGACAAACTTTTCTGTTTGGGAAAACCTCAATTTGTCTTAATGACTCCTGAAACTAGATGCCTTCCCTCAGTCCGTTCATAGTTGGTTTGGGGCTTTTTCGAAGAAGAAAAAGAAGAAGAAAAACAGAGGATATCAGCTGATTTATGATTTAATATTAAATATGAGTGAGCTGTAATAATTCAGCTCACAGCTTCTAATGATATCCGGACAGTCAGTGTCTCCTCGTGGTGACAGATGAAGACAAATGAAGTGATGTGAGAGCAGGACCAAGAGATTTTCGTGAACACATGATCAGACTCGTCCCTGCTGACAGCTGCTAGGTATTTTCAGAACTGCAGGTAACCTCGTCTCGTTCTCCCTCCTCTACGATTGTCGTGGGAGTGACACGGCCTCTCTCCGTGGAGCATCTATAACCCGGATGAACATCTCGCCGCCTGTCGTTCTGGTGGCTCCCGGGACCGGAGCGACAGAAGAACACCCACTCCCCTTCTGCTTCCTCCTCCGAGAGCCACCGCTGACGCAACAACCTCAGTGATTAGAGCGAACATCCGCCCAGATCCAGCATGTTAATCAGTGAATAATTACCTCCTCCTGATTAGAGCTGAGCGAGAAGGAGAGTGCCTCAAAGAAATAGGCCCCCCACCTGAGAAGTTATTATTTTCTGGAGTCGCGGCCGAAAATGCCCCTGCAGAAACAGCCAATTACCCGACATTAGTTCCCCACAAGTCCCCGTCCTCCTAAGTGGAGCGGTGCCGCTGTGCTCTTTGATATATGAAATGTGGTGCGTCTCTGCTGAGAGTCGGAGGAATTCCCCCGGCGGAGAACACACTTCTGCTGTCTATTAAAAGACGAGACAAGAGATCAAAGACGAGGAGAAGAAGGAACCACTCGAGTTGTTTCATTACAGTGTGTGATAAGAGACGCCGCCGACGCCTCATTACATCACACGTCAGGTTCAAGACGTTTAACCACCTCGCAGTTTAACTCTCTGAGCGTCAGCTGGGCCGAGGTCAACACAGGTCAGGCCTGAACATAACTAATGAGCGGACTGAACTCTGAGTCGCCACTTTCTACTGAATACCTGACTTCTTGTCATGTGTTTCTGGTTCCTGCCTGTTCAGTGTCTTATCTTTTATAAATACTTATTACTGATGTTTCTTTATCAATACACTTTATATACAATTTATGAGAAATAAATTATTCATTCCTCTGACCTGTTACAGTCCAGCTCACATGCTTCTTTTTAGCGTCTTGGCCTGTTGCAGGTTGTTTGCATTTTAAGAAAAACTAGAAATTCTAAGGTTCGTTTCATTCCATTGTCACTTTTAAACTGGAACTTAGCTGTAACAGTGTTAAAGGGACAGGTCACACTAAAATAAACAATACATATTTTTCCTCTTACCTGTCATGCTTTTCATGGTTTGAGTTGCAGAGTGTGAGAGTAAAGCAAGACAAGAATAAGAATAAACATAAGAAATATGTACAGTTACATGCGTGCATGAGTAGATGTACTCTTCCTTCTGTGCAGTGATACAGTCGGCACCACAAACCGTTTGCCATCTAGTTTTAGCATATTGGAGAGAACGCAGACATCTTTACAGCCAATATCTCCAACACTCTGCAACTCACATCCAAACTATCTAGGTTCATAAATAGCTCTACAGGTAAGAGGACAAATATGCACTTTTTATTTCTGGGTGAACGGTCTTTAACAAAACCAGTGTTTTATACAACTCACAGACAGAAGAAGCTTGGGAGAAGCAACCATGCGGCTGTCTTGTTGAGTTTTGATGTGTGGACAGTTAAATCATCTCACAACCAGAAACCATGGATTACCGAAATCATCCAGAAACATTGACAATTATGAAACAGCAGCCAACAATGTAAGATGTCGCAAAAAGGACTAAGTTACAGTGCACCTGATGGGATCACATTTCACTGGAGTTATACCTTGTATGATTCCATGTGACAAATAAATGATTGACTGATTGATTACTATTATTTACAGTTATTTTTCTTCTAGAGTAGACTATCGTAGAACTTTATAGTCCACCAGATATAACTGAGATGACAAAACATGACAAAAATGTCTAAAATACACTATAATACACGTTTAAAAAAATACTCGCTAAAACGAAGCATAAAACTTTAAAATACAAAATATAAATCTGAGTAGCAATATCTGTAGCTCAGGTTTTTAAAGATTTGTGTTTAAAATGCTGATTGTAGTTGAAATAAAAGACTTTTATAGTCATATTACTGACTCTCTATGGCGCCACCTTGAGTCTTATAATGAGGAGATGAAAGATGACAGCTGACTCCGATGCAAAAAAAAACAAACTAGAATTTGACATGACTCAAAAATAAGGCAGTATAAGAACAGAGCTCTTTTTTGTGAAGCTGTAAAAACAGTTTATCGTTCATAAAGTATCAGCTCTCCTCTATTGAAAATAAATGTTATTTTAAGTTTAATTAAAGCACTAATAATGAACCAATTTCATCATAATTTGTCATAATTCAGAACTATTTGCTAGACTGATTTAAATGAATACAAATGGAGGATATAAGATCACACACACCTGTTTTATTTGTTTGTTTGCTTGTTTTTATTATCTTTATTACTGTTGTTGCTGTTGAACCCAGACTTCATCGCACCCCTCCACCTCTGAAAACAAACCTCCGTCCCTCACACCGTCTTTAAGGGCCGGGGCTTCAGAGCTGCCTGTCAATCACAGTTTAAAGTTCATGAAATTTCTATGAGCATCGATTGCAGCAGAGGCGGGTGGAGGAGGAGGAGGAGGACGAGGTGGATGAGGAGGAGGTGTGGGGTGAGGTGGGGGTGTTAGTGACTCCATTGATTGATCAAGTGTCTTGCTCTGAGTTCCTCTCCTCACTTCGCCCTCCTCTGCTGCAAAACACTTTGACACGCTGCGAGGCGTTTGTGTGAAACTGAAGCTGCAGCAGAAATAACACAGGTGTGACTGTGGGTTTAAAAACAGGTGCGAGGTTTTAAATCATCAATCGTCTTCACAAAGTTTCTTTAAAACGACAGACAGATGTGAGCTTTCAACACAAACATCACGAGAGGAAAGAAGGTTTTGACTCGGCTGACATAATTATTATAAAGTTACATATGGATCAGATTCGGCCTCGTCAGGACCACGTTATATTGCTGATGAAGAATTATGTATGTATGTATCATATCTATTAACATTATAATTTTTATTTTCCTAAACATTTTGCTGTTACTTGTTTTTTTTTGCCCACTCACCCACCTCTGTACATACTCTTGTTCAATGCATGTGTGTGTAGGCGCATGCTTGTGAGTTGGGGAATCAGTTAATATGCTAATGGAAGGTCTACACTGGTGGCCAAAGGGAGGCTTAGCTAAAAAGCCATGACTGCGTGACCCCCAAATGTGTATATGTGTACTGTGCTGTGTGGTGCTATTTTTGTTGTATATGTTATTTGTCCTTATTTTTTTTTAAAGAAAAAGAAGAGAAAAAAGTGAAAGTTTAACAATGACACGGGACTGAAGAGAAACACAAATGTTATTTTTTTTATCAGTTTAATGTGATCCTACTGTTTTCTTGCTTAAAAATAGTCCAAATTATCTTTATTATTTTTAATTTTCTAATTTTATGCTTCAATCAGCTGCTTCAACAAACAGTACACGGTGTCGTTCCACACACACGACAGAAATACATACTCTGCTTTAAATAATAATTACTGTGCATGGTTTTACCGTTTAAAAAAAAAGAAAAAAAGTTCAATGAGCTCATTAAAAACTCTTAAAATTGCATCTGCTCCTTCTCTGACATGAAAAAAGTTTAAAATGTACTTTGAAATAAACAAAAAAAAATGCAAAACTGCAATTAAAATCCCTCAAAACAACAGTGTAACTTCACCTGGTCAAAGTTAGTCGACACCTGTTCAGAGGAATTTCTTTTTTGTGGCCTGTGCTCATATAAAATCATTCAATATCCCTCAAATACTTAAATTATGACCACAACTTATTTTGGGGGTCTAAAACACAACTCTGCATTTAACAGAGAGTAATGCCTGGTGTGTAAATTAACAGTAGAATTCAAAATGAATTTGACTAAAATCAATGAAAAATGAATTCTATTGTGGCTATTTTTCATTGATTTTAGTCATTTTGAGTCTTCCTGTAGTAATTTTTCATCTTTTTTTCGTCATTTTTTGCAGCCATTTTCAGTCTCTTTGTGGTCTTTTATGTCTCCTTATGGTTGTTCTGCAACTTTTTTTGGTCGTTTCAAGTCTCTCTGTGGTCATTGTAGATCTTCCTGTGGTCATTTTTAGTCTCTGTGATGGTTTTGTGGTAGTTGCAAGTCCCTTTTTGGTAATCATGTATCTTTTTGCAGTTGTTTTTCATCTTTTTGTGGTAATTTTGCATCTTCCTGTGGTCATTTGAAGTCTCTGTACGGTGATTTTGCATCGTTTTCTGATCATTTTTGCCACTTTATGTTGGTTTTGTGGTAGTTCGTAGTCTCTTTTTGATCGTTGTTCATCTTTCTGTGGTCTTTTTTCATCTTTTTGCGGTTGTTTTTAGTCTCTTTGTGGTCATTGTGCATCTTTCTGTGGTCTTTTTGGTTTCCTTATAGTTCTTTTGCAACTTTTTCTGGTCATATTTTAGTCTCTTTACGATGGCTTTGTGGTAGTTTTTGGTCTCTTTTTGGTGGTTGTGCATCTTTTTGTGGTCTTTTTTTTATCTCTACTTACTCATTTTGCATCTTTTTGCGGTTGTTTTTAGTACTTTGAAACAGAGCAACAGTGTAACTTCACCTGGTCAAAGTTGGCCAATACCTGTTCAGAAGAATTTCCTTTTTGTGGCTTGTGCTCATATAAAATCATTCAATATCCCGCGTATGCTTAAATTATGATCACAACTAATTTTCTCATCTGGGGTCTACAACGCAACTCTGCATTTAATGGACAATAACGTCTGGTGAATTAATGAGGTCATTTCCAAGCATGAATTACTAATAGAAGAGAAGTAAATGAGTGAATTTAGCAAACATTTGACTTATTTGAGTGAATTGTTTCTTTAAATATCCACCACATCTCTAAATCCACCACAAGAATGAGCTCTTTCCTGTTTTAAAGCCAAACTGAAACAAACTGAAACGTGAGGTTTTTCAGGCTGAAACGTTTTGAACCCAATAAAGCAGTGAAACATTCTCAGCTTGAGAGGAACCATAAAAGAATGAACGATGATGAGTGTTTCTTTGTTTCCCCTCTCCGTCTCTCTCTGTCTGTAGGTATAGAAGCTGATCCTGAGACAGTTACAGATAATTGCCTCCATGTGTTACCGTGACAGTAATTAAACAATAAAAATTCAGAAGTCAATTAGTGAACGCTGCTTCACATGAGAGAGGGCGGGAGGAGAGAGGGGGGAGAGACAAAGAGGGAGAGTGTGAGGAGATAAAGAGGTGGAGGGGGAGAGAAGTTCTCCTGCACAAAACTTTACAGCGCTTCACATTCGAGGTTTAACTTTCGGCTCTCAGTTACATGTTCACAAGACCTTTAGCAGACCTTTATGGAACAATCTGCTAATGCCTTCCATGTGTGTGTGTGTGTGTGTGTGTGTGTGTGTCGGGGGGGAAGAACAAAACGTACAAAGTGCTTCATTGTATTTCCTGATAGGCGCTGCAGCTCGGAGGAAACAGAGCGTCGAGGCCGAGCACAAACTTTAAAGTTAAAAAAAATAAATGTGTCGAGACTTTAAATTTAAAGCTGTGATTCTTGGCAATAATAAAATGCACATAATTAACAGTTACATTTTTTATTCAGTGTAATAAATGAATGCTTTAGATTCTCTAATATGAAACTATATACATAAACAGCCATGGACGGATTAACATGGCAGCAAGAGGCCAGGACTGAAGGAGACACAGAATCGTGTCATTTTGAATTCTATTGAGGATATTTTTCATTGATTTTCATCATTTTGCATCTTTCTCTCGTGATTTTTCATCTTTTTGTTTTTCTCTTCTTGGACTTTTTGCATCTTTTTGTGGTGGATTTAAGTCTATGTGGTCGTTATGCATTTTTTTGTGGTCTTTTTTAGTCTCGTCATGCTTGTTTTGCATCTTTTTGCCATTGTTTTTTGTCTCTTTGTGGCTATTTTTCATCTTTTTGTGGCCTTATTTAGTCTCTTCATGCTCATTTTGTTGCTGTTTTTAGTCTCTTTTCAGTCGTCCTGCATCTTTTTGTGATCATTTTAAATCTTTTAATGGTCGTTTTGCATCTTTTAGCAGTGATTTTTAGTCTCTTCGGTCGTTGGGCATGTTTTAGTGGTCTCTTTTAGTCTCGTCATACTTTTTTGCATCTTTTTGTGTTCGTTTGTAGTCTCTTTGTGGTCATTGTGCATCTCTGTGGTTGTTCTTGATCTCTTTTCAGTTGTTTTGCATCTTTCTGTGGTTGTATTATGTCTCTTTATGATAGTTTTAGAGCATTTGGCAGTAAGTTTTAGTCTCTTTGTGGTCATTTCGCGTCTTTTTTTCTGTCATTTTAAGTCTCAATCCAGTTCCATTTCTTTATTGGCATGCCAGTTTCAAAACATTTTTTTTTTTTTTTGCAAAAGCATTAAAGTACGAAATGAACAAATATTTAGAAAACATTAGTAATATTAGAGGTAGCACAACACTGATAAAATACAGTAAACAACGACAATAACACAAAACCATCTGAATGTATGTGTTTATGTGTCTGTGTGTGTGTTAATAAAGTATTAAGTCAAGATGCTGTGTCAATTATTTGTCATGTGTCCCTCAGTTTGTGACCTGCAGTCACATATCCTGCAGGTCAATATGCTGAATGTCAGTTATCTTTGAGGTTTGGGATTAATATATTAAATTTCTCAAAGCACTGCATGTTTTGTGGCAGTTTTGTGTCCCTTTAGTGTCCGATTAGGTTATTTGGGAAAAAATTAATGATAGTAGTGAGCACTCTCAGGTCCGACCTAGAGTTGTGTTCTTCCAAATAACCTCAATGGACCTTAGAAGGCAGCGAACACTGAGTATGAGATCTGACTGTCCTCTACAGCACACCGACCTACAGCCACACAAAGAGCCCTGAGGGGACGAGTGATGTGAACACCAGCAACACCCTTTTACTGTCCAATGTGGTTAGAAGGTCTTTTCAGGTACATCCTGTCCATAAGGTGTGCACAATAATCACGTGGGTTTAAAGAAAAAAAAGCACAAAATTAGAATTATTATTCAGACTTTTCTAAAAAAAATTGTTCAGTTTTACATTTTTGCCTTAAAACTTACTGAAATTACTCATCTGAGAAAATTTCTTTGACTAAACTACATTTTATAAACGCGTTATCTTTCAGAAAAGGTCAAAATATTGCTTTGTGAAGACGCTACCAGTAAATTAAGGTCAGGAACACCTGTGCTAGTAGACAAGATTGTGATGACCCTGATGTTTGACCTCTGACCTCTCAGTGGAGGGAGCGAGGATGAATAAAATTTTAATTTAATGTCCACAAGACATAAAAACTAAATCCACTGTAGTTCTTTTAGCAAAACAATTAGGCGTTTAAGTGGAGCAGAATTTATTTGTAGAGCTTCTTAATCTCAGTGACAGTCCCAGAGGGAGCTGAACACCCACACTGCAGCACTACCAACAAAAACCAACACGAAGAGGAGCGAGGAAGGATAAAGGCTAAATCATCTGTTTTTATGTATGACCGTGGAACGATGGCACGCAGTCTTACAGAATAATAATTTGTGTAAACAGAATTAAAAAAGACAGAATAACAGCTCAGGTCAGGAATGTTTACACCAGCCACTCAGAGAACAGACTCTATTTAGGTGTTGGCTCATAAACTGACCTCTGAACTCCATCACAGCTCCATCTGTATTTTTTAGAATATTTCCTCGCTGCAGCCAAAAGAGCTCATTATCTCTGTCGTATTCTTTCTGTCCGACCTCCCTCCTCTCCGTGTTGGAACTGTGCGTGTGTACTGTAGCTACATGTGCATCCATTAACATGTTTGACATCCACAATCCTCGGAGGCGTCATTTAAAACCAGAGGTGGAAAGTACATTTACTCAACAGTTTAAAAACAGCTTCGAGGTGGACGCTAATTACTTCTTTCTCCTTTCCTCCACAAACTGATCTGAGAGCAACTAAATCCCCCAAAAATGCAGAGACGAGGTTTTAATGCAGCAGTCAATCTAAACCATTGTCTTCTATTGAATAATAAAGGACAAAACACAGCAAGTGTCAGAGAGGGAGACTTTTAGGTTTATGTCCCTCATATTATTACCTGGTATTTGTAATTCCAAATATCTCACAGCCATGGACAGACTGTGGGACAATGAGACCTGGACACAGTTTGTGTTTTCTTGAGTGCCTTTCTGTGGTTGTTCTGCATCAGATTTTGGTAGTTTTCCATTTGATTTGCATCTTTCTGGTCATTCTGCATCATTTCTAGTCATTCTTAGTCTCGCTGGGGTCGTTTTACATCATTTTTAATCATTTATTGTCTCTCTGTAGTCGTTTTGCATTAGTTTTAGTTTAGTTGGATTATTTTTTTAAGGTCGTTTTGCATTTGTTTTTTGTCATATTGCATGGTCGTATTGCATCTTTTTAAGGTTGCTTTGAATCATTTTTATTTGTTTTTTTGTTATCTCTGTGGTCATTTTACATCTTGTTGTAGTCGTTTTGCATTCGTTTTAATCATTGTGGTCATTTTTCGTCTCTTTATGGCAGACCTGTGACTCTTTGTGGTCGTTTTGCTTGCCAGCAGGGGTCAGATGTTTTGACTTATTGCCTCTTCAGATTAGTTATTTGTGTGCTTATTTTGTCCCTTGGTTTAGCTATTTATCATTTAGTTATTTACAAATCATGTTCTGGATTTTTTGGCGGCACAGTGGGGCAGTGGTTAGCGTTGTCACCTCACAGCAAGAGGGTTCCAGGTTCGAACCCCGGGATGGGGAGCCCTTCTGTGTGTTTGCATGTTCTCCCTGTGTCAGCGTGGGTTTCCTCCAGGTGCTCCAGCTTCCTCCCACACTCCAAAGACATGCAGGTTAATTGGTGACTCTAAATTGTCCGTAGGTGTGAATGTGAGTGTGAATGGTTGTCTGTCTCTATGTGTCAGCCCTGTGATAGTCTGGCGACCTGTCCAGGGTGTCAGCTGGGATAGGCTCCAGGGCTCCATGATGCTCAATATCGGGTGGAAAGGCCGACACCAGCAGAGTGGAGGCAGATTAATGGTCATAGTGTCACTGTCACATATGGCTGCAATGTTCAGCCGTCCACATACTTTTGGCCATATGGTGTTTTTTGAACACTCATCTAACAGAGATGCAGCAGATATGATATGATATCATCCCTCTTTACCATCGCCTCACAGCCCAGCCACACCTCCTCTCTGGTGGGGGTTCAGGCATGTTGAGGCCTGCCAGAGCCCCCCGCCCCCCCCCCCCCCCTCCCCACAACCACCCCCANATGATATCATCCCTCTTTACCATCGCCTCACAGCCCAGCCACACCTCCTCTCTGGTGGGGGTTCAGGCATGTTGAGGCCTGCCAGAGCCCCCGCCCCCCACCCTCCCCTTACAGACACACACAGACACACACACACACACACACACTACACACACTACACACACACTACACACACACACACACACTACACATCAGTGCATCTTGAACACAAGCTGAAAGCTGAGCCTCCTTCAGGGGGAGCAGAACCATCACTGTGGGGTAAATGATGAAGAATTATGCTCCATATTCTTCACATTATTTATATTAAACTCATTGAACACACATGCAGCGCTGCAGAGGAAACAAACAGCTGACTGCACCAGTAAAAGTTTCACACAGATAAACTCCAGTGTGGCTCAGACTGGGAACAGAAACAGAGTCCACATCAATAATCTGCTGCAAACATGATCTCCATATTAGGAATCAATATTTTCCCTTCTGTCTGTTTTCTAAAGCAGGAACCATCGTCTTTCCTCCTCTTTCTCCTTCCCTCGTAAACGCTCTCTGCTTTCTTCTACTCCTTTATACTCACTCCCTTCTTCCTTCCTTCCTTCCTCCTCCTCCTCTTCACCCCACCACCTCCTTTCTTTTCTCCTGAATCTGACTTTATCATCTTAGTTTCTTTATTTTTATCTCTTTTCTCTGTCTCCATCTCTCCTCTTTTCTCCCCCCTCCATCTCCTCCTCCTCCTCTTCTTGTCATCTGAATCTCTGACTTCCATCATCTCAGTTTCTCCCTCCCCTCTCCTCCCCCCTTCCCTCCTTCCAGTACCCCCTCTCCTGTCCTCCTCCCCCCTGTTCTCCCTCTCCGGGGCTGCAGATCCCCTGGTGCAGCTGCAGGAGGAGGGGGGAGGTGTTCGGGGGATGGAGGGGGTTAAAATTAATGAGAGGAGCCTGGAGGTATTGACTTTCCTGGGAAAACACAGCTCTCTAAAAATCAGTGGCCGAGCGCCGCAATAACTCAGCACCCATCGATCCCACAACACCACCCCCCTCCTCACCCATCCTCCTCCCCCTCCTCACCCATCCTCCTCCCCCTCCTCACCCATCCTCCTCCTCCTCCCCCCCAGCAGGCTGCATTGATCCGTGCATTACAAGCTCTGAGGCCGGCGGTGTGGACCCAGCAGCACCGCCCAGCTCATTCAACACCAGCAGCTCTGCTGACGAGAAGGTGATGAAACCAGCACAACCACCAAACTACAAACTGGCACAACAAAAAGACTACAAAACTGGACAGCCACAAAACTACAGAATAAAAAATAACTACAAACCTGCAGAGCAGGAAAAGAAACCCCAACAAACATGCAGATCCAACAAGCTAAAAAAACTGCAGAACTACAATAGTATTTACAAACTACAGATCCACAGAAACCTATAAACTAGAATCCTACAGGGAAAAAAAACAAAACTGGAAAACTATGGAATTTAAAATAAGCAACAAACCTACATATATATATAAAAAAAAAATAACCCAACAAACTACAGAACCAAAGAAAAAATTACAAATCCACATACCTAAGAAACTACAAAAAAACTTCACTACAGAGCCACCAAACTAAAAAAAAAAAAAAAAAAAAAATACAAACCTGCAGTCAAGAATTTTAAAAAAGCTACAAACCAGTTTATAAAAAAACCAAACAAAAAAAAAACAAAAAACAACAGAACCAAAGAAAAACCTACAAACCTGTAGAACCAAGTAACTACAAAAAAACTACAGAACTACAGAAGTAATTAAAAACTACAAATGCACAGAAACCAATAAGTAGGCTACAATACACTATTATCCTTCAGAATAAAAAAAACTACAAAACTGGAAAATTACAAAACTACAGAATTTTTTTAAAAAGCTACAAACCTGCATATCAAAAAAAACAAACATCAAACTGCAAAATCAATGAAAAAATTACAAACCTACAGTCCCAAGAAACTACAAAAAACTACAGAACCAAGAAACTACAAAAAACTACAGAACCAAGAAACTACAAAAATATAAGCCTGCAGTCAAAAAAGACAAAACCGAAGAAAAAAACCAACAAACCTGCAGAACCAAGAAACTACAAAAAACTACAGAACTAATAAAAACTACAATAAACTACAAGCCTGCACAATCAAAAAAGCTACAAAACTGAAAAACCACAAACCTATAGAATTAAAAAAAAAAAGCTACAAACTGGAATATAAAAACAAAACAAACAAACACAAACATACAAAGTTGCTGAACCAAGAAATTACGAACGACTGAAACTGGAGAGCACAGAAAGAAAAAAATACAAAGCAATAGAATAAAAAACGGAGACTAAACAAAACTTGCTCAAACAAAAAGACAGAGAGAGAGAAAAAAAAAGAGTTCTCCCCCAAAAAGCAAATCTTGGAGAGCACAAATAAACTACAATAGTTGTAACTGGCCATTTAAGACTGTTTGGATGTTAATTTGTTTTTCAGAGACAGATTTTTCTAAATGTGGATGAATATAACCAACAGTGTGCATGGACAGACAGGAACCACTAGAGGGAAGACAGGAAGTGTGTTCATGGTATCAGAATGTGGTTCTACCTGAGCAGCAGCACTGTGTGCACTCGTACATCCATATAATGAGATTTAATGTGTCTCTGGTGCAGATCATTACAGACAGATGTGTCTCAGGTGCAGGCGGAGTCACTTTAACTCCTCTCTTCTCTCAGCCTTCTTGTCATTCTGCTGACGGTTTCTTGCCTTTGGCCAATTTTTCAGAGCGAAGCCGGCGGATCAAATCCTGAAGCTGCTTTAAGCTACAGAGAGGAAGAGAGCAGGGGATTCTGGGAAAACACTCGGATCTTACCGCTCGTCACTTCACCTTCAGCTGCACCTTCAGCCGCACCTCTGCAGGAGGAGATATTGCAACACAGCTGATGCTCACATCACGCCACCAAGACACAGAGCCTCCTGGAAAATATTGAAGGCCTACAACTTTCTCAAGGACCACAGGAACATCTTCAAGAACCTCAAAACTTACTTAAGGTCCTCTACAACCTCCTCAACAGCCACTGGAACAACCTCATTAAGACCATCTACACCAGCTTAAAACTCTTCCAGGTGCCTACAACCAACTTAAGAACCTCTGCAACCTGCTCAAGACCACAGGAACCTCCTCAAAACTCCTTTGGCTGAGAGAGAAGGAAAATGTCACAGCATGGTAAAACTAATTAATAAAGCTTATTAAAACAACCACAGAGGAATGATATTGTGTCACATTTATAGAAAATAAACAAATGTTTCCTGAGTCAAAAAAATTAAAAACAGCACCCCTGCCACTGAGAAACAACTGTGACGTGGCTTCAGTCACTCAGTACAGTCGTTAGGACATATAGAAGTGATAGGAACACTAAATGATTAGTGGTGTAGTTTAATCTGATCAAATATCAACAGGGCCCCGTTCGTCCCAATAGAAGTTGCTCAGTGGGGCATGTAGCCAAAATCGGACTGTTTCAGTCCACAGTATGGTATTACTCTGATGACCAGCGCTGCTTCCACATCATTGGGCCCATAGAGCAGGTGCACTAGAGACTTACAGCCCCGAGCAGGGCTGAACGGTGAGTGGCTTCCAGTTTAGCACTCTGCTAACTTGAATAGGGTAAAAACAATTAAAGCTTGCGGCTCCTTTAGACTTTCGAAATCGGACCAAATGGATCAAATCTTGATAGTGGAACAAGTCATTTTGTGGGAGTTTGTAACTGAAAAAAAAAACATGTATCCACTGAATTATAGACATTTCTTTCCCAGTTTTAGGCTACGGAAAAAGTCTTTTTGGGCCCAATAGCATCATGTGATGGACCCCGTAAGTCATAGTACCACTGTCTGGCCACTACGAAAATTGGCTTCAAGGCCTGGCACACTTCCTGGGGGCCTGGTAATGCTACATTAACAGAGAGTTGACTGCACAGCTGAAACCAAGCTGACAAAGTGTACGGTGAAAAAAGCACCACACTCACCAGCAACATTCAATGTCCAGCTGATCCGCTCCCACAAACTTATGATAGAAACAACATTTTCTTACACATTGTTTAAAAAAATTATGAAAATATGTTTCCACACATCTGAGGATAATAGCTGTTTTTGAATCAGCTGTTATATTGATAATTTTCTTTTTTCAGACACGTATTATTTACATTTGAAAGTATTTTGGCTCCAAAAGAAGCAGACTGAAATAATTCAAACTTCCATTTAGTCGATGTCCCCACAATGTCTCATGACGGGAGATACTTTGTGAACTTGGACCTTGAACCTCCATCATTACTGAATCACAACGCTGCAACTGGGCTCAAAATTTTGATTAAATCCTCTTTTCTCAGTGGTTAGGTTGAGGAGGTTTAAACTGTGATACGTCCGTCTATAGTATGTTCAGCTGATGCTCTCTGATCCAGACAGACCTGCTGAGACCAGGACACGTCTGAGATCACAGAGAGGACTGAACTCTGTCTGAGGCTGACACAGATTGTGGTTGTTTCATAAGAACACTCACCAATCTTTATATTTTCCTCTGTTTATAAAGGGTTTCTAATAAAACATTTGAATCTGTGTTGTCCTGTGTGCACAGAGTGGCAGTCTGGTTTCTCTTCGGCCTGATGAAGCAGTTATGTTTTTTTTCTGCTTCCAGCGAGTAAAAAACAAAACGAGTGTGAGTTTAAACTCCAGAAGGAAATGACATCAGCTTTCTCTTCTCCTCTTCAATTATCCACAGCTCGCCTGTTTAGTATTTAAAAGCTCGGCTCATTTCACATTCATGAACACAACACACTGCTGGCACAACGAGCGCGCTCTGGAAACGCACACCGACTACGCCGACTCTCGGGTTTAAAATATGGATGTGTAAATCAGATGAACTGGCGATGTGTGTGCACAATATGGCCGCCTCTCTGGCAGGATGAGCGGGAAGAAGACTTGGGAGAATTACAAGAAACTGTACGACATTATGATGCAGCCACCTGTCGGGGTTCAGCCTCACGATGCCTTCAGGGACGCACAGTTTTTGTTGTCTCCTATCAATCAAACTGAAGTCAGATGTTCACGTTTCTTCATTCGATTTGTGGAATGTGTCTGCTGACGCTCACATAACACCAAGTCTGAGATTTAAAGGACCAAACCGTAGTTTTTACAGTTTGCTACTGCAAATCTGAGTACTTCACTTCACTACTGACCATTTTACAGATCATGTTGTACTGTGTGTTTTTAATTATTATATCCTGCAGAGCTGCTCTAAGGTCATATCTACATTATTTAATTTTGTTACCGTCATTACAAAAACTAACAAATGATTTCATATTGTTACATCGAGATGCTTTTCCTTATACCACACCAACAATATGACATTTTAATAAAATTAAAACAAGATTTTTCTCTTATAAAAATATGAAATTATCATGAACAGCATCTCCAATCTGTGCTTTGATTTTTCTTTTATCATTTTATTCTTTATTTAATTTTCTAACCGCATTTTAAATTAATAAATAATTGTTATTTTCTATGAAAACTTACTGGCATGCAAAAGTTGCTGGCAACAGATTATGTTGGAAAGGTTACTTTTGAAATGTAATAGGTTACAGATTACTACAGGGTGTCTACAGTTACATTAAATGCTTCTTACGACTCGTTCAAGACACATTTTCACTACATTAAGGACAGATGTTTGGACAAATCATGTTTTACTTTTTAAAACAATACAGGTCAGTAGTATATATGTGGTCTTGTGCAGAGGTAAGAGTTATGTAGGAATATGGTTATTAGAGTGTATTAAGTCAATCTACATTTTACCAACAGGTAAGTGCAAACATGAAATAAAATAACAGTTTCGTAGTTTTTTAAAGACTAAATTTATTTTACCAAAATATTCCCACTGAGATTAAAAATCTCTTTTGCAAGGGAGTCCTGGCCAAGACATTGTGCAGGATGTCTGGAACTGTATCGTAAAAATAAAACATCTCTGGAAACGTCTGTTCACTGATGCTTTATTTTTCTGCTCTATGTGTCTTTGTACCATCTGATTATAGAGGAACACTTGGTTTTGTCCTTGTAATGGATCCTGTGTGATCTGGATTTAAACATGTCGGACTGGTCCTTTAAACTCCTGCAGGCCCCTGCAGCATGTTTCTGAGGAGAACACACTCTAATGGACACCAAGATAACAACAGGCTCTATTCACAACACACCTCGATATAAAAGCAAAGCTCGCAGCTCTTGTCAGTCGTATCTGTAAATGGAATCACAGATTAGCATTGCAAAAGGAGGCAGCGGCCGGACCGTCCATTGTAAGCGTCTCGTCTCGTCCCTCCTCTGCGTTGGGCCGCCGTCAGAGGAGGCGGCGCCTCCAACAAAGACCAGAGCGAAAGGAAGGAAGCGGTGATAAACTGGTGTTAAACAGAAAGCCGGAACACGCTCGCCTCTTTCACAGCCCGACGCAATGACATTTACTTATCGCACTAAACAGCCTTCCATCTGACCTTTCTGCTACTTTGAATGACATCTGGATATTCTGACGGAATAATCGGGACAGTAAAAGCACCGATTTAAGAGAGAGATAAGAAGTCTTTGGATGGTTTGACTCTGGACAGCAGACAATGAGTCTGAAGGACAAGCTGGAGAGAAGAGGAGGATTGACACACCGGGGGGAAAATGTTTACTTCACTTTCAGCGTGTAGAAAACTGTTTACAGTGAATAACAAACCTGATCCTGGTCGGTATAACCAGGCCTTCAGTCTAAAAACCTTAAACCTTCACGTTAAGCTCTTCTTCAAGCCCAGAGAACTTTGGTCCAACATTATAAACTGTTTTAAACATGTTGTTTGTTCACAGAACTTTACTTTAAATTCTCAAACCTAAAGTTTCAGTCTCTGCTGCATTTTGGGTAAATATGACTAAAACTATGCACAATGAGGAACATTTTCATCTGATACCATGATGCAGAGACAGAAAGAGAAAGATGTTTTTTGAAACGTAAATGCTGCTGAAGTGGAAATTTAAAGGGGATGGCGCCCAATAAACCCTTGAACATTCACTTCATAATATATCAGAGTAAGGACTTTATTTTGTCTTCTTACTCCAAAAACCTCTAAAAACATCCTCTTTAACAGGTAAAACTGTTCAGTTCTCACACTCTCCTTTAAAACAGGAGTGTGCCCAAAATTATCGAGCAAGGACGACAAATTCTCCCACACAACAGACTGTGTGAGTAAAGCCTGTGGACGTTTGTGACAGTAACAGCTAAAACATTAAGTTTTTGTCACAAATGTACAACTTTTCGCCCAAAACTATTCTTATCACACGTAGCTTTGTATAAGATATTCAAATCCTGACATGAAATCCAATAAACTTCCCAGTTTGATGGCAGAAAGATGAAGAGATTTGAGTGTTCTCCAGTCACAGGACGATCAGACATTGCTACAGTCACGTTATATGGTCTTTAGTTCTTACCGGTGTAGACGAAGCGTCCCGGCGCTCCTTTGCAGAACTGTTTGGATTTGTAGGACAGCGTGACCTCCACAACCCCGGGGATGTGACGAGGGGGAGTCTGGACCCGGATGGCGTGAGGGGTGATCAGCTGGAAGATGAGAAACACAGATACAGATACAATCTAGGTCAGGACACAGTTACAAGTGGAGAACAGGAAGTGTCAAAGCTGGCAGGCATTTCTTTGTACTTGTGTACACCAGGTAACACTTTTGTGCTCACTGTAATGAAACCTGCAGTTTATTCTGTAATGACACCTCAACTGCTTTCACTTCTTCAGCTGAACATTGGGGTTCAGCTTATTCCAGTGTTCACATACAAACACTTCTACAGGGTTCAAACTTGAAACTAAGATTTGCACCTCAGCATGTTGCCAGTGACACCTGAACACCTCATACGTTGCCTAAACTTCTGCTGACGCTCAAAGTGCTTTGAGTAATTGAATTAAACCGTGACTCCTGTTTAACAGTCGTTGCTCAAACCTGCACATTTAGGGACTCATGCTGATTTTGAAGTTGAAGCTCTAAATTATCAATATTGTGATGAAACCTGCAGCACGAGAGATTCTGTCTTTCTGGAACAAACTTTTTGTGGAAAACAGTCCGGTCGTCTTCCTCCAATCTGGGTCAGCGTGCAGTCTGCGTTCAGAGGGATTCTGGGCTTTGGAGTCCGTCTGCTCGCCGCCAGACGACGCTGATCAAAGTGAGGACCTCGTCAGCGGTGTGTGATGTGAAGCGAACAGCGTGTGGAGATATATATCTTCCCTCCTTCCCCCGCCAGGTGTTCTGCTCTTCTGGACCAGCTTCAATATTTCATGGCGCGCCGTATGCGCAGCTCCTCCTGCACCTCAACACGCACTAAATCTACATATTTTTGGGGGCATGCAGACCTGGCGGAGCTGTACAGATACAGATGCAGGTGTTTCTATGAATGTGTGTGTGTGTGTGTGTGTGTGTGTGTGGATGAATGTGTGTGTAGATGAAGAAGATGGAGAACATGATGTACAGTATGTGCAGCTGCTTTCAGTACACAGACTCTGTGCCAAATATTGTTTTTTCTATGAAATTGCTGCGTCTGTTTGGTTTCATCGGATAAATTAAATGCAAATATTGCAAAACAGATTTGACTTGTGATTCACAGTTAAAAATAATTCACTCTGAGCTCTTCCAGAGCCAAACATAACAGTCAGAAGTCAGTTAACATAAAGAGCAACATCAGGTTTCCAAAAGCATCTTATAACAAATAAAATGAAAGTCCCCTCACCTCGCTCCAGACCAGCATGGTGCCGAAGACAACCTGCAAGCCGTCGAAGAAGTTGTCCCCAATGAGGATGACGGTGGCCCCGCCAGTCGTCCAGCCCTCGCTCGGGCTGATTGCTTTGATGCAGGGCGTGGCTGCTTCGGATACACAGGCGACACAACAGCGTCATGAGTGATACAGTTAGAAACATGGCCAAGAAATAAAATCACTTTAAACTAAATCATCTCAGAAAACTCAAAATATGCAGATCACATGAGTTATTTCCAACATTAAAAGACTGATTAAATAACACTAAAACAGCTTGGTTCTGGTTAACATCTCGTTTTGGTTAAATTAGATGTTTCCACCATTTAAAGATTGTGTGAAAACATCTAGACGTTTTCACACCATTTTCACATGTTCATCCCACAAAGTGAAAAGCTAACAACTCAATAGAAACACTGGTTCAAGTTTGGTTTAGCAGATGCTAACATAGGTTAGCTAATAGTTCAACAGCTACCACAGTTTGTTTGTGGATAGCTAATGGTTTGGTATAGCAGCCAAAACAGTTTGCTAGTGGTATATCACCATTTCAGTTTTAGCTAGACAATTTGTTAGAGATTAGCTAACAGAAGGTTTGAAGAGAAAAAAAACTGTTTAATTTTTCATCCAAAAAGGCTTGTTTTTAGCAAAAAGTTGACTTTAATCAACTCAACACATTTTTAGAGATTGCTCAAAGTCAAGGTTAGCAGCTACAACAGATTCAGGCTACCTTACCATTTAGTTTAGCAGTAGAACAGTTGGTGCATGTTAGCAGCTCAACAATCTGCTGGGTTTAGCTCACAGCTTCAGGTTTAGCTAACGATTTAGTTAAACAGCTTAAGCAGTTTGTTTCAGGGCAGCTAACGTTTAAATTAGTAACAGTTTGGTTGAGATTTAGCGAACAGTTTAGTTTCACAGCTAAAACTGTTTTAGAGTAGCTAATGTTTCAGAACAGTTTGGTTCTAGCAAACTAACAGTTTATGCTAACAGCTAGAACAGTTTGGTTCAGAGGAACTAACGTTAGGTTTGGCTCAGGTTTAGCTAACGTGTAGTTTAAGAGCTAAAGCTGTTTCAGAGTAGCTAACGTTACAGTTAGAACAGTTTGTTTGTCGTAAACTAACAGTTTACTTCTACAGCTAAAGCAGTGACTAACGTTTCAGTTAGGCTATATTCAAGTTTAGTTTAACAGCTATAGCTGTTTCCATGTAGCTAAAGTTACAGTTAGTTTACCAGAAACAAATTGTTAGCAGTGACTAACGTTTCAGTTAGGATATGTGCATGTTTAGCTGTGGTCATCCCTATGTTCCCAGGGTTCTATGTTTCCCGGGTTCTATGTTCCCCACTTAACCCTGCAAAAAAGCTTCTATGTTCCCCGCTTACACAAAAAGGGTTCTATGTTTCCCGCTTGGTTGAGCGGGCAACATAGAACCCGGGAAACATAGAACCTTTTTTGTGTAAGCGGGGAACATAGAACCTTTTTTGCAGGGTTAAGTGGGGAACATAGAACCCGGGAAACATAGAACCCTGGGAACATAGATACGCTCCCAACGGTTTGGTTACAGCTACAGTTTCAGAAAAGCTAATGTTTCAGTTAGAGCAGTTTGGTTCTGCTAAGCTAACAGTGTAGTTTTAAAACAGTTTGTTTCAGACTGAGAAACGTTTCAGTTGGGTCTGGTTCAGGAATAGTTGGTTTAGTTTAACAGCTAAAACTATTTCAGAGTAGCTAACGTGACAGAACAGTTTGGTTTCTATTTATTGAATGAAAATCTTCCCTGCCTCGTAGAAATCTTGTTGTAATGAGTCAGGGTCTTAATTCAGACCACCAGCTTTATTTTCAAACTATTTCCTGTTTCCACTTGTGTCTCTGCAATTTGTTGCTGGAGAAATTCACAATTTTTGTATCAAACCTTGTACTTTAAAAGGAAAAGTCATATTTTGAAGATGGAAAGAAGAGTTACCTAAAAGATTTTACAAACTACAAAAGTGGGCTATACTTTTACCAGCTTATGTGATTATTTGCATAGTGTTTTTGTTGTTGGGACAGTGTTAAGCGCAAAGTTTAGGAATGAGGGAGGCATTGTTATCACAGTGTCAGAACTGACTAACTGTTTTACAAGTGTTTACACCTCTGTATATTAAAAAAAATACATCATTATGCATACATTTACTACACTCCTGTTTAGACTTTGATCATTTATCTGCAATTACTATCCAATTTATATGACTTTGTTTTACATCTTAATTGTTTTATCTCTTATATTACCCCATACTATTTCATGTTTAGGTCCTCATTTTGTTTCTGCATGATTTTATTTCCTTTTTATACAAATTTAATTAGTATTGTAAGAGGAGTCCTGAGACTTAAGATTTCCATTACCAACAACTTCTTCTCTATAACTGTTGTGCATATGATAAATAAAGAACTTGAACTAGAGAAATCATCCAGCCTGCTGAGGTGTCCTTGAGCAAATCCCTTCCTTGACCTCTGACCTCTAACCACCCTGTTGACCCCTCATAACTCAATGTTAGATTTTCAGAATAAAACAACAAATCTTTAACAAAACTGCAGCTAATTACTGAATTCACAGAGAGCTTTCAGTCAGATTTCTGATCCACCAGCAGCCTGCTCATCCACTACTAATACATGCAAAATGATTGGTTTTTCCAATACCACAGAGATCAATAAGGGGCTCCACATAAACAGTGTCTCCGTGATGACTAGACTGTTGTTGAGTCGAGTCAGACAGGCGGACGGACTCAGAGCTGCGAGGAAACAAGACGAGGCTCCGCACGTTTACAACCTTTTCCCGGACCGAGAGTCGTTTTATTGGGAGGATGATTTGATATTCCAGTCAGAGCTCTGAGTTTCCTTTTGTTTACTATGTGATCTAATCTATAAAGCTGCGTTCAGAGACTCTATTAAACATTACAGTTACTATTTTACCACTATTAGTGGAGTAATGTTCTTCTACTACAAGTTACTGGCAGTACAAGCTCATGGAGGCTATGTATAAATATGGATTAAACACTCTTAAACATAATCTTTTTATTCATTATTTTGTTGGTTCTTTATGGCTTCAAGAGTACGAAGGCCCTGATGTGTCCACAGACATTTTCTGCTGTGCACCAGATGGTACCTGCCATTTTCTGGAACTAGTTAGTAGTTTCTGGAGAGCACCGAAAATGTGCACCAGTGACCAGATATTTCCTACTGAGCAGGAAAAGTTTCCTGTCCACACAAAATAGTTTTTATGGAGCATCAGTTTGAGTGACATTTTGCAGATGAAGGCCACTGGGGCCCTGACACTTTGGGCCCCTGGGCCTTTCTCCAGTAGGCCAGTTCAGTAATCCATCCATGGTTGTAGGTTTAGATCTTTCTAATCTTGGAATAACAGGTGATGAAGTAGTGAAGTGTGAAGACTGTTTTTGGCATCCTGGCCTTTGAAAGCTTTATATTCTTAATGTTATTGTGACTGACAAGAACTCGTTCAGTCACCTCAAAGTTGAAAGACCAAACTGATATTTAAAGAGAAGGATCCTTGTTGCCCCCTCTGGTTCCAGTATCAACTTTCTGAAAGTCACTCAGAGTTTCAAGATGAAAGAAAAGAAAACCCCGAACCCTGCAGCAGCAGCAGCAGCAGCAGAGGGTCGAGGCTTTTCCCGCCCCGAGGAGTCGATTGTCATCTCCTTATTAATTTCCCCCTTTTGTCACAGCAGTAAACAAACAGTCCGATGGGTCTGAGGGGGGGGGTGGCGGTGGTGTTGGTGGTGGTGTTGGTGGAAATGAATGGAGCACAAAGGCGAGGAGCAGGCGGTGGAAAGTTTTATCGAGGACGCGGGGGGGTTGAGGGTTGGTGACAAAGGCGGGAGCAGATGTTGGGGCTTTTTATCGGCTCTGAAAACATCCCAGTCTGGATCAGATGAAAGGCCCCGAGGTTTCCTCCGTGGGCTGAGATACAGGGCCATCTGGTAAACAACGGGCCCCTTTTGGCCCCTGCAGGACACCGTACAGTACGCAGAGTGAAAACGCTTCTCTACATGAATGTTTAAGAGCTGATTAGGGTCTCGAGGTGTTGTCTCAGGTAAGAAATCAGCTTGGTGAATGACATATCGGTGTCAAGTAGCATTTGTTTTATCCCTTTGGACGTGCCAGACAGGTGGGGTCTGCCACACAGGACAAACCAGTGAGAGTGAAGAAAGTTTGGGCAATCACAGCAGGGCAGCTTACTCTGCTTTTTTCTTTGATCAACAACCTTATCCTGTCTGAAATGCCCCCGGTGTGATAAACACCACCCGCCTGGTGCTGCAAGTAGGTTAAACCAAACGAGACAATTACATCATCTGCTCCTGGAAAAGCCTCAAAACTTTAAAACAAGTCGGGGGAAACTGCAGAGGTAGTCGTATGGGAGGTGAAAGAGAGAGGGCACAACGTCTTTTTGAAGTCTGACTGGTGGCAAATTGTTTTAGGGTTTGTTTTACTCTGTTGGATGTCCCAGAGGGGTGGAGTTTACCTCTCAGGACTAAAACAATGAGTGTCGAGAAGACAGAAGTTAATGAAACTCTGTTTGGTTGACTTTTCTGTGACTGAAAGTTTTACCTGATACTTTCTGATGCCCTGATATTGTAAGACCCACCCGCCTGGTGTTCCCAGCAGATTAAAACAAGCGCACAAGTTACACCATCTCTCCAGAAAAAGCTTTAAACTTTTTTAGTTTAGGGAAACTGCAGAGCGAGGTGGTTAGGGGGGTGAAAGAGGAGGGACACAACACAGTTTTTATGTCTAAATTGTTTCAAAAGAGTTTGTTTAACTGTGCTGTATGTCCCAGAGGGGTGGGGTTTACTTCACTGGACTAAAAAGATGAGTGTCTATAAGACAGAAGATAATGAAACTGTTTGGTTGACTTTTCTGTGACTGAAAGTTTTACCGCATACTTGTCTGATGCCCTGACATTTTAAGACTCGCCCGTCTGTTGTTCCCAGCAGGTTAAAAAAAGGGCACAAGTTAGACCATCTCTCTTGGAAAAGCCTTGGACTTTTTTGGTTAAGGGAAACTGCAGGGCGAGTTGGTTTGGAAGGTGAAAGAGCGAGGACACAACAGAGTTTTGATGTCTGTAACTTGTGCCAAAAGGGTTTGTTACACTCTGTTGGACGTCCCAGAAGGGTGGGAATGGTTTGGCTAAAACTACATGACAAGTGTCTGGTTGGTTCAGTCTACTTTTATGTCATTAAGATGCTATCAGATGCCCTGAAATGGTAAGCTCCACCCGTCTGGTGTTCCAAGTAGGTTTAAAACAAACACGAGTTTCACTGCCTCTCCTGGAAAAGCCTCAAACATTAAAGAAGTCGACAGAAAGTGCAGAATTAGTTGTTTGGGAGGTGAGAGAATGAGGACACTACTACTGGTGTCTGACTGGTGTCAAAGAGTTTGTTTTATTCTACTGTATGTCCGAGATGGGTGGGGTTTACTTCACAGGATTAAATGACATGAAGTTTAGACAAAAGTATGTTAAAGTGAAAATGTCCTGGTACGGTAAGCCCCACCCGTCCGGAATCCTACTTAGGTTAAAACAAGTGAAACACTTACACCCTCTCTCCTGGAAGTGCTTCAAACTTTTACCTGAGTCAAGAGAAACTGCACAGCGAGGAAGGAGGGAGATGGAAGACACAACAGCTTGTTAATGTCGGGACCAAAAGCACTTTCAAGGGTTTGATTTAACTGTCTGGGTGTGCCAGACAGGTGGAGTTTACTGTACAGGATGACACATAAGTGTTGAGGGTTTTAGATGGACATGATTTGTATCAGAGAGTCAGTTTAGTTTAACTTTCCGCTGTCTGACATTTCACCTGAGACTATCTACAGCCTTTATATCATAAACCCCACACGTCTGGTGTTCCTGGTAGGACAAAACAAGCAACACTTCTGTAAAGGCGTCAAACTTTAAAGCAAAATGCGGAAAAACAGCAGAGGAAGGTGGTTTAAAGTAAAAGTTTGAAGATGTATTGATTTGCTTGATTCATTTCAGCAAATATAGTTTGTTTTAGTCTCCTGTAGGTGCCAGGTGGGTGGGAACTTCCCCCACAGGACAAAACAGTAAGTTTAGGAAGGTTCAAAAAAAGCATATTGAAGTCAATGTAGTGACCCACATCTTTTCTGATGCCATCTGAAAAACCTGGTGCTGGTGTTGGTTAAGCTCCACCCATCTGGCACTCCAAGTGGGCCAAATTGAACGACTGACTTATGTCATCGCTCCTGGAAGTGCCGCAGTGAGGCCGGAGGGTTTTATTAGAGTGGGGACAGGGCAAAGTGGTATTAAAGTTTACAACTTCAGAGGAAATGTTACCGCTGAGCTCCGGCTCTCAGAGTCGAGTTTCATCGTGTGAAGTTTATACTCGAGTGATGCATTTTTTATTTGGTCGCTGCGGACGGTGGAAGAACGGAGCGTTTGTTCGGCGGTGCGGGACGTCCAACGGGAACACGGGGCAGGACGGAGACATGCCAGCAGCTGGAGGGGTTCATGCAAACCTGAAGTCTCTGGTTTAATCTTTAAAGGACTATTACTTCAAATTTACTCACTGTTCTATTTTACTGTAGACGATATTTGGCTTTTTTGACAAGTAATATTTGCCAGTTTTGCTTTTAATCAGTGAAATGCCAGGTTTCCTGTTTGGCTTCATATAAAGAGGTTTTTCTAACTGTTACACTGATTTTTAAAGGGTCATTCCACTGATTTTACAAATGAAACTCATCAGGCTGAGGACCCTGTAGTCTCTGTGGGTCAGAGACTACAAAGATGTGTCTGCTTACCAGGCAGGGAGGCTTTAATGAAAGACAACTTCCAGTTGCATTATGGGATATGTAGGATCCAGTATTTTTGGACTTCTAAGTCAGGATAACTCCACCTCTTCAGATTTGGGCCGTTCTGTTTTTAATCTGCCCCTTGCAAGTCTAACATCTTTATAGTAGTTAAAAACTAAATCATTGGAAATTTTAAAGCTTTTAAATGTTTCATTTAGAATTAACCAATATATTGAAATGATCGGCCCAAATTGTCCTCTGACTTCTTTCTATGTAACTCCTGTGATTGCAGAGCAGTCCCAGGGTCCACTTTTTATATTTGTATGGATATTTTAAAGGAAATCTGCCCTTATTTTGAAAGTATGAAAGGAGAGAGAGACTTGTGCTGATCTCTGAATACTTCTGAGCATGTGTCGTATAAATTCTGCTGTACTCTCTCATATCTTTTCACTTAGTAACTTCTTTGAGTTTCATGAGACTCCGAAGAGTCCGGACGCCTCAACCTCTGAGCAACGTCTAACCTTCAGAGGGGTCCAGGCGTCGGGCGCGGCGGCCATGTTTGGAGTTGTTGTGCACGAACATGTTGTCTGACACCGCCAGCACGTGGCCGTCAACGTTGACTGTAGTGGAAACCACCACCTGCACACACAAACACATCAGGGTCACTTGCAGCAGCAGTCTGAAGGATAACTCAGGTGTAGCAGGTGTGTCTCTTACCTGGAACCTCCTCATGTCTCGTGGGTTTCCTGCATTTTTCAAACAGTTCTGATTGCACTTGAGGAAGAACTTGAGGAAGAATCTGCAGGACAAGAAAATAAGGACAGATTAGTGTTGGGCCACAGAGACGCAGATCCAGGATCAGAGAGAATGCTGCAGGTTTATGAAGTCAGGCTCAGTTTGACTTTACAGGACGCTCATTTTACATCAGGAAAGATTGTTGTCTCATAATTCTCAAAGAAAATGAAAAAACTGATTCAAGAAATTAAACAAAAACACGTCCTTTTTAATAAATCTTTATTGAAACATATTTATAATAACAGATATTATTCTGTAGCTACTGATGATACAAAGTGTATTCATATGTGAGCATGTTCATTTACTGCTGTTGTTATAAACACATTTTCTAAACAGTTTTAATCCCCCGTTCCAGTGATTTATAAATGTGTATAACCACATAAGGAATGTTTTTTAACAGCATTTGTGTAGTTATATATTATTAAAAATGGTTTCAGTTATATTTTATTGTTTATGCACCAGCTTTAGATGTTATAGCTGTTGACAAATACATTAATTAACACTTAACAAGTCCTTAAATCTGCTGACAGCTGCATTATTCTGTGTTATAAACCAAGTATGGAGTGTTTTTACTCTGTTTCGAAATGGCAGTTATTAAATGTAGAATTGATTTTGGCTCTGGAGGACAAAATGTAGATTTATTGTTGACATTTTTAAATTCTATATATCATCTTATTACAGGTGGACATGTGTAAAAAAAAAAAAAAGTCAAAATCCAAACCAGGCGCAAACAAATTCCCAGTTTTACTGAACATAAATTCTTGTCTACTAATAAGACGTAGTTTATGAGATAATAAAAACACAGCTGATTCAGGTGTAATGAGACGTACGTTAATCTTTTATTGGTGGTGAAGTAAAAACACTTTCAGTTTCTATCTCTGTGGAGTTTCTGAGTGTCAGGTCACATCTCATCTCTCAGCAGCAGATGAAATTATCATTCAGCGGCGGCGTCTTGATAAAGACAGTCGACACTTCCTGCAGACTTATGGCGTCTCATTAGGAACCGCCTTTTGATTTTTCCTCCTGCACGTCCGATCTCTCGCCCGCCGCGTGTTGATTTACGGCGATTTTTACGGCAGCAGAGGAGTATTGATTGGGAATGGATATCAATGAGGACGGGCGGTAATAACCCGCAGCTTTGGAGGAGGACACTGAGGGAGGGGGGTCAGAATGGATGGCCACCTTAATGCATTTCCCACTGCCTTGTAATCTGTGCACATCCATCTCTCGGACCATAAGCCCCCCCTCCCTTTCTGATGGAGCGCTTCCTTTTTAATTGCCACATTATCACAATAATAATCCAGGCAGTTAACAAGCGGCAAGGTCGCAGACAGACATGTCACATTAACCAGGGGATAACCTCGGCAGAATACCCACACCCATCTTTTCCACCTCCTCCTCCTCCGCCTGCTACAGCAAGGCATGCTGGGAGTGCACGGGGAGGGAGGTGTAGATATTAATGGGGGCTCTGTGAGGTCGGCATCGATTTCCACCTTAATAAGACAGTAACAATATCTTTAAAAACACACAGCGGGAGCTCAGCCAGCTTTTTACTCTCTGTGCTGTCTGATGGCATTTTCACAGTTTTCTACAAGACACTGAATTTTTACCTTAAAATTCCCCTTAATTTACACATTAATACTGATGTCACTACGGTTTTCCTATTGGGTGGCTTTTATTATGAATTATAATATATTTATAATAGGTATATAAGTTATTTTTCAGAGCTTTTTCATGACTTTAGAGGTAAAGAATAAAATGTACAAAAAACAGATTACCTCTTTACTTGTACTTAAAGTGTGCTTTAAAACTGATTTTAAAAGATATCAGGTCAGTTTAAAGTATTTCGTAAACACCTCTTTAAACTGACCACATAACACTAAAGGCATGACTTCAATTCATACCTCAGTTCTTAGGTTTTCCGACTATATTGCCTTAAAATGCTTAAAACAATTAAGATAACCCATTAACTTCCCTCTCTATATATTATGACCCATTAAATAAACCCCAACTTAAGGTTATCTTATGTGTTAATAGGGGGAAACCTGTTATTTAGTCTGTGCATATTCTGTTTAACCCTTGTGAACCCCTTTATCCATGCCCAAAAACAATTTATATATTATAATATATTTATTTACCCATCAATTAATCCCATATTTGCCCTTTAACTCAAATAACTGAAATATAAGGTTAATTTAAGGGGAATCTGTCATGTCAAACAAAGGGGTATCTTTAACCCTTTAACACCACATATCACCATCCATAAACATTAGATTGTATTAAGGTATAAATTAGAAACCTGTATCTTAAGATTGTATTTTTTTTTTGTATTTAACACTCGACTAGGCTTCACTTTTTTACTTAACCCTTATGAACCACTTTATCCGTGCCCAAAGACAATTGATATATTATAATATATTCATTTACCTATCAATTAATTCCAAATTTGCATTTTAATTGAAAAACTAAGGTTAAGGGGAATATGTCTGTATCTGGTGGCATTTTAAGACTTTTTTTTAACCCTTAAAAGCCTCTCTTTAAATATCATAATCCATTAATGTTTAATTAAAGCCTAACTTAAGGTTATTTTAATGTGTACAGTTGTACATTTTTTTAATTTTACACCAGGTCAATTTAAGGTAAAAAATAAGCGGTATGTGTCATGTTGTATTTTAATTATTTTTAACCATTTCAAACCCCTTAACTGATTCAGAAATGTTTTTCTACTGTCAAAGAAAGCAAACTGTCAGGTTTCAGTAAACTGGGATTTAGGTTTAATTTTGACGTAAAGGGACGACTCATCCAAATGACCAAGAAACAGACATGTTGTTTTAAATGTTTAAAATCTGCGAGCAGAAAAAACTAAAGTCCCCTCACCTCCATCGGATCAGCAGAAATCTCACAGACAAATCTGCATGAATAGGTTCCACTGGTTGTTATAATTTGGGTGAACTGATCCTTTAAAGAGACAGTGAGTGTGGAGGAGGAGGCAGAGAAGTGTGTGTGTGTGTGTGTGTGTGTGTGTGTGTGTGTGGGTGTGTGTGTGTGTGTGTATCGACTGAAAGCTGATCTGCTGCTCTGGAGGCTCTAATGCCCTTTATGGCAGTGAACAGAATAATATGGAGCTCCATTCAGATGATACTGAGTCCTTCAGAGAGCTGATATGGATCAATACGGATTGAATTAAAACGCAGCTGGAGACAAGACCAGAGGCTCTCACACACACACACACACACACACACAGAAATACACACACTGACATACATACACACACACACACACACACACACACACACACACTGACATACATACACACACACACACACAGACACACACACACAAACCTACATGCACACTGAAATACGCACACACTCATACACACTACACACAGATATACACACAAAAATACACACTGACATGCACACAAAGAAATACACACACACTGAAATACAGACACCGACACACACCTATATACACTCAAATACACAAACACACAACAAGCTGCTAGATACACACACTCTCACACACACACACACACACACACACACTGAAAAACATACACATGGGTATACACACTGCAACACACACAATCGCACACACATAAAATACACCTAGTAACACACAACTAGCTGCTCACACCATATACACACAAATACACACAGGAATACACAATGATACACACCTATACACACTTTTAAACACACACACTGACACACAAAAATACACAAACAAAGATACACAGACAAGGTGCTGCTGAGACACACACATATACACAAATACACACTACAAACTCACACAGCAGAAATGCACAGTGAAACACACGGACACTGATACAAGGAGCTGCTGAGAGACACAACATGTACACACACACACAGAAGTATGCAGTGATACACACTGGTGTGCACACACTGGCAACAACAGACACAGAAGCACAAACACATAAACAAACATGAACACACACACAAAAGTATACACTGTGAGACAGACATCATACACACTCTAATACACACACTGTATGTTCAAACACACAACACTGCAACACACACGAAGACAAAAGCCTGAATGAGCACACACAATAAAACACACAGTAATAAACAAAGCTCTACAGCTCTGTGTTGTGTGTGTGTGTGTGTGTGTGTGTGTCTATATATACTGTATGTATACACTATACTGTATCTGTGTGTGTGTGTTTTCATAATGTGTGTACAATGTAAAGTATGTGTGTTACAGGGAAAGAGCTGATATCATCTCATTAACACAGAAACATCACAACAAAATGATTTCTGAAGTCTGTCGACACAACACGTGTCATATTCACTGTGTTTACAAGGACAAACAGGAAGCCAGTTTTACATCTGTGCACGTGAACACATCACATCTAATGAAGAACATTTACTCAGCACTGTACCTAAAGGTATAGACTCTGTAACTGTTAGTAAACAGTATGACATTTTTTGGTGGGCGGGGCTTAGCTGGAGGCAAACAGTTCTCCACAGACATTAGCTAGCGCTAGCTAGCAAGTTCTGTTAGCTTGTTTTAGACGATGGAGGAAGATGATGTGAGTGGTGCGTTCAGAGATACTCACTCAGAGTGGCAGAGCGCACTCTGGACACTGTCTGTGGAGACGGAGCAGCAGAGCAGAGTGAATGTGTGATTAACTTAACCGTTGGTTCATTCATGTAGAAATATAACACTGCGTTTCTTCCACCAACAGGGCTCTCATTTTAGTGTAGAGCGTCAGACTGAATTTACCAACGCACCATGTCAGGTCACTCACTCTCCGGGACCACAAGTGTTACTTGAACAAGTAAACACTGACCAACGGGACCAGACTGGCCGACCCGTATGCTCTCACTCAGTGGATGGATGATGTCACAGGAAGCCAATCTTACAAAGGAGGACCACACTTGTTTGTTTTGCTATGGAAGCTAACGTTAGCTAATGTGCTAAAAAGTTAGCGTTCCAGAGAAATCCAATATTCCTCTTAATCCCTCCCCAGTTTCTGATGAGGTGGACATGATAACCCTTAATACACATAACCTTATTCATCCCTACAACAGGAAATACTTTTTCCCTAACCTGATATGAAGTGTGCGCTGCACATGTGAGCATTTTTGATGATGGCCTCCGTCCAGTCCTTTGGTCTTATCACATTTAACCATAGTTGTCTTTGTTTTTGTTGACGGGCAGTGGCGGCTGGTTTTGAGCCATGACTCCTTCTATTCTGGCTCCCAATAACACAACAAGACAAACACATTTTAACACTCCTATGGAGCCTACAGCGCTGTGGGGGAGAGGCAGCTGCACCTCCAGATAATAACATGATGTCATTGTGACGTCGGCCCTGAAAGGATCATTATCTGACAGTTACTTTGCAGATTGAGATTAATAACACTAAATATAATCAACTAGTAAATGATGATGTATTATTATTATTATAGATCAAACTACTCAGCAGTATATTAAGTCATTAAAATCCACCTTTACCAGCTGCAACATTAAGGTGATGATCACATTAATGCATCAATAATTATACCCCAGTGACATCATACAAAATATTGTGAAATGGACCATTATGCATAATGAGTTTTCTTTGTGTGAAGCTGTATCTACAGTTCACTTCACCTTCTGTCTGAACACTACAGTCTCGTTATTTGAGGACAGTGTAGCAGCACATCTAGCAAGTTTTTAGAGTCAAACAGTGTCATGTTCTTGACTGGCAACGTAAGGAGAGAGTCAGAGTTTCATCCACTGAGCCACCACCTATACTGCACCAGTTAGATCTGACCAACACCAACAGACTCTAAACTCCACCATGTGCTCATCAGAGCAGCAGCAGTCAGAGTGTCCACCCCGACAAACGTATGCAAACATGATAAATAAGGACGAGGAGCAGCTCAGTCATTAGCTCAGCCTGCTCCTTCTTCTTCTTGTTCTCTGGCTCTTTAAAAGGAGGTAAAGATAATGAGAGAGACGGAGTCTGCCGGTGTAAGCTGTCACCTCATTACACCACCCGACAATCAATTACAGGAGGACGGAGAGTGGAGCTTAATGCAGCTCTGAAATCACTGCTGGAGTCACAGCCAGGGAAAAGACCTGACACTGTACAGTCTGTTAGAATTAAGACAGTGTTCGCTTTAACTTAGCTTTGTGTGGACGAACTTCACCTCTGACTTTGTGAAACACCTTTAATATGAGCTGGAATGATGTCCTCATACTTTTGGACATGTCATGTACAAACAAAGTCACATTAGAAGCTGAAGTTTTTATAATGTGCATCAATGAAGGCAGAATATTGGACACTAGTCTCCCAAAACATCACATTTATATGGTTTGTTTTCTTAAATATACTTTGATGTAAGTTTAATGGGTAATATTAAATGTTTTCTCTAGAAAACTGGATATTAAATGTCCATTGTGTAGGATTTAGGGGGTTATATTAGCATAAATGGCATATAATATAATAAGTATGTTTTCTTTAGTGTTTAATCACCTGAAAATTAAAATACTTGTGCTTTTGTCACCTTAAATTTAACCATTTATATCTACATAGCAGGTCCTTGTCTATGGAGTCCACCATGCTGCACTGCCATGTTTCTACAGTAGCCCAGAACGGACAAACCAAACACTGGCTGTAGAAAGGGCCATTTGGGTTTTTGCATCTGCCACTGTAGTAAGCAGCCCCTCTGTGACGAGCAGCATCGGAAAAACACAGATTTTACCGGTTTAAATCCCAGAGTCTGTTTATTTTGGAGAGGAGGAGACCTTTGCGGATAATTCGGCTCCTGAACGTTCGGATGTTAAGTTGTCAGGGAAAAAAGGTGAGCACACATTAGCAGGAGCTGGGCTAGTGGCTCATATCCAACGAGTCGTAATATGAAACTGCTTTATTCAGTGTTTTACGCGGTTTGAATCACCTGGAGTCTCATTTGTAAAACAATGCGTAAGATCCATACTAAAAATGTGCAGAAGGACAAAGGCCAAAAATGGTGTGCACCAAAAAATATTCAACAATTTCTACAATCAGGCACCATCTCACTGTCTGCGTCACCAATTTCCCATCTCTAAATGTTCATAAGCGAGGGTCAAAGTTTCCCCCATCAAGTGTGTTTTTATAGATCACAATTTTAACATGGGAAGTGGCGTACGCTTCTTTCAGGCCTTGTTTGTTTCTGAGAGTAAGAGTCCTCCACGGGTAATTCAGCTCCCAGTAAAAACCTCCTGCAATGAACACTGAAGGAATCCTAACCAGGAGTTCACGCTTCACTCACAGAGAAGTTTCAGCTGGTTGCAATCTGTAGCCCGCACTGCTAGATGCCACTAAATCCTACACACTGCTCCTTTAAATTTCATACATGTACAGCTCTCTGTTACAGAAACTGAACATAACAACCTCCATAAAAGAAGGATTCACTGCAGGACTGTGGGATTAGACCAATTTGGTTTTTGTGAGGTGAACTTAATAAACTGAAAACTGTGAGTCCAGCTGCATGTGACAGAAGGGAGACTGTAAATGTTCTCTTTAAATACACTTTAACAAGAGTTTTTCTTTGTGGCTGCATCATCTGTGTTGCATCTCACTGTCTTTATTTCACATTCAGTTTGACTGATTAATGTTGGACTCACACTGAACCAGAGATGTCTGTTCAGTTTTCCAGTGTGTGGTGGACATAAGACATCTCAAAGTTTCAACAACTGGGCTTCACCTGGTTGGTTTGTCTCTGAGGCGACACTCGGTCTGTCGGTCATCAGCTCTTTAATTGTGAATGGAAGCAGGAACATGGTGGAGGCTGGTGTAACTGTTCCAGTGGAGCGGATTTAAAGCCAATTTAGCTTCACATCAGGGGGGTGGTGGAGGTGGAGGGAGGTGGAGGGGGGGACGCTGGTCTGACTTCAGCGTTTTTAAACCGGCCACTCCAGATGATGTCACCCCCCCGACCACACCCAGTGCACTATGGGAAGCAATTACGTCGGGCTCAGATTACAAGGCCCTGATGAACACACACACAGTTCATATGAACACACACACACACTTTGAGGGCTGAGGGAGGATGCACGCCACACACACACACACACACACACACACACACACACACACACTCCCTGGAGTCTCTCACTTATTACGTTAGGCAAGAAAGAAAAAGAAGCAGAAAAAAAAATCAATATTTCAGCAGGAGTATTTTTAAAAGCTGCCGTGTTGCCGCCGCCGCTGCTGCTCGCCCTCACAGTTTGATGCTCTCTGCGAGAAGCCACCACACCGCCACCAGTTTACCACCTGACCGCCCGGCGAGCACAGGCCAGCACGCCGCCATCGAACTCATCTTACGGGGTGACAAACTGAAACAAAGCACAAAGCAAGCGTGGCGAGCCGAGGCCACCGCCGAGCTAACAACAATCCGTCCTGGTTAACCCGCTAACCGCCTCGCCGTCACATCTCATTTGTTTGCAGCTAACGAACAAACCGTGGAGGAGAAACAAAAGCCAGAAGAGAAACAAGCTCGCAGGCAGTTTGTGCTACAAAAAAAACATCAGAAGAGGAAGATGAAGAAGGAGGGGAAGGCGTCGCCTCATTAGAAGGTCGAGTAAAGTCTAATATTGACTCTGCCGTGTTGTTGAAACGCCCTCTTCAAATAATTACTGAGGAATTCAGATGATGCTCTTCTGCTGCTAATTAGGATATGAAACAAGAGCAGCTTCATGCCCATTACCATTACATGATGATTCACTGGCCTCAGCACCACCGCGCGTGTGTGTGTGTGTGTGTTTGCTTTTGTCTGGCCTTATTACAGCACATGAGCGGGCTGTGTGTGTGTATGTGTATTAGTGTGTGTGTGTGTGTGTGTGTGTGTGGAGATGAGGGCCCTCCTTGGCTCTGCTACAGGCCATCAATAATTCACAAGCCAAGATGGCAATTACAGGACCATGTACAATCAAACTAAATATTTGATGAGGCACTAAAACAGTCCCTGGAACAGATCTGCCTCTGTCTCTCTCTGTCTCTTTCTTTGCCTCACACACACTAACACACACACACACATAAACACAGCCTCTCTACTGTCTATTGTCACAACACATTAGGTCCCCGGTCCCTTATTCCCCAGACTTTGTCTTGACACGCAAAAGCAGTTTATTCTGCTAAAAGAGCCTCGCGCAATTCATTTGTTCCGTCTGAAATATTGAGTGCCACCATTATGCATTCTGGGAGGCTGCAGATCGCCGGCCGCCTCCTTTTTTTTTTTTTTTTTGTCTTTGCAAATAAAGCGACAGTGACGAGAGCAAACAAGCGAAGAAGAAGAAGAAGAAGAGAAAGAGAAGGAGGGCGTCGCATTAAATATCTGAAACTAATCAATCTGAATCGATTGCAATAAAAAAAGGAGATGCCTCCTCCTCCTCCTCTGTGACCGGAGGGAAATTATTCTGCATTAAAAATAATGTGACACAAAATCCATCACCAAAAAAAAAAAAAAAAGTGTAGAACGTGATGACTCCATCGCAGGATCGATCGCTGATGACGAAGTCTAAAAACACATGAAGGAGTTTGTCTGCAGGGAGGAATATCTGAGCTGGTAATCGTTTGACATCATGGTTTTATTAAGTCTTCTTCTTTGTTAGTAAGACTGGAGTGTTCATCCGTCAATCTTTTGTCGTTTCTGTTGGTTCTGGCTGATTATATGTAGCTGGATTTTACCTCATTTGTACGTCACCCAGGACAAAAGCGCCCAAATCTAATTGGTGAACTCACTTATTAAAACTTTCTTTTCTCAATTTGTCCGAAGAAGAATCACAGCATCGGTCGTTTCAGCAAACGTCCAAAAAACATCTGTTTATTCAAGTGATGGCGCCCTCTAGTGGTCAAAGGAACCATGAGCCTTGTCCATCAGGAGTGGAGGAAGATGAAGTGAATGGATGAATCCACATAACTCCAGACTTTAAGGGCCCTGAAACACCAAGCGGACAGTCGACCGTTGGCTAATGCTGGGGCGTCAGTGAGAATGCGTCGACCTAGTTTGTACGATGTGTTCTGCACAGTTGGGACTAGTCAGAAATGAGGAAAGAAGAACAGGCATGGGATCGAAACATATTTATTATGTTATTAGCATCTTGAATCTATCCCGTTGGTCCTCCAGTTTCCTTTTTTGAATGAAGAATACAGACTACCACTGTCTCATGCAAGCACAGAACATATGTGCTAGCTGGCTGTTGGCTGTATTATTTGGGGTGTGTTCAAATGCAGCTTTTTGGCCAAGACACAGGCGACGTGAGGTGACGCAACAGTCCGCCTTCGTCCCCACTAGTTCTTCGATGTTTGTTTGGTATGTCTGGGCCTTAACACTAGAGCAGAAGCAGAAGTACCTCAAAATTGTGCAGTACTTGAGTATATGTATTTAGGTACTTAAATATATGCCTGCTACGCTGCAGTTAATGCAGACATATGCTGAGCAGTTTCAAAAGCAACACCCTGATTTGTTTCAGGACAGGTCGTGTGGTCACAACTCTAAACTACAGAGCTTTTTAATGTGCAGGCTGACGCAGAAACACATCAACTACATCTACTACTGAGAGATTAAAACTCTCCAACACTGACCCATGCACACTTTCTGTTCATCTTAATTTCAGGTAAAGTATTCAAGGGTCCTTTGTGAGACTGGTACAAAATTATGATTCCATTAAGGCAACATTCAGCACAGTGCTTCTGGCATCAGACACCAACAAAAAAGCCATCCTTTAATATCGGCATGATGTGCAGCCAGTCGCCTTTATTGTTTAATGGTGCCTAGTTGCGTCATGGGGAAACGTAGTGGGACAACAATGAAAGGTAATGCGTCGGAAGTCCAATTAGGCTGGTTGGGAGCTGTGATGGATGGGTCCAACAACCACCGACTTTCACCTGGTAGGCTGTTCGCTTTCCGCAAAATTGTGCAGCCCTGTTCTTTTTCCTAAACCTAACTACGTGTGTTTGTTGTTGTAGGAAACTAACATCAATTAGCAGTGTTGTACTGATATCGTGTGTTTATTTTGAAAGAGACTGTATCCAAACTGTGCATTTCCTGTGAAAACAGAAGTGTATTTTGAAAACACACAATGCATGTAACAGGCTGAAGTTGACACGGCGTCCCAGAACGTCAACAACCAACACACCCAGGGTACCTTGGACGTCATATGTGGACGTGGAAAGTCCATGACCAAACGTGGACATGTGACGAGGTCGGAGTGAGAATGTGTTGATTAAGAAGATGTCCGACCATCTGAATTTTGCATCAGAAACATAGAAATCTGTGTCTTTGCTCCCCCTGGATATTAACTGGTGACAAATTATTGCTTATTTCTGTTTTTATAACTCTTATGATGATGTTTGTTTTGCACACCTTAATGGAATTTGGACACTTTTATGCATAAAGGCACTTTAAAGTTCTTACTTTTATGTTAGTACTTGTTTTTATATTTCATACATTTATATATTGTGTTCTCACTGTGTGGTTTGTTCATGTACTGCTGCTGTGACATGTGGATAAATAAAGTATTTCTCTGCCTAATAAAGAGATGATGAGACAGTGAGCGTTCAGAGCCACAAACAGTTAAAGTTGAATAAAGTGTGTAACAGTGGTGTTGGAGCCGACAGGAACAGGAACAGAGATGTTTTAACATGAAAGTGTTGTAGATTCTTCCTGTTTGTGTTCTGTTGCTTCCTGTTAGCTGGAGGTGAGACGGGAATCTGTGTGCAGAGATGTTGAGAAAATAAAAAAAAGGGAGAAGAACACATGCTGAGTTCCTGGAGCGCAGAGACGAACAGAACATCCCATAATTATTTCATACTGCTTGAGAGAGAGAGAGGCAGGAAAAGGCAAGGGTTTTTTTTCCTTCTTTCGGTCGAGTAAACCAGTTTTCCTTTACAACACACACATACACACACACACACACACACACACACACACACACACACACACCATAAAAACATCATATAGGTTGTCATGTAAGAATAAAACACGCATGCACACACACACACACACACAAACACACACACTGAACTCGGGTTACTCCTCAGCTGTATTTTGGCAGCGTTGTCATGACGATCACCATATTTGTCTCTGCGATCGAAAAATCATCCGTGTGATGCAACGCTGCAGCCGGAGAGTAGGTGTGTGTGTGTGTGTGTGTGTGTGTGTGTGTGTGTGTGTGTGTGTGTGTGTGTGTGTGTCATCATGACTTAAAAATGAGGTGGAAATCGGAGTAAGATTCAAAATTCAGGGAAAAACATCCGAGCACACATCCTCCATAAAATACTCACAGTGAACACTGAACTGTCTGGCCAATCAGACGCATGGAAACTATCACACACCCATGTGTTTAAGAGCCACATACACACACACACACACACACACACACACACACAGAGTCTAAAGAACCATGCTCCACCACCAGATGACTAAACAGTGACACTGGTATTAAAACTGATTCTAATAACACGGCACACATTAATGCACAGCCTGACCCCGGCTGTAGGCCAGTACCTCCACCTCCACCAGTACACCCAGTATACTTCCTGTTACCAGTGGACAAAATAACTGAAACACAAACTACAACCTCAGAAACAACCAGAGTTGAATCACCACCAGTAAACACACAGCAGGCATCACCTCGCTGCCTCCAGTAACCACCCAGTCCTCCCAGTTTATAAAACATGTTGAAAAAGACGCTGTCCCCCCATCAACAACCAGACTAGCTGCAGCCCCAGGGGGATTATGGGAGTTGTAGTGTACGTTGTGCAGTATATGTGGACAGCTTGGCAGCATATTGTCGACCAGAGGGAGCGTCGAGTGAGCAGCTGCCACCAGATAAACCTCAGCATACGACCCAAACAGAAAGAAATATGGGAGAGGAGGCCTGGAAACACCCTGGAAACAGTTTTGAGACAACCTGGTAATTCAGCTTAGAAACAGACTGTTTTCAGGCTGTTTCCAGGATGCTTTACTGAGCTGGTTCTAGTCTGGAGAAAGCCTTAAAAGAACCTGGAAATGATGTAGAATGAGCCTGGTAAAGCAGTCTGCAAATAGCCTGGAAACAACCTGGTAAAGTGGACTGGAAACAACCTGGAAACAGTCTAGAACCAGCTTGGTCAAGCATCCTGGAAACAATGTGGAGACATCCTTGAAAGAACCTGGAAATTATGTAGAAAATGCCTGGTAAAGCAGTCTACAAACAGACTGGAAACAACTTGGAAACAGTTTAGAAACAGCCTGGACACAAGCTTAAACCAGTCTTCAAACAGCCGAAGAAGAACCTGGAAACAGCCTGGAAACAATTTGATAAAGTAGCCTAGAAACAACCTAGAAAGAGTCTAGAAACAACCTGGAAACAAGCTTAAATCACCCTACAAACAGCCTGGAAACACCCTATATAAATATGGTAAAGCAGGTTAGAAACAACCTAGAAATAGCCTGGAAACAACGTGGTAAAGAAGCCTGGAAAGTGCTTGGAAACAAGCAAACCAAGCTGGAATCAGTCTACAAACAGCCTGGAACTAACCTGGAAACAACGTGGTAAAGCAGCCTAATAACAACCTGGAAACAGTCTAAAAACAGCCTGGAATCATCTTGCTAAAGCAGCGTCTGGAAATAACCTGGCAGAGTGGGCTAGAACCATCCTGGAAACAGCCTGGAAACAGTCAGCTCACTCAAGGGAGACAGAGCCCTGCACCTCTAAATTAATAAAATCACTCCACAGCCACATTTAAACACACTACCTGCAATTTATCCCATTAAATATGCAAATATAATTGGTGGCTCTCATATGAGAGTCCAGAAAAACTCCAGGCAACCTTCAAGGGAGTTCCAGGGGCAAAACATGTTATGTTCATGTTAATGTTAGAATTTAATTCAGCAGAAATGATCCCAGTTTAAAGACGTGTATGTTTAATTACCTGCAGTGTTACTTCCCAGTGTGCATGTTTAATCCACACCCACACAGACTTTACATGTTTTATATTTGGTCAGTTTTTATACCAATTTATTTAACGCTTGTTAATTTACTTTATGAACCGAGCTCAGGTGTGTTTGATAACTATTTAACTATTACACCTGCACTCAAGAACAAAATGTTGAAGGAAGAAAATTATTATCTTTAAAGGTTTTAATTGAGCAGATTTTTTGTTTCTACACTTTTCTTCATCTCCTTTGTGTTGTTTGTGTGAAATAATTTCAGAGCTGAATTTACTCTAAAACCAGATTCCACTGAGACTTACTAAAAAGGTCAGCAGCTAAAGTCTCCACATTCAGCTCTGCAGGACTGAAACTAATCAATTCGGGGCCCGAGGGTCAGTGTGAAGATTTTTGTGGGTCACAGGTCATGAACTACACATTTCCAGGAAATACTCAGGTTCCTAAAAACACCATGATGTCATTTGAGCTTCAATTTTTCACTCTGAACTTAAACTTTTTGTTTCCCTTCTTCACAAATTGCAAATCCCCAAATCTCTATCTGAAATGCTAAACACACACAGCTGGACTTTGGTGCCTTTTTCTTTTTTTTAGGTTATCGACAGTATAACTCCAGGTATGTGCCTGAATCCTGCAGAAACCCTGAAATCACCATCCTCATCTTTCCAGTTTCTGGTGTTGAACTGAAGGATTTCTTTATTCTCTCTGGATGCAGAAGAATCCTTCAACTTGTAGTCTGATGAAATCCTCCTAAAACCCAGCAGATAAACTCCAAACAGCCTGAAGCTAAAAAATGAAAAAAACTGGACCATTTCTTTCCTGAAAAGTTGACGTTTGGGAGACGTGAGGTTTGACATGAATTTCATCACGGCCTGTGGCTCAAAGGCACGTCGGCAGCTCGCATCAGGCGCTGAATTCTGATGTAAAGAAGCAGCGCTTGTGTTAAAGCCTCCAAAATTAAGGTCAGACCTCCAAATATCAAAGATCAACTTATTAAAGTAAGTTCAAAACACACACAGTAAAGTGAGGCAGCTCTTTGGGGAAAACAGACTCAGTTTCCAGACGTGAAACCTCAATGAGTTCGTGACCCATCGACTCTTCTCTGACCTGGAAATCCCAGAATGCTTCCTTCAGTTTGCTGTCAGGACTCAGAGCTGCAAACAAGTAAAGTTACACACTGTTTGCCTGCATGTCCACACACACTAAATATCTGTATATGAGCAGATAGAGGAGAGTGTCAGGGCTCTGAGAGTATTGGAACCATGATGGTGAGACATCCTGAGCTTCAGTCATGTATAAGACTTGTATCTGTATTTATTTTATGAATGGATTGATTGTGGAAACAAAACATATTGATTCTTGTATCTACTATTGTTTTCTGTTTCGGACAGTCCCTCCTTCTTTGGGGGATATAAACATGAAGACTAATGTTTCCACAGGCAATCAATCACTGTTCATATTTTTACAACAGTTTATTTACTGTCAGGCATTTTATCTGAAGGTCTGATTTCTGAGCGTGTACTACTTCCTGCTAACAACCCCACAATACAATGTAGTACAAAGCCTGTAGTATCTGTGCTACTACCACTATTAATATCTACTACTTCTGCCAACATCAGTACTACTTCTACTTCTACAACTACAACTCTTCTACAACAAAGGCTCTGCTTTTTAACCTGCATAAATTTGCTGACAAAACAGAAGAACATCAGCCGCTGCCATCGGTGAATTTCACCTCATTTGCCGATAGACCGATGGCAGTCAGCAAGGCAAATATCGGCTGGTAAATCGGTGCATCCCTGGTTGTTTTGGGGGACTTTGTCAGATGTGTAGTTTACTGAAGGCGGAGGCTAATGTAGAAGCTTCACATCAGAAGAAAAGAACTGGAATAAAAGGTGATTATTTCCGTATGTCTGCTCTTTACAATAAAATATTAACCTGGTGTCTGTGACCTCACCTGCCCCGAAGAACCTGCTGTTACATCTGCCTAAAGGTCAGATCACACACAGTAATGGTTCCTCTCAGCACTTCTATCTCATTTATAAAAAACATCTTCCTCTCCAGTTTTATGATTCATTTAACACACTCGCTGCTCACGCCTGCCTGAGCAGTAAATTCTTAATATGTACAACATGATTAAATTATTGCTCCACATTCAAACCCAGATAGACGCTAACGATTTTAATTAATGTTTTACATTCTGTGAAATATGTTTTCTTTTGCATTCACTCCATCAGAGAAAAATCCTTTATTAAAGGACCAGTCCAGGTTTTTTTCAACAGGTTTTAGCTCCTTCAGTACGAATCATGTAGACTTTATTTTTACTGACTCTTTCCAAGGTTTTGGGATGTATTTTCCTCCTGTTCCAGACAGCCATTCATTGTCATTAATTTAAAAAAAAGTTTGCACTTCAGTACTTTGCAACCGTCCAACAAAACACCGGCCTCGTTCTTTGAATACAGTTAATACTTTAAATACTGATTTAATACCACAAAGGAAAAATAATACATCACCATTAAAAGTAAGACTATCAAACTTTTTAAAGAAGAAATAACACAAACTTCCTCTAACAAATAAAACTACTGCTACAACCAAACTGCCTCCACCACTTCCTCTACTTCTACTACTACCTCCTCCGCTACTACTAGACTGCTACTTGTAGGGTACTACTACTACTACTGCCAGTACCACTGCCATTACTACTTCACCCCTACAACTACTGCTGCTACTCACCCTCCCAGTATTTCAGCCTCTACTACTACTACTAATAATACTCCTGACATTTTAACAAGTACTACCATGATTACTACTGTCACTACAGCTGAACAAAGTCAAAGCAACAAGGGAATAAAAATACAACAAAATCCAACTAGTCCATCAGTCAGCAGCATACTTTTACTACTGCTACTACAGGCACCATCATTACTACTACTAAACTACTACTACTACTACTACCATCACTGCTATGATCACTACTACTATCACCATTACTAGGCTTCTAATACTCTCATTGCCATGACTACTAGGCTACTACCACTACTTCTGCCACAGCTACTACTCTTTATACTAATACTGCAATTACCACTGCTACTACTGCTATCACTACTACTGCCACTACTACAACTAAAGCTGATGCCGCTACTATTCCTCGACATCTGTCACTTCTACAACTGCAGCTACTAACCATAGTTTTTCCGTCTCTACTACTACTACTGTAAATGTCACTTCAACAAACTTCTTTCTATTACTACCACCTCTAGGAGTACTACCAGTTGAACAAAGTGAGAGCAACATGAGAGTAAAGTTAGTATATTTACTACTAAAACTCCATCAATACTTCTACTACCACCTTACATGTAGTATTGAAATCTAAATTACTACTGCTATAACTACTTCTACTACCACTATTAATACTACTGTCACTATCACAGCTACTGCTACTACACTTACTACTGCTGCTGTTGCCACTATGACCACTACTACTTCTGTCCCTACTACTACAGCTGCTACTAACCCTACTAGTATTTCTGTCTCTAATACTACTGCCAGGGCTACTGTTACTTTATCAACTACTACTGCTACTTTCTATTACTACCACCACTAGTAGTAGTACTAGCAGTTAAACAAAGACAGAGCAACATGGGATTAAATGTAGAGAGAAACAAACTCAGTACTGCCATAGTAGTTTGTTAATATAAATTACTACAGCAGCAACAACTACAAGCACTACTACTACAGTATTTTCGCCACTACCACTACTGCTGTTGCTATACGACTCCTAGTATTTCAGTCTCTACCACTGCTACTCAACCTGTTAGTATTTTTGCCTCCAGTACTACTACTACTGCTAGTGTCACTTTAACAACTACTATTACTACCACCACTGCAAGTTCAACAAAGTGAGAGCAACATGAGAATAAAGATAGTATTTTTAAACTCCTCAGTACTTCTCGTACCAGCAGTAATAATATTCCCACTACCTGTCAGTCAGCAGCGGTGCCGATGATCTGTCGGTATGATTTAGTTTATTTATGTGATCAGATGTTGAGAGCAGCGGCAGATTTATCTCTCACTTATCAGCCTGACAAATGTTTCTCTTTATGTGCATTACTATTCAGAACAGGCTTCAGTCGGCTCGTTCGGCTCGCTGAGGTATTTAATTAAGTGTCTGACTGCTGATGGTTGAACGTCCAGCTTTATTCAACCAAAATTAAAGGAAAAAACGTGGTCATTTGAATAATCGCCTGGGGCTTGCCTTCCAACCATTTCATTTCAATATCTCTTCATGCCACTTTAACCTCTTCCTGCTGCTGCTGCGGCGGCTACGACTCACAGACTGAAGGAAAATAAAATGTTGCTGTGTGTCACCTGAACAGGAAACTTCAATAATTACAAACACCGAGAGGAAACTGAGCCTTTTTATTTTTTATGTCTCTGAGGAGCTCCGGCTGCTGTTTCTTAAAGGAACAACTCACCATTTAACATGTAAAAAAAAAAGTCTGCTTAATGCAAATAATTTCCATTTTTCATCCCTACTGAACATTTATAAACCCTACATCAGATTTTACATCATCTCCTTCCTTTGAAACAGCCATCTATGGAAGTCTATGGCAGCCAATATCAAAAGAAACACATTTTTAATGATATTTAAAATGTGTTTACTATTTGTGTCATTAATTTAGATTTTACATTTTATTTAATTATATTGTGTTTAAAAAGACTCATTATATCTTATTTATATAGAAATGCTTTAGAGAAATCACATTTTCATTTTAAATTCAATTCAATTTATTTGATACATGAAATTATAAATATGATTTCAGTAAAACAAACAGTTGTCAGTTCCTTCAATACAGTAGTAATAAATAAATGTCAATGTTAAGATAAGGCAGGGTGATCATTGAGTGTCCTTGTGGCTTGGTAACAGTTATGGCTTCTTCAGTCTTTAAGGTCCAGTATGTAATATTTAGGGGGATTTAGTGGAATCTAGCAGTGAGGACTGCAGATTGCAACCACCGACTTTCATCCGGGAGGCAGGTGTTCACGTCCCATTGTTAAATTTCTTATATTTTCACTTATCTTTCCACTCTTGCAAGGAGCACCTGTAACGCAAATAAGAGCACCTGTAACGCAAATAATTTCCCCTCGGGGATCAATAAAGTATTTCTGATTCTGATTCTGATAAGATTGCAAAGCCAAACCTGTCCTTTTTTCCTGAGCCTATCCACGTGTGTGTTGTTGAAGGAAAAAAAACTTGAATTAGCAGTGTTGTGCCGACGTAGTGCTTTTATTTTGAAAGAGACTGTACATTTCCTGTGAGAATGGAAGCGTATTTTGAAAAGACACAATGCATGTAACAGGCTGAAGTTGACACGGAAGAACGTCAACAACCAACACACCCAGGGTACCTTGCACATCGAATCTGGACGTGGAAAGTCCATGACCAATGTCCAGTTGGTGCCTTGTCGCGACTGTTTGTTAATGCACCCTATTTACTTGTTGTTTTTTTTCGTCAAAGCACGTGAAATTATATTGCATATTCAATGAATAGTTTTGTTTAAGAAGTGTAGTTTGCTATTCAATTTAATTTTGGCAGTAGTTATGTAAATTCAACATGAAAATGAAGTTTTGATTTTTAAAAGTTTCATGGCTGTGACACATCCTGCACACATTCATGGAAAATCAAATTCTAATTTGCTCAAATTGTTTTATGTTTTCATTATGTTGTATCAGTGTTATTTCAAACTCAGTCTGGTTTGAAAAATGGACATCAATAAAGTAAAGTTTACAGTATTTGTACACAATAGACAACACCCTTCATCCTTTATTTACTCAATATAATCAATGTGTTTCTGCATATTCATCCAGCTGGTCGAGCAGTCTGTAGAGGTATAACTAATATTTAGAGACTTTCTTTCATGTGATGTGATCACTGATTTTTTAATATTAGTTTCTATTTTGTTTTTTATTTGCAGGGAATTTAGCTTCTTGGGACTCTTTCTGATTTGAACACCAGATCGATCACAATGAGGTGTAAGCAGAGATGGAGATAGTTTAAGTATAAGTACTTAAAGTCATAGCAGTGGTGTTGATAATACTGTTTAAATACAGAGAAAGTGTATTGAATCTACACACACACTCACACACACACAGACAGACACACACACACACACAGACACGCACACACAGACACAGTGCTGATTGGTTGCTGATAAAGAGGAGGAATAATGATGCAAGCATTACAAAGTAAATGTAATTTACTTTCCTTTGAAGTCGGCGTCAACACCAAACCACGTCGGACGGTGCGGCCAAATTAAACACACACACACACACGCACACATATATATATGTATCCAAAAGAACGAGTAAAGAAAAAATTACACCTAATTGGCACAAACAGCTCGGAGAAAACATGTTTTTTCGTGGACTGTGTTTTCCTGCTGAATCTCCTCTGCAGATTTTTTAAAGCTCGCTGCTATTCTCCATCTGTTTGGCGGCGGCTCCACTCTGCTGCGCTGGGACCAGCGGTCAGCAGCAAGGTGAAGCCAGCCGCACCATCTGGCCTGACCTTGGGCCGCACTCGGGCCAACGGAGGCTTGAATATCTGAGGCAGGATTTGAGAGAGAAAAGAGAGAGACGGGACAGGAATCCTCATCCTGTTAAATTAACATGTTGTGTATGCTGCTCGTGCTTCATCTACGAGTCTTTTATCAGGTTTTTAAAGTGTTTGTTTTACAGCAGATGTGAAGCTTCGTCTCGCCTGTTGTTCACTTCTGAACAATGAACCTTCCTGATTGTGAATCAACTAAAAACACTGATGGTTTGACAGCTTTTTCTTGATCTGCCCTCAGTCTCTTTTATCTTCTTCTGTCCCCCCAGAGTCTCTTTTGGACAGAGACCAAAAATATTTAATTACTCACTAATATCTGACTTTATTCCCTCTGAGGCGTCACCAGTGACTGGCTCTTGGAACAAATGTGTGTGTTCGGGGTGCAGGAACATAACACGATGTGCAGCCACATTCCTCTTTTGTTTTCTCGGGTCCCCGCCCTCTTTGAGGACAAGTTCCTGGAACTAAATTTGGGCTGTGCTCAGGAGGTGATACTAAACACTGTGTAGGTGCTTTTAAAGGGTTGGCAGCAGTGTTGTCAGTGACAGCAACCTCCATTTTACTGCTGAATCTGTGCGGAGCAGGACAAACTCTAAAAACAAACAGTGCATGGAAAAAATAAAGCAGCACGATGCTGCAGAGGAGCAAACAGAAGAGTGGTTCAATACACTGGACACTGTTCTGAGCCACAGACTAGTGTGTGCTGGTGCTGTGTTAAAGTCTGTTTCCCTCTCTAAAAGTGTTCCCTGTGTAGACACACAGTTAGACATCACTGACATGACTGGCGGTAGTTACTGTTAAGGTTCAGGAGATGGGAAACACAAATCGATGACACTGACACAACACTGGTTTATAAAACACGAGGAAAAACTTTGTACTAAAGACTCACAGGGTTCTTTACAGCCTGATATATCTTCTTCTTCGGTGCTTTAGAGCTCCATTGTTACTCAAAACCAAGCGTCAAAAAATGAAGCCAACACAGAACACTGCAGTTCCTCTAATGGCCACTTGAGGCTGGCTCCAAGAGCGAGTCAATCCCCATAGACCCCCATGTTAAAATGTCCAACTTTACAGCAGAAATTAATATGTCTACAGCCTGGTGCAAAAAACGGTTTTGGTCTCTATAGCTAGTTTCCCCATTTATGACAGGCACCCCTCAAACTTGAGGCTTCAAAACTGGAGTCCACAAACCAATGGGTGATGTCATGGTAACTACGTCCATGTCTCCTCTTGTTTGTTTGATTAAATCTTCAGTGTCCAACTGTTTTGGTAAATTACTGAGACTTCTTACAAAATGAAACAACCTATTTGTGTTTTTAAAGATTTAAGTTTCCAGTTGGAACCAATCAGCTTCAATTTACTGCTGTTTTTTAGATTTTAAGGCCACTGAAATATCGAGATTATAAAGTGAGTACAGACTGTTCCTCACAGCCAAACGAAACCCTTTTAGGAAGGCCTGGTGTTCCATGTATACAGCTGCAGCAGCTCTATGGGGACTTGGCTTGGGAACTGGAGGATCGCTGGTTCAAGCCCCCATCAAGACCAAGTACGGCGTGTGGACTGGCAGCTGGAGATGTGCCAATTCGCCTCCTGGGCACTGCCAATGTGCCCTTGAGCAAAGCACTGAACCCCCTAACTGCTCCAGGGGCGCCGTATTATAGCTGACTCTGCACTAACCCTCTCATTTAATTCATGTGTGTAAAAAGAGGTACACATGAAGAGGTATATTTCAACTGCCAATCTAGATTTTGTGCATTCACCAACTAAATAAAAAATACAAATGAAATAAAATAAGTTTATTTTTCTTGTCTGTAATTTTCAAATTCTGTCTTCCTCTCCCAGCTGAACCCTTATCAGGACATTTCCTCCCCAAAGTTGCAGCAAAACACAGAAAAAACTTACCAATAAAATCATACATGAACACTCCGTCTAAACTCTGCCACCAACTCTGACCTCGGCTCAGCTGTTCACCGCACGTCAAACAACACAGCCGATCTGAATTTATATCACATTTTATTTATTTATTATTACCCCGCCCAGAGAGACAGAGACACCTCGTCCACAGAGCGGACTGATGTCAGCATCCATCTTTTCATATTTCCAGCCGGCTGTAAGTGGATTACTGATGAAATCATTCACAGCTAATGGCATCCAGACGGCCGGGAGACACCGAGACAGACAACCAGAGAGAGACAAAGAGAGATGGACAGATTCCTACAGTGTTGATCTGCATCTCATCTACTTGGTAGATAAAGACAGAAACAATATCTGGAGTTAAGCACAGAGAAAAAAAATTCCCAAGAACTTTCTCCAGAAGTGTTTGCTGCTGTGTTTTCTCAAGAAAAATACCAGAGGGACTCTCAGCATGTGTGTGTGTTCACTCACTGAAGACTAACGTGTACCAAACCTCGGCCAAACCTCAACAAAGCTTCCATGCAACTGTCTTTATACTAAAGTCCAGCCTTGGAAAGTTATTAGGGTGACTTTTCACAGGTGCAAAATCGCCACGTCACTCTAATATTAAAAAAAAACAAAAAAAAACAGAGAAATTGCATTGACACTGCATCATCAGATCCCTCCCAACAATAAAATGAACCGCAATCCTTCTCCCCAAAAAATCAGAGTTACACTGATTCCAAAATTCACTGACTGTCTTAACCCTTAATGCTGAAACATGTGAACCAACAGCAGTGAAGCCAGCGGCTGTGAGCAGCTCATGTTAAACACAGACCAGTGTGATGCTGCTGTGGTTGATTAACACATGTGGCCGGGTGTTTTCTAATGAAACAGGTGGAGGGATGAACTGTCAACAACGTCCAAACTCCAAACCACCAAATCAACACACTGACAAAGTGACATGAACCAGATGATGTTCGGACACTCCCACAGACACCACAGACCACTGCCATGTGTTAAACTGAAGAGAGGATCAGAGGAAACATGAACAAACACCAGGTGATACATTATGTGTTAAAATCAGATCTTTATGTCTAACTATATCGTTCTTTTACAGAGAAATATGAATATGAAATATGAAATATGGATTTAACACACGTACACAGAAACAGGAAACAAGTGTTCTTGTGTTTGTTATTTCAATGTGAAACTCTTCACAGTTTATGTTCAAGTAAAATAAATTTTCTCTTTGTTATTATTAATGTACTGTACATACATGTACACACACACACACACACACACACACACACACACACAGAGTGGTCCTGAGGCATTACAGACCATAATAATCAGGTCTCCATAATACAAACAGACCTCAATCAATGAGACGCACTTTATTACAAATATCATTAATATTCATAAGAGAGAGGAGAGGAAGCAAGGAGAGGACACGAGGAGCGGACAGGAGAGGAGACAAGGAGAGGAGAGGGGAGGAGATAAGGAGAGGAAAAGACGAAACAAAGAGAGAGGACAAGGAGACAAAATGAAGGAGAGTAGATAAGGTGAGGAGACAAGGAGAGGAGAGGAGAGGAGAGGAGAGGAGGAAACAAAGAAAGAAGACAAGGAGATGAGGAAAGTAGAGAAAGGACAAGGAGAGGAGAAAAGGAAACGGTGATGTCAGAGATACTGTGTGTTGTCCACGGCAACCTGCAGTGTGTCTGTGTGTGTGTGTATGTGTGTTTGTGTATGTGTGTGTGTTTGAGGTAAATCCAGACACAGCAAACAACCCTGAGAGTGAAACAGTCAGCGCTGACACAAAGCATGAAGCCTGTCTGTTTACACACTGCAGGTACTTCCTGTTTACCTCACAACAACGCCAACATCCTGGTTTCTCATTTTAACTTTATGCTGTCAGTACAACACACACACACACACACACACACACACACACAGCTGACATCACAGTGACCCCACCTCCTCCTCCTGGGTCAGGACTCCTCCCCTTTCTGTGACCTCCTGGAGGTCGGTGTCACCTGGTCACCTGATCACCAGATCCTATAGAGCTTCACTCTGGATCTCTTTTCTCCTGCGATCCGGCGGCGCCTCTAAACGCCTCATCAACATGTTTAATCAAATTAGCAGGCAGCCAAAAATTGACGCTTTTCATTAATTATACAGGATAATTCTAATTGCAAATTCAAATGTATTCCCTCCGAACAGAAGGTGTTCAGTAATATTTCAGGGAATTTGCATATTAAATGGGGGTCGCTCTGCATTATGTATGCTAATGTATGCGCATTGTCTTTATTTTTAACTTGCGGGCCATATGCGCGGCTGCCTGCCTGAGCAGGTGAAAACAGTCCTGAGTGTTTAATGTTGCTAAACAAACTCCACGAGGACGCTTGTCAAGTGCTGTGCGCTCTGTGTCAATCTCTGCTTCATTTTTCTGTTTTATTTTTCACTTCCTGTCCCCGGCTTTGATTCAGCGTGTGGAGGTGAAGTGTTGCTGCTACAGCTTCCCATCCCTCTCTCTCTTTTTTTTTTTGGTTGTTGTTTTCACGGCTCTTTTGGCTGCCAGCAGTCACCGGTGACACTGCACCGTCAGCGCAAACAGAGGGCAGGAGTGTTACACAGCATGAACCAAGCGCACCTCGACCACCGCCACCTGCACGCCACCACTACCACACGCCACTGCCAACACACACACTGCTGCTAACACACACTGCAAACACACGCCATTGATGCTGCAGTCAGTCAGATATGGAAGCCAAATAGTGTCAGGAAAAATAGGTGACATGTGAGAAATAAAAAATAAAAATAAAAACAATCAAAAATAAGAGCTAAGAGTCAAAATTATAAAAGAAATTAAACATCAAGAGTCACAGTTTTAATTTCCTAAGTCACAATTATCAGATACAATGTCAAAACTGTGAATCTCAAAACCAAAATTTTGGAGATAATTTGCAACAGTTGTGACTTTTTAAAGGCTCAATTATGGGACATAAATCCTGATTTTATGCCAAAAAAGTTAAGTAAAATTCAGAAAAATGTCAAGTTTGACAACATAAACCAAAGTTATGAAATACTGAGTCAAATTCAGGACTTTAAAAACAGCTTCTTAAAGCATATATAATTAAGTAAAACTATTGACTTTTGTTAATCTCAGAAGTATGAGATGGCAAGTCACGGTTTTAATTAGAGATACTGTATCAAAATTGCGACTTCAAAGTCTAAATTATGAGACATAATGTCACATTTATGATATTTCTTAGGCTTCAGTGTGAGAATCCAGATCTGAAGTAAATATGTCATATTTTGACACAGTAAACCAAAGTTATAAGATATTAAGTCAAATGTGTAACTTTTTAGGTCAGAATTATGACCTTTCGCTTTTAAACTACAAGATAAAAAAATCGAAATATTATTGGAAGTCAAGTTTTTAATAAACCTTTTGATTTGAAGTTGTTGAGTCAAACTTAAAGTTTTGAAGCCTTAATGTCAAAGTATGAGTTGGCAAATCACAGTTTTCTTTACAATTTTACTTTTACACATTTGTATCCTTTTATAGGAATTAAAGGGAGGCATGGTGGTGCAGTGGTTAGAACTGCTGCCACACAGCAAAAGGGGTCCTGGTTTGAATGTGGGGTGGATGAGTCCCTCTGTGCAGAGTTTACATGTTCTCCTCGTGTCAGCGTGGGTTTCCTCCAGGTGCTCCAGCTTCCTCCCACAGTCCAAAGACATGCAGGTTAATTGGTGACTCTAAATTGTCCGTAGGTGTGAATGTGAGTGTGAATGGTTGTCTGTCTCTATGTGTCAGCCCTGTGATAGTCTGGTGACCTGTCCAGATTTTAAGTAAAAAAAAAAAAAAGTTAAGACTTGACATAACGAGCTCAAATTATATTTATAAAAAAAAGGTAAGATTTATCCCATTTTAGGTCAAGTACTTAAAAGGTCCAATGTGCAAGATTTAAGGAGAATTTAGTGGCGTCTAGTGGTGAGGACTACAGATTGCAACCAGCTGAAACTTCTCCTGGAGGAGGTTTTTACCAGGAATGAATTATCCACAGAGGTCTCTTCCTCTCTGAAACAAACAGACCAGGCTGTTTTTCTAGCGCTGCTCACTGCAAAGGTGCTTCTTACTACGAAAACACGAATGGCCCTATCTAGAGCCAGTGTTTGGTTTGTCTGTTCTGGGCTACTGTAGAAACATGGTGGTGCAACATGGTGATCGCCAAAGACAAGGACCCGCTCCCTATGTAGATATAAACCACTCATTCTAAGGTAACAAAAACACAACGGTTTTTATTTTCAACAAACTTATTATATTATATTCAATTTCTGCCAATACATCCTCCTAAATCCTACATATTGAACCTTTAAAACGTAAGAACCACTAAATACAAATTATTAGAGACAAACAAAATGATCTTATAACTGACTGAATTGAAGTCAGACTTAACAGGAGTATTTTTATCTTTAGCTTTTCAGACCCATATTCTGTCTTCTCCTGAGAGAAATCAGCTCCACAGACCGACAGACGAGTTAAACTACTACTCAAAGCACCTGAAAAGACTTCAACATGTCTGACTGCGAGGGGTGAGGAGGAGGAGGGGAGGAGGTGGAGGAGGAGGAGGGGGAGGTGTACTGGAGGGGAAAGACTACAAAGCAGATTTGTAGCCTTTGAGATAAGTGTCATTAAATTTGTAGGCCGTTTTCTCAGGATTGCTTTTAGACAATCGAGTTGTTTTAATGTTGGAGGAGCTGCCCGGTCCCCCATTTGGTTGGCAGAGTCCCAGATCAGCTCCATCCTCTCCTGGTGGAGGAGATGAAAGCCCGACTCCAACTGTCGAGAGGCCCAACAATGCTGCGCGGCTTTTGGGAGAAATTGAACATCATTTACACAGAATTACAGTTTCTGTTTGAACTGAAAAGTCCGTCAGAGACATTAGAGGGAATACTCAACGCTGCAGAGCCTACAGGTGAGAAAAGCAACACTTCCCTCTTTAACTCTGCTGCTGTCAGAACACACCGGAGGCTGGGACCTTCAATGTTTGATAAATAGTGGAAAACCTCCACAACAGCAGCAGCAGCAGCTCAGGCAGGTACTGAAACTCTCGTCAAATCAAATCTTTATCGAGGCGCCTTCACATCGACGGTTCCCTGACGGCGGCTCGTCAGGCCTAAAAGCTTCAGTTCCCTAAAAGCTTTGCGTCCCTCCTCCCTGCACGGCAACGCAGACCGACACTTTCCCCCCGAAGCTTCGACGGCGTTTTGCGAGGTGTTAACACGACGCAGGATCAGAGAGGAGTGGGGGTGTGAGGAAGAGGAGGAGGAGGAGGAGGAGGAATGGGAGGGAGTCCTGAGGAAAAATAAAGATTAATTAAAAAGCAGCCGAGTGTGAGCGAGCGCCGTGACACGTTAGAGGACCGAGTCACTTAATGAACTGAGATCACAGCTCCGCCTCCTCCTCAGAGACACAGTTTATTAGGCCGACACATGGACACACACACACACACACACACACACACACACACATGCTCTCACCTCCGTCCAAACCAGTTTCACAGCACACAGCAGAGCTTTAACTGCAGCTTTTTCTTGTACTTTTATGAATGACTCATCAGTCGTAACGTGAAGAATGAAGTGAACAAAACCTGCAGAGTCTGACCTTTTAAAAGTTACCAACACAGAGCCGAAACATGGCGCTGCGTCCTCTCATGTCAAATATCCTGTCACACCAGGAAAAACTTCCTCATAATTCAGGTTTATTTGGATTATTTTCTGACACATAAAAGAACTCAAACTGTCCCAAATCCAGAATCCTGCAAACAAACTGCCTGAATCTGTCTGTGATCGACTCAAATCTCTGACAGTTAGACAGACAGACAGACAGGGAGACACTGAGAGAGAGACAAACAGCGAGGCAGAGTGTGCAGCCAGCTCCACTGCTGATCGTCTCTCAGTGGGAAAGTGCGACCTGGCAGAGAGTCGCTTTGGCCCACAGAGAAGAACCAGGCCAGCCAAAGGAGAACACACCAAGGACACAACCAGCCCCCACGGGCCAGAGCTGGACCAGAGCTGGACCAGAGTTGGACCAGAGCTGGACCAGAGCTGAGCCAACCTGAACCGAGCCAGGACCAAAAGTCACACTTTATCCTAAAAAAAACCACTGACAGACAAACAAGAGAACCAAACCAGCCTGACTCTGAAGGTGTCACATATATAACCATACATATTTTACTCTCTTTATTTCATTAAGTTTGTCCATTTATTATCAAACCACACATACTATGTTTATGTAACTGATTACACAGAAGATTGAAGGTAGTTTTTATAATATAATTAGGGCATCAGTCAACTGAAAAGTGACAAAGCTGATCAACAGATCATGACTGGATTTTCACACAGGCAGAGTGGGCGTATGCAAACAGCCTCCAGTGCCCTAAAAAGGTTTACAGCAGGGGCACTCAGAGTTCTGATGCCTCTTTTACACGGCCTGTTCAAGGTGGGAACGTCACGACATTATTCTGCCTCACCGTTGTTTATAAAAGGTACAACTGCAGTATGGGGCAACAGAACTGTCTCGCCTTTAAGCCAGCAGCGGCGGTACTAACAGCGCCAAATCGATGACTGTGTAAAGGTGTGATGTTATAATGACGTGATATGTTTGCAGCTAGCAGCAGTTAGCAGCTAACTCGCAGACAAAAAGATGTCCAAAAATTGTGAAAACAATGAGGTCTGGGAGCTCTTTACCCTCTGAGCAGAGAGCGAAATCAGCTGCCATATAACAGGGACAGTAAATGATTGTTATTGTTTATAAAACTCTGCCGATGCGTATGCTATATGTCACACTAGATAGCATTGCAGTGATTTGATACAACCATTATTTGGTTCTATGTAAAACTACGAAGGCGGCATAAAGACGGGGACTTTGTAGCGGCTCTTTAGCGCAATCTCTGTATAAAAAGGGCTTCAGTGACAATGAAGAGAGCCAACATATGGTAGAGGGCCGCACAGGCAAACTGCATTTGCAAAGTTATCCGCTAAACTCTCTAACTTTCGCTAACAGCACTAGCTCTGACGTCAGAATGACACTACTGCCATTCTGCCATCCACTAAGAACTTTGCTGCACCTTAAATACTTTTAAATTTATCTATTTATTGCATTTTTATCCTCACTGAATGTCCTGTGTCTTGTGTTTTGATGTTCTTTGTTGGAATGCATCACTTGAGTGTCACAACTAATTTCATTTTATTCCTTTGCAATGACAATAAAGGCTTTCTAGTTCTAGTTCTAGTAGCTTTCTACAAGTTGTCATCAGCAAACTTGACAGATGTTTGTTCAGGGGGAGCAGTCTGATGCAGTCTCCTGGTAGTAAATGCAAGCTATTGAAAACGTTAAAATAGTTCAAATATAATGCATGCATTTCATGGCATGACTGGGGGCCGCACAAAATGTTTCTGAGGGCTGCCACTAACACAGACAGCCTGACACCATGTCTACAGTCAGCTGTGTGCACTGGACCTGATGGAAATGAACAGGAGACACACACAAAGCACAGAGGGAGGTGTTGGGGGAGGGTCAGTGGGGAGACCCCTAACAGGTTGATCTGCTGCTTGTTGGGATCATGTGACTTGAGCCGTTCTTCTGAATGATGACTTCCAGTTTGTCAAATTAGCTGAACAGCAGAAACACACTGAGTTACACAGTCAGATCCAATAAAAGGCTCCGGCTCATTAACTCGCTTTTATCTCTGTTTACACCCATCAACACCCCCCCACCCCTCGTCTCAATGAAATCCCATAATTCATTGTTCCTGTTACTGCAGCCAATAAAATCAGTGGATGAAGCTGAGCCGGAATAAAAACACTGATTACTGGATCACACACTTTTTCTGTTTGGGTATTTTTAGACACGCGATCAGATTGGCTTCATGAATTATGACGTGTAAAGTGAAATATCTCATAATAATAAACAGACTCAGGCCTCAATCACACACACACTGTTTCAGCAGTTGGAGGCAGCTTTTTGTAATTGTTTTAAACGAGAATGAATCATTTTGCTCGCTGTCTTTGCGTTGCTACACGCCTCGTGTTTCTGAGCTCTAGGCGCCTGGCGTTTTTGCCTGAGCGCTCTGAACTCCTCAAGTTGAAAGAACTTCAACTCAGAGCGTAAAAGCGCCCCTCATCATCTCTGCTTTTTCCTGTTGTCCAATGGGATGATTTGAGAGGTGGGCCTTCTGTGGTGGTCACGACAACAACAACCGGTGTGCCAGTGTCAGACGGTGGGTCGCTGCTGCTGCTACTGGCTGTATGTGCTTATGCCCCGCCCACACACACACACATTCTTATTGAGTGATGAATTGGAGCTGGTTATTTATATTATTGTGGTGTATTGATTATGAATACAGTCCATCTGATGCTGGTTTTGTTTCATCACTGTAGCCAGTATCTCACTATCACTATCCTCATTCAGATTTTAAGAAACTACAAATTATATTCAGCCACAAAATAAGTCTGAAAAGCTGC
>NC_065509.1:41454750-41478327 GCF_006386435.1 Epinephelus moara
CTCATGGTGGCACTTCCTGTCAACGTTACAGATCAGAAGTACAGAGAGTTGTTGACTAGAGATGATACACCGTCTCATCTAGTTGACTTGGTGTGAACAGGCAGAACGGCACATTGCAAGTAGTTGCCTGTTTCAGCTTGCAAATCTTTGGAAATCTTTGGTCTAAACAGGACGTTAGATTCGTCAGTCATGTCAGATTAGATTCATTAGATTTTTACATATGTTCATTTTGCATCTCAAACTGTAGAAAAAGAAAATAAGTCTCTATGACCTGCGGGGAAACTTTTCATTAACCTTAAAACGTACTTTTATGAACAGATTGCACTTTTTCTCTCCTCTACACCTGTTTCTAAAGATTTCTGTCCAATTCTTTATCATGTTTTGTGTATTTAAAAGTTAAAACGATGCAGAAGAAACTAAACCCTGAGTGTTGTCTTGTGTCTGAAACAAACAGTGAGAGCTGCGGCTGACAGTTTGTGCAGAGGTGAAGAGGTCAGGAGTTTTTTTGGGGGGGTGGGGTTGTGGGATTGGACGGGTGGTGCAACATCTGTACTCAGCTGGAAGAAATGAGGTTTCCCAAGAGAAACTCCCATCATCCACTTCCTCTCCTCTCTCTCCTCCACCCACTACATCCAGCTCTGTCTCTCTCTCTTTAAATAGAAAACATATGTCGCTCTATCACCGACCGGAAGCTGCACATCATGGATCATAAAGTTGGTGGAAGCTGCAAACCTCCAAGGATCAATTACACATCATCAGATGAGTTAAACGCTGCAGGTTCGTGTTTCTACACATCAGACACGCTGTTTACAGACGCAACAACACTCTGAACATGAAGACAGGGAGGAACAGGAAGCTGAGTGGCTCAAAGAGCTGTGACGAACACAAAACTGCAGAAACATTACTGCGCAATAAAACAGACACAACGTCGACGCTGATGGTGATCTTTGTGCAGGAACTTTCAGGCGAGTTTAGCTCACCAGTAATCAAAGCATGGGTGAAAAAATACCAACACCACAGCGGTTACAGTGCGGCCTAACGAAGGCACAAGCACTGTTTCAACATTTGGGGGACACGTATGAAAAAGGGAGGTTCCTCCCCCAGGCATCATTCCTGCATTTCGGTGATTTTTCTGCATCAATTTATGGTGGATATGTCTTTAAATCCAAATAAAAGTCCTCTGTTACTTTCATGATTTTTAAGGGGACAAACATACTAAATATTGACAGGGGCGTGTCCCCTGTGTCTCCCCCAAAATCTATGCCTACAGTGCCTCACAAAACTGCATTCTGATGTGAACTTAAGTAAAAGTATAAAAGCAGTAAAATGTAAAAACTTTAGTACTCAAAGTAAAAGCACCAACAATAAGACAGAATTTTACTGTCAAATTAATCAAATCCAGTTTTGGGTTCTGAGTCTGTGTTCACACTGAAGAAGTGTCTGAATAAAGTGCAGTGTTAATGACACCACTGTCCCACAATGCAAAGCGATAAAGGATCTACAGACGCTGCCCACAGTGGCAGAACAACCCACCAACCACCATGTCACCGAACAGAAGGAAGCATGCATCATCACATGATGCTCGGTGAGTCAGCAGTAGATGCACGCTTCCTTCTGCACAGTGATTCAATTCACAGGTTTAGTTCCGTAGAAAGGAAACAGTTTCTACATCAAACTGCTCACAACAAGGTCTGTGGACTATCTTGAGTAACCAGGTCATGATTTCTGGAAAGAGTTTTTTGTTTGTTGAGTTTTTTTTTTTAATGATTTTTTGGCACTTTGAGCACCACAAGCCGAGTGCCATTTAGTTCCATTATATTGGAGAGAAGGCAGACATCTCTACAGCTGATATCCAAAATCCAGATTTTCCAAATTAAATCAAACTCTGTTACCAATTTTTTTCTCTTTGAGAATTAAATGTTTAGATCATGTCTCTACTAGCTGGTTTTTGTACATTTTAAACAAACAATGTACAACATGTTAATCACAAAGCTTTAAAGGTGTTGTTACCTTTGGACTCGGGTTGCAGCAATATACTGGTTTCAAGGTATACCATGATATAAAAGTTGGCACTTATCCACCCCTTTATTTTAGTTATTTTCAAAGGGGAGTCTATTTACGCATTTACACAAAGTTTCAATTATAGTAATAAAATGTTGGGTTAACCAAAAATAACTCTTTTGTTTTCATCCCTTTAAGGCTCATTCTGACTGATAACAATATAAATTCTGCATACCATGATACCATGAAACCAAGATATTTTCTGAGACGGTTATCTTACCATGTCATACTGTTGCAACACTACTTTGGACAGAGCCAGGCAACCCATTACCCCTCATTTCCAGTCTTTATGCTAAGCTAAGCTAACCAGATGCTGCCTGTAGCTTCATATTTAACGTACAGACATGAGAGTGGTATCACTCTGAACATCTACCCTGTGTATTTTCTACAATATTGAAATATTCCTTTAAAGAAAAATATTCCTTTAAACTCCCTCTCACATTCAGTGGATTTAAAGTAGAAGGTCTCTGTATTAAAAATACTCAAGTCAGAGCCTCTGAACAGGAGTGAAGGACTGACGTGGACTCGGGGAGTTTTCAGTGGGTATAATCCAGATCTGAATCTGAAACCTGCAGCAGGTTGTCTCTGCTGCAGCATCCAGCTGCAGGAGCTGCAGGTCGCAGCCTGGATGTGAGGCGGTGGGTGGAAAACCAGAGCGGGTGAACCCAAGGTCACGGCTAATCTGCATACCGGTGCAGCGCTCGCAAACGTCCCCCGAGAAACAGCTGGAGGGCCGCTGTCTCGGGTCTCTTCCTGTTGGAAACTGGAGCAGCGAACGGCTTTTTATGGAAAGTCAAGTTTGTGCAGGAATGAAAAAGAAAAGGACTCTAATGATGTAATTATGTTTCCAACATGTAACACAAATTGTTTGTTATTTACAACAACAGATTGGTGTAATTACAGAGTCACTGTGAGCTTAATCAGGTTTGTTTTTCTTGTTCTGTACACGAGCGCAGAGTAACGGCGCTCGTTCAGGAGTCGCACAGGAGAAAGACGACGTGATCCGTGGCGTCTCTGAGAAACAGAAACACACACATGTTTTCCCCTGACCGAGGAGGGGTACTGAGGCGGGGAGGTTCGGGACGTCCCGAGGGAGTTTGGAGAGTCGAGGGCTGACAAATGTTGTGAAGTGATTTGTGACATGAAGCAGAGCACGAACACAGAGAGCTTGTGAACACAGCTTCAGCCTGTCCTGCTCAGAGAGGAGCTGAAGTGGATCCTCGCTGTGTTTAGACGACGAAGGAGAAGTGATGAAGTCTGAGATTTACTGTAAAATACTGTAAAACAAAAAACTGCATCGTTATAAATATCATCCAGTGTTCCTGTCTGGTTCCTGCAGAGCAGATTTTACATTGTTAAGTACGTGCGAATGTTTTTAAACGCCTAATATGTCACCACATCCAGGTCATGTGGGCTGGATGATGGACATAAAAAGATTGCCATGTTTACAGCTTGTGAATGTCGACGTCGTCTGTTAGTGGACGACAGTTGCAGCGTTGGTCGTGTGAGGGTTAAACATCCCGTTACACTCCACTCATTAAATCTGTGTTGAACATCTGACTGTGTTTGGTTTTCTGGCATTTTCTTTTGTACTGTACAACTGTCAAACTATGATGACTAGAGAGAGTTAATGTTTCATGAAAGACTAAAGCCCCGACATATTCTGATGCTCAGATGAGCAAAAACTGGGATGGATGTTTAATTTTGAGGCGTTTAAACTTGTTAACTTTGTCTCAAAAATCCTGGAAAAGGCGGCAGGACAGATTGTTTAATTAGTATTCATTCTGATTTTTCAGTGAGTGTTTGTGTGAGTGATTTATTAATTCTGTTCTACTCAATAATGATCTGATTATAAAAGATGCTTTGGCTGTTTTTCTAATTTCTTTGTTGTGTAAAAATGTGTAGGCAGTGTTCTGAGCCTCACATCCAATATATAAACTCCCCAGTCATAATAACAATTTGGACATTGTTGAAACATGCATCATGACATCACAGAGCCTCGAAAACTCATGAGAAAGCAGTTGGAGAGGTCGTTTCTTTTCTCCTACTGACAGTCAATGCTGCTTTCATGTAACCACAATATTCTCCTGACTCTAAACAAGTAGCTGAAGCACCTAATTCAACTCCTGGCAGTTATTGGCTGGCTTGGGCCAATCCAACAGTGGGCGTCACAGAAGCAGCAAGAAGACAAGATGGAGGAGCTGTTATTATCAGTGGCTGAATACCCAGAATAACGGCACCAGCAACGTCTAAAGATGCTGATTCTGTTTGATGCTCCAAAATCGAAACAAGGTGGGAGTAGGTGCGACAAAGCAGTTTGATGTTCCTTATAACCCTTTTTTGGTGTGTTTGGCCATTTCAAGCGATAGGTGCAATTCAAAATGTGCACGTCAGATGCTTTCAGTGCGTCTGGGCCTTTATCTGTGTATCATGAAACATGTCAAGTACAGAGACGTAGTTCTTCGGGCTTTTTGCTCGTCTTTGTCACGGAGGAAATCAAAAGAGGCTGCAGACAGACAGACAGGTGAGAGACAGACAGGTGATCAGGGAGGCTGCAGACTGACCCTCAGTCCCCAGTCAGAGACACACACTTCATTACCGTCAACAGGCAGGAATCAAACACTCGGCCCGACACTGAGCTGTGTGAGTGTGTGTGTGTGTGTGTGTGTGTGTGTGTGTGTGTGTGTGTGTGACTGACAGGTGGAGAGAGCTAACAGTGTGAGTGCATTAATTAATGACTGACGGCTAAACAGCCACAGCAGTAATAACAGTTAAGCCTGCCGGCGCTCGGGGGGCCACACCGACACCGATCGATGGATCAATGCTTGTACTCTCTCACACACACACACACACACACACGGTCGAGTCTATCATTCCCACTTCCTATATGCACACCTGCACACACACACAAACACACACCTGCTCTCCGAACTAGGTGGCCTGGCGCCCCCGGCTCGGCTCGATTTTAACGGACACGGAGCCTCCAGAGGAACGAGGAGCTCCAACGCACGCTTTGTCTTTGTCTCCTTCACTCACTCCATTTTTTTTCCCAGCATCCTCTAGCAGGGGCCTAGATGAGCTAATTAAAGGGTGACCATGCAGCGGGTGGATCTAGGGGTCTTTGATTGGAGCATCAGGTTTGGTTTTGACAGGTCGGATTAGCGCGGTGTGATTAGGAAGACGGTCCACGTACAAAACGCTAAGCCTCGCTGTAAAGCTCGGTGAGGGAACGCCGTGCATGCTGGGAGAGATACTCCCCCCATCCCCCCATGCCTCCTGCTTCACCCACAACAACCCCCTGTTTATACTGTGTATATATATTTAGATTTAAACAATGTTTTTATGTGAAGAACTTGGATGTTTATTTTAATGCTAATTCACACTTCCTCAAACCTCAATGACGGAACAGGTAATTTGCTAATGACATTTATGATGACTGAACCAACGGTCACAGTTTTAAACACGTGCTTCATATTGTGACACCTTCGCAGGTCCGAACACTTTTGTTAGGGTTAGGTAAAATATCACGGTTTGGGTTAAAATATGTAGGTTTGTAACATATGTTACACAGCCGTCTCCCGAGTCAAAGTCCTGTGGTTTTTAACCATCCACCTCAGCCTCCTCCCTACTTGAACTCTGTCACTCTTTTCACTACACCGCATGACTTCCTCCTTTGCTCCTGTCATACTTGCTACGGCCACTGGAGATCGCCGCCTAACAAACGTAATGATGAGTCGTAATAAGCTGCTTGCACAAATAAACTATACAGCGATGTTTTTGGGTGAATGTGAGCTGTTTATTTAAGATGATATCTGGTTGAATCCTCGCTCCACATGAACAAACTAAACATCGACTGAAAGCACAAAACCTCACAATTCTGTATCTGTGAAGCATTTTAACATCCAAATACCTCTGTGACATCAGCTGCATATTTTGTAACAAGAGTGCGTGCGTACGCAACAGAACACATTTCTGCATGTTTGCACCTTTTCCAAATTGGTTTAACGTCCTTGAGTCTGAGAGTTTTGAGATTAGACTCCAAAGAGTTTCCTTTCAGATGAGTTCAGGATCATCTCTGCGGTTAAAAGAGTTCAAGAACAGTAACTGATTTTGAGTATTTCATTTTGAGGCTTCATTCTTTTGTTTCTGATTCCTTGTGAAGCTGCCTCAAAACTATTTGAAACGGTTTGAATTATACTTTTTAAATTAAGAAGTGTTCAGCAAAAACATCAAACTCTCACTTTGACCTTAGTCATGGTGCAATCACTGCTTTATATTTGGAGTTTTAGAACAAAAGGAGGTTTTGATTTCAAAGGGAGAAATAAAGACAAAAAATCTAATGTTTTCATCTTTTTGTGAAATCATGTCACAGCCATTAAAGTTTTTGTAGAGATTAAGACTTGAAACAACAAAAAAACTACAAAAAAAAATCTGGTTTTCACGAGTAACATATATTAAATCAACACAAAATTACAAAGTGTGTGTTTGCTCTAAACTTTGGGAAGTAAATGCAGTTTATTTCCTCCAGTAAAGCACCAAGGCACGGAACAGTGCACAACATCTAAGAGACATAATTATACACTATGAGTCAAATTTTCATTTTTCGTTTTGCATGTTTTAGCTCAAATTATCATATTTTTGTTGAGAGGAACACTTAATCTGATGTTGTATATATTGTATGATGAGTGACAAGACTGCTTCCCTTTCTCCTTTTATTCACCTTTTATTTCATAATGAATCTCATGTTTCACTAAATAACTACAAACTAAAGAAATGATGTCTTTGGTTTGTAAAACTTAACAAAAAGACAATAATTTCTCGACTATATACTTGAACTTGAAATACTTTAACATGAGTGGATTTTATTGAAGGATTTGTATCAGTGTTTGTATCTTTTGCTGTGTGGGTCAGTCGGGTTTAAAATTCAGCACCAGGATGGTTTAATACTATAAAAAACTGCTTGTCTATGTGAAGCAAATGTGTCCCCTCCTGCTTCCCGTACCTCCAGCTGTAAAGGAGCCTTTAGTGTCCAGCTGCTGGACGTCTGCACAGTTTATCACCAGCAGAGGAAGAGGACGAGGGTGGAGGTGGAGGTGACATCACCGCAGAGGTTAACGTACACGAGTTTAGACAATGGAAAGAGGGAAGGAAAGAAAGAAGGGAAGGATGGAGGGAGGAGGAGGAGGAGGAAAAGGAGGAGGAGGAGGAGAGTAACGGGGGTTTATGGGGGAGAGGGGAGTTTTGGCAGAGCGGAGTCTTCGCTCGGCTGGCGGCGGCGTGAAGCGGACTCAGGGGCGTCCTTACCGAGCTGCCGTTAGGCGTTAAATGAACACCTGGCCACCGAGTCTCAGGCCGGGACGCTGGGTAGTGATGAAGAGGAGGAGGAGGTTTTAGTTAGTCTGCAGATGGGGAGGGATCAGCTACACAGGAGGCTCCTGATGGTCAATGTAGGAATCTTAATAAACTAATGGAGGCTGACTGGTGTGTGTGTGTGTGTGTGTGTGTGTGTGTGTGTGTGTGTGTGTGTGTGCGTGCATGTGTGTGTGTTTCCTGTGTGCAGATGTGATGCAGTTATTCAGATATTTACTGCGACTCACCGATTTACACTTTCTACTCTTCATCCACCACATGTCAGATGAAAAAAACTGATAATCATCAACACATTCTCACTCCGACCTCGTCACATGTCCACGTTTGGTCATGGACTTTCCACGTTAAGATACGACCTGCAAGGTACCCTGGGTGTGTTGGTTGTTGACGTTCTTGGACGCCGTGTCAAGTTCCTGTTATATGCATTGTCTGTTTTCAAAATACACTTCTGTTTTCACAGGAAATGCACAGTTTGCATACAGTCTCTTTCAAAATAAAAGCTCTACGTCAGTACAACAACGCAAACTGATGATGTTTACCCTTCAACAACAAATGCAAACAAACGCAAATGGTTGGGTTCAGGAAAAAAAGAACAGGGTTTGGCTTTACAATCTGATGGGAAGCAAACACCAGCCTCCTGGATAAAAGTCCATGGTTGTTGGACCCTTCACCACCCCTCACACGGACTTCCGCCACCTTAACTTTTTTGCCCCTGGCAGCACCGGGCGCCGTTAAACAATAACAGCGACCGGCCACATATTATGCTGAAGTCACTGACCATGCACCGGTTTTCAACGACTTCAAAGTGACACCAGGTTGGACTTCATCACTCTTTTATTTATTTGTTTCCGAACTCATCTAAATGAAAGAATTAAATTTATTTAAACTGGAGTTAAAGCCATGAGCATCCTGACCTCGGCCAGATTAACCTGTCAGAGGTGCCTGGGGCAAAAAAATTGCTAGTGAGCTCCAATAATCAACCACAACTCCTACACCGCAACATCACGGCCAAAGGTTTTCTGTCACACTCTTCTTTAGGAATCTGCACGACATGAACACTTAAACTAAAATAATAACGGTAAAATACCTGGATATCCACACAAAGTTCCTCTATAAGCCAAAGCCAAAGAATGAGCTCATGAGCTATTAGTTCATATTGTACTAAAATCAAACTAGAACGATTTACTTGGGGGCCTTAAAATTCTGTGGTCACTTTGGTCAACATCTGTTCAAGTCTCCTCTATTCTATTCAAAATGAAACTAAACTCTTCTTTTACTTAAATACTTGAGTTCAGTATTTTCAACCAAATGGCCAGAAAATATGTTGTACCTTTCTGCAAACCAGCTGATACACTGACATTGTGTAGTTAACATGTGGTTGGGTTAGACCTAAAAACCACGTGGTTATGGTTAGAAAAAGATCACAGTTTGACTTTAAATACAAAGTTTCGGTGGCACAATCACAGCTGGAAAAACAGCGTCAGGTCCCCAAAAAACACCCATGTTTGAGGCCTAAAAAGCCGCCTGGAAACGCAGCAATGTCTCGATGAAACACAACTGGTTTTGTTGTTTATTGGTCCCAAACTGTGGTCTGCGGCTTGGCAGGCATCTCCCTGAAGTGTCACACCATCCATCAACCTCCCAATGACAAAGCTTCTATAATATGTCACTTTTAAAAAGCTGATATGATTCGTATGAAACATGCAAATGTAGTTTTCATGGTTTGCAGAAACGTACAACACCAACATGTTTTCTATCCAACAATTTTAACTAATTCACTAAGAATCAGATACCAGCTTAGTCTCTGTGATTTAAGATTTAAAGAACCTGGGAAAGGTTCAAATCTGCACTTATGACAGCTTTTAATTTCTAAACCCAGTCATGAAAACTGTGAGAACAAGATGTTATTGTGAACAGTGTAGAAGCCTTTAATTAAAATACTCAAAACCTGTTTTTACCTTCATTTACTTTATGTCCTTTGTTGTGAAGGTTTGTTTCTCATCAGGTTTTTACTCTATAAACTCTACATGAAATAGAAAGTTGAGACTTCAGAAGCATTTTAACTTGTTCCCAGTGTTTCCGTCTCCTTCACTGAGGTGAGGTAATATTTGTTTCACATGGCGTGATCTATTTTCTGCTCGGCTGCAGGTTTTTCACTCCTGCAGCAGGTGAGGGGCTGAGGGGTGGATGTGGTGGTGGTGGGGGTGGGGGGGTGTACGTCTGGATTAGCATTAGCTAAAACTCTCCACCAGCCTCCCCGAGTGTCATCCAGCCTGCTTAAGTTAAGGTGCAGCGACTGGCGGTGATTTGCATAAGTAATTAGCTAATGTGCTGTTCAATTTCTCTCCCATCTGGCTTGCTGAGCTACACCTCATTTCTCAAATTGACAGGCCGGTCACTATCGCTACCCACACTGCAACAAGGCGCCCACCAAATTAATTTGTCAACCTTCTCCTGTAATGGGACGTTCACCTTGAAAACTCAATCTACCTGAGGAGGTGAGAGTCCGAGAGCGAGCGACTGAGCAGGCTGCGAGGAGACGCCGAAGATTTCTCCCCCAAAAAATAAATAAATTCTTTGAAGAATAAAAAGCAGAAAGCAGGTGGTGCTGGGTGACAGCAGGTGAGATTGGACAGAGAGAATATTGAACCAGTGTTTGAGGTGTTAAAAGAAACAAAACGAGAGCAGAGATCTGTGTGTGTGTGTTCAGACGAAGGTCAGCAGAAACAAACCTGGTTTCATCTCGGAGAAAACACACTCATTAAATCTGCTGTTGTAACGAGGACAAAGTTCTGCTGTTTTATTCATCTGTGTTTTCCTGTTTTTGGTTGAAAGAGGTTTTAAGGAACGGTGAGTTCTGTGTCTAAAACCTGAAGCCTGAGAGAAGACCAAAGATCTGATTTCAATTTGAGTAAAAACGCAGATAGCTGATCAATGGATCTATAAACACACGAGGATTTAAAGTCCAGATTCCCTCAGAGGAACCTCGACCACCTGAGAGACGTTTGACGAGTCACCAACAAAACTCGGTGCAATTTTCAGGGCATTCAAGAAACCCTACAAGATCTCTGAAAATATTTATTCATTCATATATTTTCTGTACATTTCATCGCCCTATTTTAAGGCCTAAATGTTTCCCTAAACTGTCAGGTGTGTAATATTTGATATTTGATATTTATTTCAAACATGTAAAAAGAGAAAAACAACATGAACATAGAAACAAGCAGACAGACAGAAATAATAATAATATTTACAGATAATGAAAAGCATAATGTAAAAGGAATTGTCAGTGTATAGTTACTTTGATTTACAGAGCCGAAAAGGAGGTGGAGGAAGTATAAACTTATTTAATCCGACCCCTTCTCCATAAGTTGTCGACTGACATTGATGAAAAGCACCAACTCATCTTAATTTCCATTATTTTAGGTATTTTTATCTCTGTAAAACAGTCAGATTCGAAGATTTTTAGTCTAAAATAGAGCCAATGTGTGAAATATGTAATTTAAGGTACTTGTATTTTACTTTTTCCTCTACTTTATACACTTGCACTACTTGCACTTTTTACTGCACTACATTTAATTTTACTACTTTACTTAGTTTGCAGATTCAGATTGTTATTAGAAACATAATTACACTAATAAATAATGATGTATTATTATAGATTAAAACATACAGTAGTATATTGAGTATTAAAATTAGCTGCAACATTAAAGTGATGAACACATTAATGCATCAGTAATAATAATAATCCAATAATATAATATATATTATTGTGAAAGGGGCCATTCTGCATGAGGGGGAGTTTTACTTTTAGTACTTTAAGTATATTATATATATCTAATATTGTTACTTGAGTAATATTGTGATGCAGTAGTTTTACACATAACAGATACACTGTGGTGATACTACTGTTACTGCAGTCAAATATTTGAGTACTCGAGTACTTCCTCCAGCGGTGAGCAGGTAGGCGACATTTTCTTACTGCAGCAGCACACCTCTGTGCAACATGTCACCACGGTAACAACACCTTTCACCTGCTGCGCTGCCTCGTGTTTCTCACAGCTCACGAGAACACCTCGACTACACAACAGTGTGTGTGTGTGTGTGTGTGTAAGAAACTCAGATACACATAACTTAATTTGGAGACAGAAGTATTGATGATTCCTCGGGGCATCCTGGTCCTGATCATTAAAGTACAGCATCACACACACAGACACACACAGTCATGCACACATGTACGCACACACCTCTGTTTTTTGGTAATTTAGCTCTCTTTCCTCCTCCTCCTCATTCCCTTCATCCCAGAGCTGAAATGGACAGTGTGTGTGTGTGTGTGTGTGTGTGTGTGTGTGTGTGTGTGTGCTCGGGGACCAAACCCGGGGAAATGGGCCAAAAAGTGAATCTAATGAAACCCCCCAAATTAATTTTCAGTCTCATCTTCAGCTGCAGGCGGAGAGAGACGGAGCCCTGGGACGAGAGACACTGAGAGTGAAGGAAGGAAAGAGACAGAGAGAGAGAGAGAGAGAGAGACAGGTGTAGAGACGGAGACAAAGAGATGAACAGAACAAAAGAGGAAGGAGAGAAGAAACTACGAGGAGGAGAGACGAAGAGGGACCAGTGAACACACGTGAGCAGAACCAAGAGAAGACAGGTGGAGCTTCAGTCTGTCTGAATGCACCAGTTTAACTCTAAAGGTAAATGTTGGAGGGAGAAACCAACAACACACGTCTGAATATAGACGCCATACTTCTGTGTCAGAGGCGGAAACTGACCACAAGAACTGCAACAGAAACCCATCAGCAGCGGCGAACATCGAAAGACGATTCTGCAAAAACCCAGATTTGATTAAAATAAAACGCTGTCAATGGCTAATCGCTAACTCATAATCCTTGACTCTACTCTCTTATTTAGCTCACGCTTTTATTTAAAGCAACTTAAAATATGTGCGTTCTGGCGAGTGGATACGGTCTGTGAATTACAAGAATTAGAGTCGAGTCTAATACTAATCAGGTTCACATAATGTCCAAGTTTCACTGAAGTAAAATACGTCATTATCTGTAGTTGTCATGGTAAATGGACCTGCATTTGTATCACACCTCTCTCGTCCTCCGACCACTCAAAGCACTTTTAACACTACGAGTCACATTCACCCATTCACACACACACACATTCATACACTGGTGGCCGAGGCTACGATACAAGGCGCCACCTGCTACTCAGTTTCTAACACACTCACACACCGATGGAACAGCCGTCAGGTTCAGTATCTTGCTCAAGGATACTTCTACATGCAGACTGGAGGAGCCGGGGATCAAACCGCTGACCTTCCGACTGGTGGATGACCTCTGAGCCACAGGAACATCCTCATTTGCGTTCAAACTCTTAAGTTCTTTGCACACTGTGTCCGTTTTTTCGTCCGAAATTGTCACACATCTAAAAATAAAAATGACCTCACGTTGTGTCGATCACGCTTAAGTCCGAAATTTTCGTCCGTCACAGAAATTTCCAGAACAGGTTTCGATTTCCTGCGTTTTTCGCACCCGTCAGAGCCTTTAGAGACGTTTGACGTCTGAAGAAAATGTGGCAGCGGGACACATCCACGACAAGTCAGAGGAACGAGACGCACAGAATCATTTGATAAATCAAATAGCTCACTTTCAACAGGTCAGATGGTAATAATCAGTTGGATGATGGTGATGAAGAGGAGGAGGATGTGGACCGCACACACAAAGGGAGGACAGCTCCGCCCCTTCATGCAGCTGTGGTGCCAAATTAAAGACAGGGAGAGAGTGGTGACAGCCAGATAGGTAACTCCAGTTGAGAGAGGCAAAGGAGGAAATGTGTCCTTTTATTTTGTCACGTATTGCGAATTTTCACAGCAAATCGAACGATAAAACGCATCGGAATCAGTATGCAATGATTTTTTTTGATCAACCCAATATCAGTGTCAGCCTTGAAAGACTAACTTCTCATTAGCCCACTTCTAGTTTAAGCTCCGCCCATTTCGAGTACATGTACAGATACAGATGGTGTACTCACTCATCTCTCACATGTGCATAAACTTCAGCAAATATGTTGAACTGCTTCAAGTCGTACATTTCGATTACCGATCTGATTTGCCGAATCTTCTTTAGATGTGTTGAAAACACAAATCAAGCTCTTATTTTCGCGTTAACTTCCTGTGGCCAAAACTGGATTATTAACCAGGTAAAGAGGACAACAGGGACCCTTGAGAGGACCTTAAAGGGTCCGTGTTAATTTAACTGAATATTTGGTTGTACTCCAGCAGGGCCTCATCTTAAGGAGGGACACTGGGTTAAAATCCAGTTTAAGTGCTTTATTACTTCAGTATATGGTGTGCTTGTAATGTATTTATGTTTTTTAAATCATGTTTGTTGATGCTGAGTTCCTGCTGTTTGACCCCTTTGTGTTTTTAATAACATGTAGTCAAACCAAAAACAGTTTCCACGTTAGGACAATAAAGTAAACTGTTAGACAGTTGGAAACACAGCGGGGTTGATCTGGTTCTGCCTTCAGCGGCGTGTCAACCAAAAACTCCCCGGACATTTAATCCCAGGAACTACTTTTCAAAGAAATGAAAGGTTCCTTCAGCCAATTGTTATCTGTGTTTCCACCACAGTCAAAAGACCTGTGAAGATTAGACAAACTAGTCCGCTAACATATGAAGGGCAACATTACAGGGCAAGAAGGAGCTGATAGTTGAAGGGGTGAACACACAGTTCGTGCACCTGCCTGTTTGTCACCCTGCATTGACATTTACTGCTGCATGCTGCAGCATAGTTGGACATAATGAATGAAATGCAGAGGAGAAAAACAAAACTAAGAGTGTCTGCCTCCACAGTAAATCATCTGTTGAGTGTTTAATGGTTATTTATATGTGATTTGGAATGTGAAACAATCAGAAAATAAAGTTTTATTTCTTTCACAACACCACAGCGCTGTTTTCTCAGCTCACAGTCTTCCTGTCTTTCTAAAACTGAGTCAGGAAGCCGACACATAACTTTACTTTTAATGTTTTCAAACAAAGAGAAATGTTCTTTCTAAAATGGTCCTGAATCGATACTCGAGTACTCCCTTGTTTTATGAATGAAGTGGAGTACAAGTTGAAGCTGCAGCTGCTGTGTGTGTTTGACCAATCAGCAACATTCATCCCTACAAACCCCGCCCCGAAAGTTCTTGTAGTTTCAGAAAGTATAAACACACCTATCAGGGACTTTTTGAGGGGTAAAAAATTGGCGCAAGAATTTAATTTTGACCTGGTCCCCGCAGTCAGTTCCTCAAAAGGGTCCTGAGGAAAAGTTTCTGCAGTCGAAAAGTGGCTACTGGAACTATTCGTCCTAAAGGAGACATTTAACATGACTCACATCTCTGGATGTTCGTATTCTTCTGGCCCCTCTAGTTTATATTGATAAGTCTATTTAAATAGAATCATTCTTTAATCTTAATCACAATCTTTTCCATCATTTTTCTTCATGTGCTTTTGGCAACAAATGCGTAAACACGTCTCACAGATGAAGTAAACTGAAACTGAAAAGGTGGGATGGACAGACAGACAGACAGACAGGTAGAGTGAAGGTGTGGAGCTCATCACAATGAGGAGAGACATCTGTCTGTCTGTCTGTCTGTCTGTGTGTCTGCCTGTCTGCCTGTCTGTCTGTCTGTCTGTCTGTGTCTCATTCAGCTGTTCTCTTATTAAATTCCTTTGTACTGGGAGGCTTTTCACTCCACCAGCTGCCACCTCACTGTGTGTGTGTGTGTGTGTGTGTGTGTGTGTGTGTGTGTGTGTGTGTGTGTGTGTGTGTGTGTGCATTAAGCTAACATAGCTATTAGCTTTGATAGCAGTAGCCCTCCCATATGGCGAGCTAGCGCTGCTCTTTAATGTAGCATAGCATGGCCCTGATGTTGCTATGGCTCCAGCGGTGCCTCCCCCCACCTCCATCCTCCGTCCCCCCCCTCCCTCACAGTCCCCGCTGCCATTTAGCTCTCCCTTCCACCGCGCCACATGCCGCAGCGACCTTGGCGTTTTCCAGCGGCACGCCCGCTGCCATCTGCAGGCGGCAGGCTTGGGCAGTAAAGCATCGCGACCCCGAGTTTTTTGGGCGCCGTTACGCCTCCGCCAGGGGCCCCGGCCAGATGGCACTACCCACTAAGAGGGGTTTTACTGCGGGGCTGAAGGAAGACGACTGCGGGCGGGCAGAGGATGAACTCACACCTCCCTCCCTCCTCCCCCCACCTCCCTCCTCCTGCATCGCTCTGCCAAGTGCCAAATTTCAGCTCCACTCGCCTCCAAAACGCCGCCGCTTCAATATTTCAGTCATGATTATCCGGCAGCAGATGATCCTCGATCAGCCAAAAGGGCAGAGCCGGAGGATCGGCGTGCTGGTGTCGTGACCAAATTTCAATCCCTGCTGCACCAACATCCTCCTGCTTCACAACGTTTATTCAGGTTTCATTTATTCACAAATATGAACTTCATGGACCTGACAGGTGTGTGCACGTCTGTGACAACAGGGATTCACACATACTTTACTGCAGTATGAAAATCCACCAACACACCAGTTTGCTCCCACTGTTGGAGAGTCAACCAACTGGTGCCTTACTGTCAATCAACAAATATATAATCCGGCTCCTTACAAGCAAAAACTGTTTGCCTGTTCCTACACTGATCCCAGCATGTTTGCATCAAAGAGTCTCCTGACCTGGGGAAAAGCTTTGCAGAGCTCACTGTGACTATTTTAATCGATGGTGTGTGTTATTTATTGATTATGTTGGTGCTGTAGATTATGGTATTACAATTAAAGCTAAAATGACACCTTGCCATAATACGGTCGACAGCAGGGGTGTCAAACTCATTTTAGTTCATGGGCCACACAGTCCGATTCTATCGCAGGTAAATAATATCAGAAGAATCAGCCTGCGTAATACCGGTGTATATGTGTCACCACGGCTCTTGCAGGTTAAGCAGATACTGGATGACTGTGGCTTGTCTCACCTACGGTTCTCACTTAAGTGTCATCAGCTGATGTTAAGATCAGTTCATGCAAAAGTGGCGAACTGAGCTCAGAGTTGTGATGTCATGTGATATTTATGCAGAATTATCACAAGAGCTCAATCTGGGAAAGTATCTGCTGCATGAAAACCAAAACAAAGGCAGGTTTTTAGAGTGAAGTTATTGGAAGATATAAAGAGCTGCATAGAAAGATACTGTAGAACACATTATGAGTTTGTTGTCTTTACAATCTTAGAGGAAGTGAACACAGGCCTCAGGGGTGAAGGTCAACGGTTGTTGGACCCGTCTTCCCCTCCCGCCCACTCTACTTGTCTGACGCTGGAAGTCACTGACCAAGCACCAGATTTCAACGACTTTGGAGTGAGAGCGGGTGGATTTTTTTCAATTAATTGTCTTCCTCATTATTATGGGAGTTTCACACAAACAGTTTTTGATCTTGGATTTTCATTTTATTGTATTTAACTTGTTTACTGAAGCTGTTTTCATTTAGTTGAATTCATTAAGTTATATATACTTACATTTTTGATACCTGAGTACATCCGATACGAGATAATTCAAGACTTCCCCTGTAGTAGTTTTGTAAATGTTCAGACAGAAATCTTGACTTTGACTTCAGTCTAAATGTTGACTGGTTACAACACATGGAAACACATAAAATAAATCCTTCTTATCTCATTAATCACTCATAATAACCTCATTTCTATTCAAACCTTCTTTCCTTGTAGGATCAATAAAGGTCATCTGATCAATCAGCTGAACGTTTATGTATCTGGTCTTTTAGTCTCTATTTAAATTCCTGATTTTATTTTCATTCTTTTTCCTTTCTGGTTTTATTTCCACCCTCTGCTCTGCTTTTTTTTTGAAGGGTCAATATTGATTAGATACATTTTAATGAATTGTGAGGAAAATATTTCTGGAGATGCTTCACGCAGTCGGACTGAGTCTGATATCAGTATTCAACACACATTTGAAATGCTGTGTCTGAACCCATCAATTATATTAACAATGTCTGCAGGACTCAAATATTTAAAGACGTCTTATATTTATTTGCTGGTAAAGAAAACAGAGTTCCTGTAACAGCTTCTTTTCTTTACAACCATGAAGAGTATAGTCTCAGGTGCAGGGAGTATTTAGCTGTCTGACAACCTGAACTGCTCACATCCCAAAGGACATGCTGAACTTCAGCCACCTGTCGTATGGCTCCTACTCTCGTCTGATAACCACAGGAGGGGGACGCTAGTCGATCAAATCAAGCCTGTTCTTATATTTATGTCTGGTTTGGATTCATACCAACAATTGCAACCACTACGCCTTTCATTTAGGACTGCAGGCTTAGTGACTAAGGAGAGGAATCACTCTCCATGTCGATGGGTCATTTAGATGGTCGACTTTCCTTAGTATATTATGATTAAAAGCACATTTCCATGAATCTGATACCCAGATAAAAGAAGCACTGAACATGTGAGTACGAGTCTCCGTGAGAGTTTTACATATAACCCCATCTGAGCTACTTGTTTGGGAGATAAGAGACGGGATGTTATCTACTTGGTCTTGTGTTAAATCACCCGTTTTTGAATGGCACAATGTGTTTCAGTGTTTCCAGACCGCAGGGACGAGGTCAGTGGTGCAGAGGAGGGAGCTTTACATTTATCAGCATAATACTGCTGTACTTTATTGACATCACCGACACACACACACACACAGTCTGTCATTAGTGTCTGTCAACAGGCGGATCAGATGAGACAAAAATAAGAAAACTGTGCTGGTGGTCAGGAGGAAAATCAATACCTCCATCTTTACTGTATGGAAGGGGGGAAGAGGGGGAGGACGGGGGGAGGTGGGTGAGGGAGAGGAGAAGGAGAAGTGGAGGGGGAGGAAGAGAGGATTCTGGGTAAATCCTGTCTTCAAATTACGCCGAAAAAACAAAAAATATATCATTATTGTTGTGTGTGTGTGTGTGTGTGTGTGTGTGTCTACAGTATATTTACGTGCAGTGTGTACATGCATGTGTGTATTTGCCAATACGTGTATAATTCTTGTGTCAACGATATATGAATGTTTACAGAAATCAATCAATAAATAGATCGGTTAAATGGCACTGAATTGATTTAAATTGACTGTGTGTGTGTGTGTTATCGTGTGTTTGTCCCTCCACACACACAGAGACAGACAGACACACACACACACACACACACACACACACACACATACACAGATCCTGGTGATCAGTGTCCGACACGATGCAGTCTTTGTTGAGATTTGAGGTTGACAAATCCTCTCAGCTCCATCTGATGAATGAACGGACGAGGCTGCAGTGTGTGTGTGTGTGTGTGTGTGTGTGTGTGTATGTGTGTGCTGAGGTGGGAGGGGTCAGTCAGGGGGGTCTGAGCCCGTCCGTCGGCTATTAGCCACCACGTTATCTCCCGTTAGTCGTCTCATCTCCAACTCAAAGAGAATAAATAAAGAAGACTTTATTCCTCAGAAAGACCCAAAAGAAAAGGAGGGGGGAGAAGGGGGGGAGGTGGGGGTGCAATGAAGAAGAAAAAAAAAACGCAGAAGAAGAAAATCTCCAATTCATTGAGATCAAGTCAATAACACTGTAATATTTATGAAGGCTGGAAGCCAGGCTGCCCTAAAACCCAAACTCCAGCAATCCTGAATTATAAATTGGTATTGATTTGTGTTGTGGGTGAGTGAGCTGCAGTGTGTGTGTGTGTGTGTGTGTGTGTGTGTGTGTGTGTGTGTGCAGCAGCAGGATGTAGCTCAGCTCAGCTGCTCGATTGTTTTCACGCTTTCACAGAAAAAAAAAATGTGGAGCTGCTTGTTTGGCAACAGTTTGTAACGCTGGAAAAACTCACAGGGAAGGTGAAGGTGTGTGTGTGTGTGTGTGTGTGTGTGTGTGTGTGTGGCACGTGCACACACTATATACTTGTGTGTAGATGTGTTAATGTGATTTTAGTCAGAGCAAAATTTCAAACCCCCTCTAACGTTGGTTCTCAGTTCCAGGAGCTTCTTCACGCTGCAGGTGAGTGAACACACAGGTGATGTTCAGAGACGATCACATGACTGTTTATTTGTGCTTTTATGTGTTTCAGTCCCCTGGCAGAAACTGGATCAACCAATCAGATCAGGTCTGCACTTTGCAATGTCATTAAATTTGGGAGGTGTGTCCGCAACAGCTACAGTTCTCTCTCTGTGGTGGTAGACAGGTGACCGTGGACCACGTCCCATCGTCACTTTCATAATCCTCACACTGTAACCATGGAAACGATCTGTCTCTGACCTTATAATCAGGTGGATGTTTGTGTACAACTTGCCAGATGTGAATACAGAAGAAATATGCAACGGAAAGGGTTGGTTTCAAATCCACTTTATAAAGCTCACGTGAAAAAGAGATTAACCGAAACATGATGTTGAGTAGGGCCGTAACGGTACATGTATTTGTGTCGAACCGTTCGGTACGCGACTTTCGGTTCGGCACGACCCTGTACCGAATTATTGGGCGCAGGATATTATTTTATTTTATTTTGTTTTATTTTAATTCCGTTTTTGCAAGCCGAACCATTTAAAATATCTAGTTCCCCGACGGACATAATTGAGTGACGGACCGAGTCCCGTAAATCTCCGCTTTCACTTTGTGCAGCGCATTCTCGCATTTTGACAACATGGCAAGTGAGCCTGACGAACCTGAAGACCCACCCGCAAACCTTAAGTCCTCCGTTTGGGAACACTTTGGTTTCAGGGTAAAATACGAAGATGGAAATAAACAAGTTGACAAGACAAAAGCAGTGTGCCGACACTGCAGAACAGCGGTCGGGTATGTACTTGGAAACACGTCTAACATGCTAACGCATCTAAAGCGACACCACCCGAGTTTGAACGTTAACCGGCACGACTAGAAAAAGCAATCTGGTGCAAACTACGATATCGTCGTCGTTTAAAAAGAAAGAGCGTTTCCCTGACCATCGCGCTAAAGAAATAACCAACGCCATTGGAGTTGAGTAAAATTGTTTAAGCTGCACTTTAGATATAAGCATGTTTTGTTTACTGCACTTTAACAAAGTGGGAAAGCTAAGTAAGTTCCTAGTAAAACTGAATCTGAGCAGGCTTTAAAGCTGACCAGCTGCACTATACTTTTTATTTTAATTGAGTAAAACTGTTAAAGCAGAAATGTATATTTATATTTTTCATTCAAAAAATGTGTTAAAAAAACAGCAGGATTTTATTTTTCACTTTTATATTTCTATTTTCATTCAAACAATGTGAAAAAGCAGGATTTTATATATATTTGTTTCATTCAAAAATTGTGTAAAAAGAGTTAACTGCTGTGGTGGTATGTTTTAATAAGGTTACCAATAAGTAAAAGATATTTAATAGTTGTCTATTTTTTTCATTACTGTACTGAAAAAAACCGAACCATGACTTGTGTACCGAGGTACATACCGAACCGAGATTTTTGTGTACCGTTACACCCCTAACGTTGAGTCCTAATAAACTGAATTTCTGTTTCTTTTTTGCCGTCATTCATTATCTATCTGAGGAGGTGGCCGATGACTCAGACATCTGGCACCAGAAAAATGATCCAAAACCAGCAGTGATGTTTCCTTCATCAGCCCAAATGTGTCTGGCTTCGATAACAAGCAAAGACTTTGAGTAAAGCTGCTGACAGTTATTTTACTCAGAGACAATATCCTCCTGAAACAGAGCTGTTTTATCCATGTGTAGAAATCTGACGTCACCCACAATGCATTTCACTGACAAACAGGAGAATTTAAACGCTCCCTGAAGTCCGAACAGAAGAGGATCTCTCAAACTACCTGCTGAGTCACCACCAACTCTATGTGCTGCCAGTGTTACTGCTTGTGGATGAGAAAACATGTCACAGTGTGCATGTACGAGTCCAAAGAGAGGCCAGCAGTCAAAAACCCTCGTGTCTGTGGATTTGTAGTTTCATGGCTGCATGCTAGCGTGTGTATGTGTGTGTGTGTGTGTGTGCCATCAAATATAGATGACGCTGCCTCCCCCCTGGCGTGTTGCGCTCACACCCATAATACACCAGCACACTCTCACACACACTCTCTCAGCTGATCCTGGCTGCGTTTAGCTCAGTGCTGATGGTGAAGCTGATGGTCGCCCGCTGCGGTGCGAAGGGATTACACGGCTCCGTACGGCAGGTAGAAACACACTCTGTCATGCTTCAGAGGTGCTGCTGAGAGTGTGTGATCGTGTGTTTGTGTGTGTAGTTGTATGTATGATGTCATCCCTCTGATTCAGTATGTGTAATTACATTAAGTGTCTGTAAATTAAACTGTATTTCAAACCGTGTTGGAGCTTTTTTACACCTTAAAGTCTGAACTACAGTTTATGCTTTTGTTTCACTGTGAACATTTGATTTGGTCAGTTTTACATTCCTGTGATGCCAGTTCAGGAATTAGGTCTTCATGACCTACCTACGTCCCATTGTCATCTCCTATGTCCCATTGGCAACACCTACATCCCATTGTCATAGCCTACGTCTTGTCTCCATCTCCTTCTTGTCATCATTGCCCACATCCTCTCATCATATCCTGCGTCCCGTTGTCATCGCCTACATACCGTGGTCAGCTCCCACGTCCTGTCATCATTGCCTACATCCTGTCTTCATGTCTGTCCCATCATCATCTTCTACATCCTGCTGTCATCACTCTCGTCCTGTCATCATCTCCTATATCATGTTGACATCTCCTACGTCCTGTCCTCATCTCCTGTCCTCATCTACTATGTCCTGTTGTCATCTTCTGGATCCTGTTGTCATCTCCTATGTCCTGTCATCATCTCCTATGTCCTGTCATCATCTCCTATGTCCTGTCATCATGTCCTATGTCCTGTCATCATCTCCATCCTGTTGTCATCTACTATGTCCCATCGTCATCGCCCATGTCCTGTTGTCATCTTATGCATCCTGTCATCATCTCCTATGTCCTGTCATCATTTCCTATGTCCTCTCATCATCTCCTATGTCCTCTCATTATCTCCTATGTCCTGTCATCATCTCCTATGTCCTCTCATCATCTCCTATGTCCTGTCATCATCTCCTCTCATCATCTCCTATCTCCTCTCTTCATCTCCTATGTCCTCTCATCATCTCCTATGTCCTCTCATTATCTCCTATGCATCCTGTCATCATCTCCTATGTCCTGTCATCATTTCCTATGTCCTCTCATTATCTCCTATGTCCTGTCATCATCTCCTATGTCCCGTCATCATTGCCCATGTCCTCATATCATCTCCTATGTCCTATTATCATTTCCTATATCCTGTTATCATCTTCATCCTGTTGTCATCTACTGTGTTCCATCACCCTCTCCTACATGCCACTGCCATCGCCCATGTCCTGTCGTCATCTCCTGCATCTTGTCATGATCTCCTATGTCCTGTTGTCAACGCCTACATCCTGACGTGCTGAAATTAGGCTACCTGAGTGATAAAATGATTCTGTGCGACCTCTTCCTCCTTCTTATTGTGGATGTGTCCCACTGCCACGTTTTCTCTACTGCTACGTTGTCAAACAACTCTCTAAAGGTTTTTGACAGATGCTAAAACATGCAGAAAATCAAACCTGTGAGGTCGTGGGTTTTTTTTAGGTGTGCGACAATTTCAGGTGAAAAACACAGACTCAGTGTACAAAGGCACAAATACTCTCCAGGGCCCGCTGACAGGTAGAGACAGCTGTAGATTACGTTTCGGTAGCCTCAAACTACGCCAATGTTACTTATAGTGTAAGAAGGTAACCAGAGCAAGTGGAGAAGATAGATAGCACTAAAGCTAGCACTCTGAAGTACATACTCCTTAAAAAGAAAGTACACAGTTCACCTAATGACACTTTAACACACCTGAACACCTGCTGGGAGACGAAACAGCTTCGATTTAAAAGTCCACTTCTTCCAACCAAAGCAAGAAAACAGAGTGAAAGAGGCCTGGACAGACAGACAGTCAGACAGACGGGTGGTTCAGTCGTTATGTAACCCAAACCGTCGTCTCTCCTCCCCAGTGACCTCCTCTCCTCCTGCGACCCCCCCCCCCCTCTGCCTCCCCCCATATCACATCCCCCCATCTTTATATAGAAATCAATACCC
>NC_065509.1:41478935-41597971 GCF_006386435.1 Epinephelus moara
ACACACACATACACACACACACACACACACACACACACACACACACACAGACTCTCCCCTCCCCCACATCTGCTGGCGAGGCAGGAGCCCACGGATGGTCGTCCTTAATTAGCCACACCGCACTCATATTCCTGATTAAACCGCTGTGTGTGTGTGTGTGTGTGTGTGTGTGTGTGTGATGGAAGGTTATCAGTGCATTCTTAATTGGGAAAACACTCGAGTGATTAACAGGAGGAAGAAGGGCGAGCGAGCTTGAGACTGAGTGGCAAAGAGACAGAGAGAGAGAGTTGATGTTCTGAATACTGAAGCAGCTCCGATCAACAACATGCTGAATAAACTCAGACCTCAAGTCTCCGACATCACTTCACCTTTTTATCTCAGCTACTGTCCTGGCTGCAGTCACCTGCTCTGAGGTCCCCCCATCCCTCTTTGGAAACATCTACAACGACCAGCCTCCAACTTTAGTTAATGTAAAATAACTGAGGGGAGATTCCACCAGATGCTGCTCTGACGACTCAAAAGAGACAATGAAGTGCATTTAGTAGAAACAAATATCTCCAGTAGATGGAGAGACTTTAGCTGTGTCTCGTCAGGGACTGCAGCCTTTGAAGGATGCGGCATTCAAGGTTAACGTTGGCCACGTCCTTTGAAGACCGCATCAACCAAACTGAATGGTCTCCAATATGGGACGGTCTGGTCTGCGGAGAGTTTCCTGGTTGCATCACCAGTTGTTTTCACCCCGACCCGGGGTAAGGCGGAATTTATACTTCTGCGTCTGCACAAGTATAAATGCTCTCAACACAGTAGGCCACGTGTGTAGGCTATGGCGTAGGGTCTGCTGCACAAGAATAAAGCCCCTTTAAGCTAGTAAGTTAGTTAGCCCTAAATCATGGACCCAGAGATTGTTATAATATATATATATTTTTTTTTTAATCTAATACTTGAGGATATGATTCACCGCCGTTTGATATATTTCAGGCTGATGGACCGTTTTCAAGTAACTAAGACTGTTTATGCTTTGTGCTTTTAGCTAATAGCAATATTAACAACAGTTAACCGTTAGCTAGTTAACAACTGTTTGTTAACTTAACGTAATACCCATGTCAGCTGGGATAGGCTCTTGTATTTACTGCATGAACCCTGTTGAGTGCATGAACATCTGCTCTTATAGGTCAGAGGTGATGTTTAGTTATCATTTCATGTTACCTGTGAGATATATAACACTATTCATTTTACATTTAGAGGGGAATATAGAGCATTTCATATCAGCTGTCCAAGTTCAGGGATTAAAATTGTTTTCAATGATAAAAGAGAGAAGAGGTGTGACTGGTGCGTTTAGAAACAACTACTAGTGATGGTGAGAGGACTGATGTTTACAGCAGCGGATGTGTGTGTGGTGTGTGTAGTGTGTGTGTGTGTGTGTGTGTGCGTATGTGTGCACGCCCTGAGATTAACAAGGTGATTTGCCTTGAGGGGGTGAGGTGCATGCTGGGAGGGGGATTTGACGAAGGGAAGGAAGAGGGGAGACGGTGTGTGAGGTGGGGGGGGGGACTCCCAAAGTTCCCATGATCCCCTGGTGAGCGCCCCGCCCTGGCTCGGGGTGGGGGGTGGTGGAGGATATTGGGTGTGGGGTGTGTTTCCAGCTGAGCACAGCTAGATGTTGACACTGAGGAGGCTAACGAACCAGCAGGTGGTGATGTAATTCCTCAATCCAATTAAGAGTCAACAGGAAGTGGGAACCAGCTGATGGCCCAGGGATGGGACAGGTTCAGTCTGTGGTCCTTGTAAACCAGGACTCAAGACTCTGAACCAGGACTCCAGACACTAACCATGCTGCCTTCAGGGCCTTCACCAAAGTCAGTTCTCTCTGTTTAACCTGTGTTGTGTTTAAGATGTCATCACTTTGACCAGATGATGGGAGTTTCTCTCAGACATGAATGATGGATTTCTGTTCCTGTTTTTTAGCCAAGGTTGGCTGTAAATTCATAAAGTCAATCTCAGGCCCCCAGGAAGTGCGCAGGGCTTTGACGCAAATGTTTATGGTGGCCAAACAGTGATATTACAACTGGGGTCCGTCAGGTGATGACCTGCAGACTAAAAAGACTTTTTCCAATTGACTTACATGGCAACAGAGACATCTATAAATGTGGATACATTTTTTTGAGCATCAAAACCCACGAAATGACTCATTTTACTATCAGGGTTGGATCCATTCACTCTAAAGACATTTTGGAATCCCTATTCAAGTTGGTGGAGCGCTAAACTAAAAGTTAACCGTTCGTCCAGCGGAAGTAAGATGCTCAGCCGCACTAAGTCTCTAGTGCGCCTGCTCTATGGGCCAAAGTAGTGCCAATAATCCCCAGATCATCCAGGTAATGTTATACGCTGCAGTTGAACCATTTTGGCTTCATGCACCAACGAGCAACTTCTATAAGCATGAACAGGGCCCACGTTAAACGCTGCATCAGTTCTGCTAATGCATCCGTAGCTGATACTCTGAATAAATACTTCTCTCGGATGGCTGTTTTTGTAACAACTGTATAAAAATGTTTCGTTAAATCTGTTTTAATTCGCAAAAACTGAATCTCTTTGGGGTTTTGCACTGTTGGTCTGAGACAACGAGACATTCCAAGACTTCATCTTGGACTCTGAGAAATTGAAATAGACTTTTTTCAGCAATTTCTGCCACTTTCTTTGGACCCAACAATGAATTGATTGAGAAATGAATTGTGACCTGAAGCCCTAATGCTCAGAAATGTGTTTGCACCATACATTTTTTGAGTGCCTGTAAAATTAACAACTAAAAGTCAGAGAAAGACTGATATGATCTGTCCAAACTAAGTTAAAAAAAAACCTCAACAAATCTGGACTTCATGTGGATCCACTCATGAACTCTTGAGTCCACCAGGTGACCTCACCTCCATCATCCATCATGTCTGAATACAAACACCCCCCTCCTCCCCTGTGGTACATGGCTGTGGGCACCCCCGGGCCACTGAACATTTCTCCCTGGATCACATCAAACCTGAGCGAGCCCCGAGGGCCCCTGCAGGCCCCCCTGGCTTCACTGGGGCCTAATGGAGACACCCAGAAACAGGGAGACAGGTTACTAACCCCCCTACTCCCCCTCGCCCCACAAACCACCACGCACAAACCAGCACACACTCACACACACACATCTGAGAAACCAAAGAGAAGCTCGACAGAAAGAAAGAAAGAAAGAAAGAAAGAAAGAAAGAAAGAAAGAAAGAAAGAAAGAGACTTCTTCCTCACTTCCTCCACTTCTACTGAACATAAACAAACAACTCGTGCTTGCGTTTTTCTAGAGAGGAAAGTTTCTGGAAAACAGAGGCAGAGGTCAAACACACACACACACACACACACACACACACAAACACACACACACACACGCACACACACACACACAGCATTAGTCATTCCTCTGAGCTATTCTCGTTTCGTGGTCACATAAAGTAAACATGACTCTAAAAACAGGGCTGATACTTGACCTCTCACCTCTCTCTGTTTCTGTACAAATTCAAAGTCAACTTTTAAAATGCTGCAAAAATAATCTCATCTCCAGTGTCGTGCTCAAAGAGACACACAAAGGGTTTAAACAAAAGATCATTTACAACTCACAGAGGTGCCCAACTAACCCGAGAGTCTGAACCAAAACGTTTAGAAGTAAACCAAGTGTGTGTCTTCGTGTGTGTGTGTGTGTGTGTGTGTTGGTGAATAATTCAGCGTGAACATCAGGCCACCTGCTGCTGCGTCCAGCCACCATATATATATTTTACAGCCCACAGTCACCTGCAAACACACAAACTTAACCTAAATTCACACCACATGCAGGACGTCTCAACACTGACTCAACCCCAGACAGTGAAGAAAGCAAGAAAGACAGTGGCCGGCATCTGTTTATCTGTACAACCTGTTGTTTTCTGTTCCTGAAAACAACAATGTTTTTAAAATAAAATGGAAATGATGGGTATAAATAGACTGAACAGGACCAGCAAAATGCCTCTGATCTTCTTTGGAGGAACTCGTCTCTTTCTAAACATCAATGAGTTTCTATGAAATCATGGATTTGATGCAGAAAACATTGTTTGGTTTATTATTATGATCCATCACAACACCTTAGAGAGGTTAATAAGATTTTAGGGAAACAAAGAATTAACAAAAATGATTAGGAAGACTAAAAGTACAACAAAGTGATAAAACATGATAAAAAGTGACAAAAGATGTCAGAGTTGTCAAATGTTAAATGCTGTCCAAACACAAGCAGCCATTAAAATAACTTTAAGGGACACTTTGCAAAATTTGAACCAGCTCTGTGTCACTCACTGAATGACACAACATGTTTCGTGTCACCTAGAAGACTTTTCCTCACAGCCCAGGCAGGGAGGTCAGAAAGCAGCCGACACGGAGGGGCGCCTGAACAACGTTCACCTGCACACAGTCCCCACAACACGGTGACACAGACCTGGTTGAAAATCGATAAAGTTTCCCTTTAAATACATTTTAGCACTGTAAAAATTATTATTTAAAGCTGCATGTAAGTAATTTAGTAGTTAAAATTAAATTAAATTGAAAATAGAAATCTGAGCAGCAGAGGTGAAGATATCCTGACTTCTACTCCGTAAACATTGGGTCCTACATTTCCCATAATGCACCTGGTGTCTTTCATTAAAGCCACGTCGATCAACTGTCCTCATGCCTCCAGTTTTTTCCATCCCGTTATTGCATAAAGATTTTTTTTTTCCACTTGAAAATGTTGAATATCAAAGTAATTACTGACGGAGTATCCCTGTGGCTCGAAGGTTTAAGACACCGAATATAATCGCAGTGCCTTTGTTCAAATACTTTAATTACAAAATACAAATTTTAATCACTGACAGTTTCAGAGGAACAATCAGCACCTCTTTGTTGCCTAAAAATACTAAAAATTGTTTGGAGACATTGAATATTGGAATGAATTCTCAGCTATCAGCAGCTCTCTCTCTACGAATCGACCTTCAAAATAAAACACTGTCAGTCCAATCTGATCCCACTTTACCCATGATGCATTGCCCCTGCAGGTCGTCGGTCCATGTCGGGGCTATAAAACCCCATTAACACGTCGCCGTAACAACGGCTTCCTTCAATAACTGACATAAACCTGAAATCACGTCGCAGCAGTTGACCTGCACCCACATCCTCCACTCAAACTACCCAGAACCCCCTGCAGCAACCTCCAGGCCTTCCTCTCCCCCTGACTGACTCTTCCTCACCCTCTTCCTCACCCCCCTCTCCCTCTCCTTTCAATTTTAGCCTCTCCTGCCCAGTAATGTCCTGCTTTTATTGTAAATCTATACTCTTAATCTGGCCGGCTCCGATGGGCCTCGCTCGCCCCGATCAATACGCTACGATTGCTGGGAAGGGTCCATAGGGGCAGATAACCCCCCCACCCCCACCCCCATCTCCACCGTCACCCACCCCCCTGTGGAGTTAACCCTCCATAGGGTCCAACGCACACATATACTCACACTGAAACATGACTTAAAGCTGCACATCTTCCACTCTGAGGCCGAGACCTTGGTATCTATTACTAAGAGATTTTTACCCAGAATGCATCTTTTTAAACAAACACTGAAGGCTCCAAAGGTTTCCTGTTTGCTTCCTCATCGGATGTTTGTGGGTGAAATGCACCCTGGGAGTCATAGCTGCCTTAAGTCCACAGGCCTCTTGTAGCTTTGAGTCCTCTTTTTAAAGAACAAGACACTTCTTCAACTTCTGTTCTGATAATTCCACCAGGAGAATCATGGAGGGCGTGACATCTTGACGAGACGCCTGCCAAGTTGCCGAAAAGACCAACTAACAACAGAACTGATGGAGTTTTAGCAAACCATTACTGTGTTTCCAGTGGCTTTTTTTAGGCACCAAATATAGGTGTTTTGAAACGAGGCTTCGCTGTTTTTCAAGCAGGTATAGTGGCAAAAAAGTGCAGTTATTGCAGAGACATCACAACGTCTCCTGCCAGTATTTTAAGTCCAACTCTTTAAAACAAATCAGTGAATCCACATTTGAAGAGACTAAACGTAAGAAAAAGATGTAACTCTGAATGAACCAATAAAAGACTTTTTCCATGGACAGAAATAAAGGAGTAAAGAGCTGACGTGAAGGAGAACACACCAATAAAAACAATAGAAACCTCTGAGGTGTCCTCTGTATAAAACCCTGCGCTGTTTCTTGCTCTTTAAATCAAAGCTTCCTCTCTCTGTGCTGACGCTCGCTCTGCAGCCTCGCTGCTGTTCCTGCTCCCAGGAGACGATAAAGCATCTTAACTGGGAGACAAAGACGACGCGCAGGACTTTCTTTTTGCAAATGATGATTAATTCTCAAAAATAAAAACACCCATTTCACATAAAAACTCAGAGGCCTTGAGTTTCCCCTTAAATTTCCCTTAATTTGCTTCAGATGGCAGATGAAGGAAATCACTTGCAATGTGTTTATTCTCTTCACAGACGGAGGGCGGGGGGGCAACAGGGCTGATGGGAAATGTAGTCACTGAGCTTTTTATGTTTTAAAAACTACTGATGAAATGTTTGTAATCAGCTGTTATACTGATGTTCCTCTTATTTCCTTCAATAATAACTATTTCAACAGAAATAAAAACTTATTATTTTAATCTGAAAACGTTTTGGCCCCATAAGAAGAATTACATGATTCAAACTTCCATTCAGTCGATGTCCTCAGTGTCTCAGAACAGGCGAGAATAATGTTTGAAGTTTGATTTTGAATTTCTTTTTCTTCTTTTACATCTAATTTGAAAAAGCAAATTCATTTAGGGGAAAGCGTAGTGTGACTTTGTTTTCTATTAACACGATGAGGAAATGTTGCTAATTAACAAAACTGGCAAGACATCAAGCTTTGTGACAGGAGATTATAAACTTTTCAACGGTCAACAATAATTTGACTCTGTTCTATTTTGCAGGAAATAATAGATAAATCTTGCTGCTCAGAGTCTTTGGGAACATCAGGGGTTTGACAGCAGGAGTGTCCCTGCAGGAGGTGAAGCAGGAGGGTGGAGACGAACTGGGAGGCTGATGGTGTGTGTAGAGGTCAAAGGTCTCTCTCCATCACTCTACACTCACCTCTCTACAGATGACATCAAAGCCGCAAATGGCGTTGGAGGAACAAGTGGTGATCTGAGTGTAAAGGCGGGGTCGTGACCTCCATGTAAGGCGCAGCCATTAAAGCAGGAGGGTGATGGTCAGACAGCAGAGGAGGAGAGGGGGAGGGCGGAGAGGTGTGTTCTGGGTAATTAGAGCTCGGCCTCCTCGTACGCTCTGACACTCTGCGGCAATTTATTGCCCCGCTCGGGCAACTTGTCCACCCATCTAATTGCAATATTAGCGTGTAATAACGGCGGTGTTACGGCGATCCGTCAGCGCCGCGTTCTGCTGCCTCGGCAGGATTTCGGCCATTAACCGGCAAACGGAGGAAACAAAGCGACCTCTGAGAGGAACATCACCACGCATTTATATGCACACACACACACACACAGACACACACACACACACAGGCCTGTCAGTGACACTCTAGCTTCAGTTTCAGTTTTAAAAACTAAGAAACAGATTCCTGTTCTGAGGGTAAAGCTCTGTTAGTTTTAAGTTAAAGGGTCAGTTCATCCAAATCACTAAAACACATATTCACTCTCTAACCTCTCCGTCTCTGAGGTTTCTGTCGGCCTTCACAGCTTTGAAGCATGAAGCAAAATCAGTAGAGCTTCACTGAATGCCATTTGAAGCTTCTATTGAGATTTTTGAACAAAGTTTCGAATGTCTGTCATCATATTTTATGACGTCATCATCCTCAGAAAATTTAAAAATCCTCAAACAAAAGTTTTAATTATCACAGACGATGAAGAAAAGGGAAATAAGATGGTAAAAGAGCATCATCTTCAAAGATAAAGCATGAAACTCACAAAGACCAGTGTGTGTGCGTGTGTGTGTGTGTGTGTGTGTCAGTTTGATTTACTCCAGCGAGACGTGAATTCACAACATTAAACTGCTTTACTGTAGCTACTGAGCTACATCATTTGCATGATGGGTCACTAAACACACTAAAATACCCCCCCACCCCATATTATGTGTGTGTGTGTGTGTGTGTGTGTGTGTGTGTTTAAGTGTGAATCAGAGGGGTCACAGTAATAAATCCTGCATTTCTTAACAGGCGCTAAAATGCAGAGAAACAAGCAGCGCTGCAGTAAATCACAGAGTGTGTGTCTGCACATATATGTGTGTGTCCATGTTACTGTGTGACCATTAATATGCACACAATAACTGTGTGTGTGTGTGTGTGTGTGTGTGTGTGTATTCCCTGGGTTAGTGGACTAGTATCAGTGTCCTGTCGTGTCCTAATTAAAGCGGTCGAACTGCAGAGAGTGAAACCAAGAAAGAGAGAATTTGTTCTGAACGTCACTTAATACAAACTGACATCAGTGTGAACACACAGAACAACACGGTGCTGCTGTCTGAATGAGCAGCGTTATACTATAAAACTGAACAGGTTGTATCACAGTTAGATATACAAACTGTGCAGTGCAGCTGAATCTATTCATTAGATATAACTACATCAACGCACTGTGTTTCATGCAAATGATTATTACCGTCGCACAATGCACTCAAGCTGTGGACAGGTGACGTGATTTCATAACATGGATATGCAAAATGGAGGTGGAGAGAGAATATAATGAGGAGCCAAGAAATTAGATAGTTTGGGATCATTTGAAGTTAAAAGCTGGCTGAATTCAAGTTGCTTAAGCTGCTAACTAAAGGCATGATACGCAGTCCGTCGCCGTCAATGTTTTACTGTGCCTGGCAGCATCTGGGGGAAATGCGGAGGGACAACAATGAGATTTAGGGCGGCTGAAGTCTGACTAGGGCGGGCAGGATGGATGGTGGATGGACCAAATTCACCCAGGAGGCCGGTGCCAGGAGGCCAAACCCTGTTCTCTTTTCCTAAACCCAACTATGTGTATGTGTGTATACGACAACAGTTTCAACCGAAAACGGTAAACTTGACTTGGCTGATTGTTTACATGTATCTTGACATGGAATGTCCATGACCAAACATCAATATGTGACGAGGTCAGAGTGAGAATGTGTTGCCCGTCCACAGCCACCAGACTCCTTTGATAGAAACAGTAATTTTACTGATTATGGATCTATTAATGTGTTTATACGCTACAAATTCAGTATTATATTGAATCTCAGTGTGTCTTCACCTGGTTTAATAAAGGTTTAATAGCACCACGTTACAACTCAAAGCTTAAATCTTCCAAGCTAACACTTTTCTTTCTCTCCATGCACTGTCAGGGAACGGTGTCTGTATTTGGGGTGGGGTGTCAGCACTTTAACCAATTTTTGGCTAATGGCTGAGTGGGAGTTACCATTTGAAAAACCCAAAAAAGAACGCAGGTGGACCCTTTAAGCACATAAACAACGTACTCTATGTTCATAAAGTAACTTATTACTATTTTTACTATTTGTTACCTGTATTGACAGTCACATTTTTACATATATATATATATATATATATATATATATATATATATATATATATGTATATATTTTATCTCTTTTATTACGGTGTATTGGACAGTTCTGACACAACAGAGTCCCAATTGAGGGCCACCATACAGTACCCACAATGCCTTGTGTCTGTAGGTGTTGAGGGGGGGTAGTTGGATGTATAGAGTCTATCTCATGTGTGACAGAACACACAGAGAGGTGACAAAACTCTAAAAACACCCATCAGACACACACACACCAGAACACACCCTCGGCCCAAGGTGAGAGGACGGACCAGAGTGTGTGTGTGTGTGCGTGTGTGTGTGTGTATATACAGTATACAGTATATAGGTGTGTACATTTCATGTGCATATAGGATCACTGATTTATGCCCATTCTAGCATGTATGAACATGTTTGTGCCATATATACTGTATGTAGAGAGTGTGTGTCTGCGCTGGTACAGTGAATGAGTGTGTATCACCTGTGTGTGTGTGTGTGTGTGTGTGTGTGTGAGTGTGTGTCCTGGCCGCAGTCCAAGGCCTCTCTAACGAGCCAACATGGAGTTGTTGCTGACCCCCACCCCTCCCCCCTCTTTCTCCCTCCTGACCCCCTCTGAGGTCATTGGCTCCCACCACTGCGACCCCGACCAATCACAGCCGGGCGCTGTGACGGACAGCCGCCGACTCCAAGGACACCGAGGGCGGAGGGATTAGACGGCGAGGACGAACCCTGCGTTAATAAAGGATTGTGATGCTGATGCTTTTGAATCGTCTGATTGGCTGTCGGAGTAAATATTCACACTGTGGGACTTTTTTCTTTTTTTTGATGTGGCATTGGATGAAAAATAAATGAAGCATCAGTTTTAAAATACAGAAAGTCAATGCAGCAGGTTTAGTTACTGTAGTCTGACTAAAAGGATTATAACAGAGGAGTTCAAGCTGTGGGGGAGAGACGAGGAGGGGTGAGGTGAAAGGGACAGGTGCACGCAGGTGTTCTTAAAAAACAAGTTAATTATTGTAGTTTGGCTGCTGATGTGACCGCTCACCAACACAAAACTCACGGAGGTGATTAAGCTACTTTAAAACTCTTAGTGTCCTTATGCTCTTCTTCATAACTTGTGTGTGAACACACAGATAGGAAACTCATCTTTAGATTCAGTTTGACTCACACTTCCCGAGGACATCATTTATCTAAATTAAACACACATAAATCCACTTAGAAATCAGAGAAGAAAGACGCTCCTTCTAAAGGCAGAACTTGCCTGAGAATCTGTATCAAAGTAGTTCAGTGATAGTCGTCTGTACGTCCACGGATACACTGCAAACAGGAGCTACTAATAGCTACTAAACATACTTTTATTAGAGACAGCTGGACTGAAGGTAAACAAATATAAGGGGGAAAACAGGGCTCTAGTTGTAGCTCGCAGCTCAACTCACTGACTCCTTGGCGATGTTATACCCAAAGACTGTATGTAATGATGGACGTAGCTACCATGACGTCAATCACTGGTTTGTGGACTGCTGTTTTGAAGCATTTTGGCCGTCTCCATCTTGTTTTTTTTGGAGCCAGGAGTAATCATATTTGGATGAGAGGGTGGAGCTGTGGAGGAGTGAGGGGTGTATCTAGCCCCTTTTACACTGCCAGATTTTCCGTGAATGTTGGGCCGTTTTGCCGGCAATCTGCGAGCGTTAAGACACGTAGAGCCGGATTGGCGAGTTGATCCGAGGTGCCCAATTTTCCGCCTCGTAGGGTAGACATATTGGCGGAACCCTTTTAGTTCAAACAGAACGAGGCGTCCTTCCGCCACGGGAGGGGCTGTTGATTTCTTGTGGGAGGAGCTGTTGATGACGCCGCACGTGCGAGCCACTGGCGGTGGATAAACAGGAAACAGCTGATAGCAGGAATTAGCGAGCAGCTAGTAGCAAGAGGGAAACACAAACCTGACAGACACTGTAAAGATGAGCAACTGGGGAGACAAGAAATTGCGCGCCCTCCTTGTCCTCGCAAACGAAGAGGCCATTAACCGTCGGATGATGGGGACGGTGAAGAACGGGCCGATTTACAAGCGAGTTGCCGAAGGACTGACCAGCCGCGGCTTCCCTCCCACGTCACCGTTTACGTCACATGCTGAGCTACACGTTTTGTTACTTGCTCACGCCCCCCATTGCCCCGAAAATATGAGACTATATGAGATTTCAATTAATAGGATCTCAAAGCACCACCACAAAAGCACATGTGCTTAATATCGAGGGGGACATCTTCAAATGTATTTTGAAGAAATGTCTTTCTGTCTCCTGTCCTCCGGTCTCTCTTGATCTTAAGGAGACTAACTAAACAAATAAAGGTGGTATATATACATAAATGTGGGAATAGCTTGTGGATGATCCCTCCAACAGAGCTCCACATACTTGGTGAGGATCACTGAAGCTGTTGTGAAGGTCTGACTCAACACTGAGAGACTTCATGTTGGTTTTCCTTTAACTTGTCAGCCATCTTGTATCTAACCTGTGTTGAAAATGTGCACATACAGGCAAATAAAGTCAACAGTTTGAAATTTAAAACCTCCTGGATTAGAGATTAAATGGTGTGCAAATATCTATTTAAAATAGGACTTAAACAAAAGTCTATTTTCCCTTTGTGATTTCAGTTGAAAGACCCTTTATTGATTTCAATTGTTGCAACTGTGCCTTTTGTCAGAGAGGATGTGAGTATAAGTTTTATTTTGGTTTAAATGTTCCAGGCTAATATGTTCACACTTTCATCTAAAGAAATAAGAATAAAGTTCACAGAATTAAGTCTGATGTTGTTTAAAATGAGGATCCAGTGAACTTAAGTGATTCAAAAACAATCAAATCAGGACTTTCCAAATATAACCACAGTAAATTTAAATCTTTGCCAATACAACCAGGCTTATATTCATTGATAGAAACCTATCACTATGACAGAGGTTATATTGGGAAATCATGTCCACATAACAGTGATAAGCAGCTCTCTCTGTCACATTAAATCTGATCAGAGGTCTGTGCTCATACTGCCTCATTTAAACGGTATTTTTCCGCCTGGTGTTGATTACACAATTCACACAGTCGAGTGTCGGAAGTGAGAGGTGAGGAAGAAGTGAGACGCCCGAAAATCAGAAGCAGGAAGAGACAAAGAAATCTGACATGATGACGACTGTGTTTGTAAAAAGAAGACATCTGGGTGAAGAGAAATATGGTGGAGAGTCAACAGACCTTCAGTCAACTGGAATTCGTGAAGAGAAGAGTTGATTTAACATCGAGTGTGATAGATTAGATTTCTGCAGCCAGTTACCATGCTAGTTGATTTTCTTTGAAATTTAGTGAAACCAGGAAGGAAGAATTCTTGATGATTTGCAAGATCATCAGCAGTGAGTTAACAGTAGTTACAAGCTGAAAACCACCAGAGTTTGGTCTTGTGAGCAGCGTTAGAACGATCCACTGGCATCAACCAGAGCGTTAAACAACAAGATTCATCTTGAGACAACAGCTGATATATAGTATATAAAGAAACAAAAGATTTTATGATCTTAAACATGAAGCAAATAATTCCCAGCAGATTTAATGATGTCGACCAGCTGCATGTTGTATAACGTCCTCTGAAAACATGAACCCAAAACTCCACATTCTCACCACCTGATGTGAAATGAGCGTCTGACAAATACCTGAACCCGACTTCTCAGAGTGAATGAAACTGTGTGTTTGTGTTTAAACAGAGAAGACAGACAGATACACAGAGGTAGAGAGAGAAAGGCAAATTTCTCATCAGGTGAGTCCCTACCTGTCGATGATGACGGGGTCAGACGGCGTCTCATTGCGATTTCCGCAGCTCTTCTTGTCACAGCACCGACTGAAAGAGAAAATGACACATTGAGTGTTAAAACATTTTACACCAAGAGTTTAATCTGACTTTTTCTACCTATCAGGATCTCTGAGTGACATTACACAAGATAGAAATTCATTCATACAGGCAGGACTAAATGTGGACCAGCTGACGTAGCATCACTCTTCCTCACAGCATCAACAAAACAAAAAACACAAACAACTACAGTGTTGTTGAGGAGCAGACGTTCTGCATGAACAGATCAAATATCTGTTTTTTTTCACACATTCAAACTTTAAACAAAAAGTGACAGTCGAAGCTTACACTGTCATTTCTGTTAATGAAAAAAAACTTTAAAAACAAGAGAGTAAATCTGACAGAGCAGCATAAATATTTCAGACAGTTACAAACTTTAGATAAAAGATTCTAAAAGTCTAGAAAATCTGTGTTCTCATCTTAAAGCAAGTATCAATCCGACAGGTTGCTGTGACAGCACTGTGAACAGTGACCTGGGTACACGTCATATATTGATGTGTAAAGTCCATGATCAAACGTCCATGTGTGACGAGGTCGGAGTGAGACTGTGTTGCAAAAACAGTGAAGATTTAAAGGTCTAGTGTGTACAATTTAGTGGACTTTAGCAGCAACCAACCTAAACTTCTACTTTGTGCCAAGCTTGTAGAAGAACTACAGCAGCTGATGCAGTTGTTCATTCTGGGCTACTGTAGAAACAACATGGTGGACTCCGTAGAGGAGAAGGACCCTGTATGTAGATATAAATGGCTCATTATAAGGTAACAGAAACACAACTAATATTTCCAGGTGGTTAAAAACTTCTGGAAACGTAGTTATGAATATTATATTCTATAAATGCCTTTAAATTCAAAACACTGGACCTTTAAATTCATTATAAAACACTTGCGTTGTTCCAAAAGCTCAGAGCAGCTAAAGGCTAAAAGCTTTTCAACTTCAGAAGCGACCTGCAGCTTTTATTTGAGGAAAATTGCCTAAAAATCCACAACTGCTTTAAAAACCTGCACAACTAATTTACCAGGACTTGATGTCTATTTTTATTAATTAATACCAAATTACACCAAACAAATTATTAGGAAATTACAGACTTGCAAAATAAAATGGCTCCAAATTATCAGATTCTTTTATTTTGAAAAGCTGCCTTGTTTCCTCTCCACACACACACACACACACACACACACACACAAACACACATACACACACGCACAAACACACACACACTCTGTCTCTGTCTCTCTCCGTCCAGCTGGGAGGGGTCCAAGCCAAGGTCACTAACAGTTGGACGACGCCCAGCTTTGGAGGCACCACTGTGGACCCCCCCACACCCCGACCCCCGGTGCCGTCGCCCCTGACAACCAGCCAGCCAGCCGGACAGCTGCTCGCCAAAACAGCCGTCCAGGTAGCCAGAGGGCAAACCGGCTGCCGAGTGTTTTATCCGACCGGCCCGCCGACTCCAACATGAAACCGAACCAGGAGCTGGTCGGCAGTCTGTGGAGGCATCCGGAGGGAGGGAGCGCTGGGTTTCTGTTTCAGCTCCGCGGGGGACGGGTGGAGCCAAATGAGGGTTTTGGTGTCGTGGGTCAGTGTGGCATGTTGAACAGCAGCAGACTGAATCCAACACATTAATATCCATCAGACAGACGGGAGAGGAGAGAGAGAGGGTTTGAATGTTCTGTGTGTAGATTCTGACGGCTGGAGGGGGTCAGTGAACGCACCACATGTTTCAGAGTCAGTCAGGGGATGTAACCAAGTACACTTACTCAAGTAATGTAAGTAAAGCTCTAAAGTATCTGTGTAACATTTACATTTAATGCTACTGTTAGAGGGAAACACTGTCCTTTTAGTTAATAATTAAAGGGACATTTTGGTATTTTTGAGCCTGGACTCTATTGTCCCATGTTTTTGTGTCTAAGCAGCCATTTTTGCACAGAGATGGCGCTATAGAGCCGCTACGAAGTCCCTTCTTTATATGTCAGCAGCGTTTTATAAACAATAACATTGGCATATCACGACAATATCAGTCATCTACCATCTCTCTTATGTGGGGGCTGATCTCGTCCTCTGCTCAGACCTCACTGTTTTCCCAATTTGCGGACATTTTCAGCTGCTGTTCTTTGAGATAGCCGCTAACTGCTAACAGCTACTTTTCCCAATCATTCCTTAATCATCATACAGAACAACGAGGCGGCATAAGGGTTTGAAATTCCCGCCCTGAAGAGGCAGTGTAAATGTAGCGTACATAACTAATGGGACAAACTCTTCCCAGCGCTCCTTTCTCCAACTCTCACTAACATTTCCATTGTTTTACTGCTGCAACAAGTCGCCTCTTGCGAGATGTCAGGTTGGTTATACAAAGTGACAAGCACACCAGATCAGTGAATCCCTGCAGAGGCCTTTATGTAATGTTCATAACATTTATAGAACCAGTCAGTGGCAAAAACAAACACACTGCAGCCTGTTTTGTCAAAATCCTGAACTCATTTATTATTCACCTAATTAAATACCATTCCAATATCATTTATAATTTGTGTTTCATGTTGCCTTCTGTTTCTGTGTAAATCTTTAAATCTGAATCTGATGTTTCATCTGTTGTCTGATAACTACAAATATAAATACAATATATGTGATGAGTTGATGACTTTTTACATAATTTCTAATCTTTGGGTGTGAGGAGAATATCTAGTTAAATTAGGGTTGTTTAGTGCTCTTACTTTTAAACTCAGGTTTTGAACTTTCTGTTTCTCCTTTTTTTGTTTCTTTAAATCCAACTTTAGTTCTAATTTCATTATTGTTTTGTCTGAAGCGAGACTGGCAATTTTTTTTCTTCTTTTTTTGTTTGTTTATTTTGTCAAATCTAAACTCATCAAAGGGTTTCAAATCTCACTATGGACACGATTTCAGATCAAAAAAACAAAATCAACTCAAAAACTATACCGTAATGTTACAGATTAAATTACTAAGCAGTATATATACAAGTTAAAATAATCTTCACCTTCAGTCGATACAACAAATGTTGTTTTAGGCATAAATTCATCAGTAGTAATAATCCCTTATTATGATATATGATAATTTACCACTGTCAGGAGCCAACTGCAGCACAGTGAGTTTATTTTTTATACTTAAGATGCTTTTTGCAAATAATACTTTCATGTAAAATAAAAGGATTTCTACACACAGCAGAGGAGTATAAACTGTAAACTGTGTTACTCATTTATAAACCATAGTATCTCTACTCTTATGTAAGAAAAGGACAGGAGTCACAGTCAGTAACACTCTTTCAGCCTCAGACAAAATATTCACATTTTTCATCCTCCAACGAGACACCAATGTGAGAAATTCGTCAAAATGAATTTATAACACTGAACATCAGTCGAGCTTTCTGAGACGTAAACGTTTGAGTCCATCCATCATTAATAACAACAACACCATCTCCACATTAGATCTAATTTCCGTCTGACAAGCTGCTCTGCACAATGAATTCACATCTTTCTTATCGCTGCGAGGGTCATTAACATATCTTCCGGTAATTCTTAAAAATTAATCATATCGCATATGACCCGCGACGTCCAATTACGCTCCTGCATTCGCCCCATGCTGTCCTGAATCAAATTGCCATTTGACAAACAAGCGTCAAATCGAGGCTGCGAATGCCAAATGAGACGCTTTATGAATCATTTATCACGCCGTTTGATCTCTAAGTACAGAAAAATCATAAACTAAGCGCTGTGTTTGTGTCCCCGCTGTCTCTCTGTGTCTGTATGGATGTGTATGTGTGACTGTTGCCATAGAATGCGCCACAATAATTTATTCCCCCAGCTACTTGGAACCATTAGTGAAAGTTCCAGGAGACCAATTAGCATTGGAAACCCACTGGTGCTGCTGTGGTGACAACCTCCTCCAAACTGCCAAAGAAGTGTTATAAACAAACTGGACCCCAGGAGCACTGCCGGGGCCCCTCCAGGGACCCGGGGCCCCTTTCCAAAGACAAAAACAAACCTTGGCTGAGCGTCCACAATATCGCCTTAATGACGTTTCCCCCCGGGCCGCAAACAGGCTAACACCACGGCCGGCTAATGACTGAGAGGAACAACACACACAAACCTGAGAGGGAGTGTGAAACCGAGAGTGTGTGTGTATTTATGTGAGAGGCTAAAAACCAGCAAAAATAAAACAAACAGTGTGTGTGCGTGTGTGTGTGTGTGTGTGTGTTGTTGCCACTGTCACTCATTTTAGCACAGAGAGTTCGTCCCTGGTCGCCGCTGCAGAGAGCCTCCTCAGGTCGCTGTACAGCCGCAACACACACACACACACACACACACACACACACACACACACACACATAAACACACAGGCCCCAAAAATAATTCAGCCACAGGAGCCAGTTTGGCCGGCGAGCCTCGGCCGGGCCACACAAGCATCATTACTGCTGGCTGCTCCTCCTCGGCGCTCAGCAGCCACTTCAGACGTCGCCACAAGTGGAATCTACTTAAGGCACAAAGGGAAGGTTTGTCCGGGCATGTCGGCGCTCCACTATCACACAAATAAAAAAGCTGAGAGAGCCCTTCAAAGGCTCCCTGAGGATGGTGCAGCACGGCGTCAGAGGCCGGCGCTCGGATCACAGCGTCCAGATAACACCGAGCAGGACGGGGCCGGCAGCGCAGGGCTCGCTTTCAAAGGGCAAGTGTTGTAATTACCCGAAGGCCTGGAACGCCTCGGCGGCAGCAGCAGCCAGGCCTGATGATTCGACGCAGCCAGCCAGCAGCCGGCGCCGCCTGGCCTGGAAGCCGCCCTTCCTCTTGGTGAGCACGGCAGCAGGTTTTTTGTTTTTTTTTTTCCTCAGCATCGCCCGGAGCCTGGCAGCCAGCGAGGGAGAGCGAGGTGGCCGCGAGGCGAGGAGAGCGGCCCGGAGCTGGCGAGCCTCCGGGAGCCTGCTGGCAACGCCGGCGTGCCAACCTGGCTGCTCACTGGTTTGTGATTGGTAGTTTTTGGAAAGCAGCAGAGGCCCGTTTAAGAATGGTTAATGTGCCGCAATGATATGATGGAGAGGTCACAGCTGAAACACACGCGTACACACACACACACACACACATAGATAAAAATCTGACCCAGACTTAAACCTCTTCTGCACACTAAAGAAAGATGTTTTCATATTTTAATATTTTTGAAGGATTTCTGAAACTAACTGACTGAAGAACATGAGTAATATAACTTCACTGGTCCCCAACAAATTTGGTTTGAATGCACATCTTTGTTTTTCACAAATAAGTGTGAAGAAAAAACCCACGTGAGTCGTAGGTCAGAGATGGTTTTACAAAGTTTCAAACTTTGACAGAAGAGGTCAGACTTAATGGAACACTTCACCCCCAAAATGATCATTTGTGTATCAATTACTCATTCCACATGCCTCCACAGGGAACGAAGAATCCAAAAACGAAGAAAATTCTTGATGAAACGAAGTAAACAGGGACCACATTAAACAACAGCAGAACTTTATCAAAACATCTGTTTACAAACTCTGACACAGCTTATGCAGTATAATCCAGGTCTCATTTATCTTCCACTGAGCAGAGTTCAAATGCACTCTCTTGCCCAGGCACGCTACGCCTCTGTGTGTGAGACTGTTTACGTGAAAGTGTTTTATTTAGTAAGGTATAAACATGAATGTGTTAGTACTGAGCAAACAAGTGGATCACGAGAGTTCAGAGAGAGTTTGATAAGGTTTTGTTGTTGTTGTTAAACGCAGTCCTCCATGACTTATTCTCTCAATTTTTGGATTTTTTGTTCAACCTTGGGGGAATGCGAGAAAAACAAAATTTTCTTCACAAATTCAGTAGTTGATATACAAATGATCATTTTAGGGGTCAAGTGTTCCTTTAGGTTGAGGCAACAGAGGGATTTTGGTTTAGTAAAAGACTGTAGTTTTTGTTTTAATGTTGATTAGGTCAACACATGTCTCATGTTTTGAGTCAATGTCAACTGTTCCAATATTTAACCAGGTCCAACATCTTTGTTTGACCTTTAACAGGAGCTGTGAGTCTAAACTGAAACATAAAAAAGTTTAATCATGCTGCAGTTACTACCTGCACGAATTGTGCTGTAAGATCAGAGATTTTGTCAGAAACCAAATGTTTTCAGTGACGTGTTCAGTATCATGTTTGCAACTTGTCAGTTAATTAAAACGTCTCATTATTTTGATTGATAAAATGTATCTGTGCACATAGTGTTTCCTCCAGAACGTATTTTCTGTCATGAAATAGTCGTAATTAAAAAACAACTTCTACGAGTTGAAGGTAAATAAAAGTGAACAAATCTGTGCACATACTGTACACGTATGACCAAAGGGATGTGGGAAGGCAACTGAAGGAAAGTCACAGTGTATAATGAGATCATACTAATGCTAATATGACAGGACAACGGCAAGCAAAGTGGAACACACATATATTTTTCAAAGCAGCCAACACATCTCACCTAAACTGACAAAAAAAATGCCAGGTTTACATAATTATTGCACAGTGGCAGTAAGGTAAGGTGAGATAAGCTGTCTGGATCTAACTCTGCTCTCTGTCGGCAGGGAGGGATCATTAACTGTTTGGTTATTTGGATTCAGGGACACTTATAAATGCTGAAAAACCTCTAAACTTTTTGCAAGTGAATCAAAATCTGAAGTAAATGAATTCAGACTGAAACATTTAATATATTTTGATAATAAATGAAAGACTTGTCCTTCCCAAACACTGGTATAATACACATAAATACCAAAATAAAAGAGGAAAAAACAACAAATATAAGTACAAACGTTATATGAACAACCAATTTTTAAAATGCCTGAGATGAAAGACCAGCATTGTCACTTCTCAGGTCCACCAACCAGTGGAGAGAAGTGCCTAAAAGTTTAAAATCTATCTCCTGTTGATTTAAAATGTTAACCCTATATTGTTACGTCAACCAAAAGAACAAAATGTCTTCTCCAACATGGACACAGGAGATGCACTCAGGTTGTTTCTTGTTCTGTTAATCCCATAAGAGAGTCACAGGGTGTTCCTGCACCTGAAACAGGTGCTCCGCTCCATGCTCGCAACTTGCCGAGTGCAATCCAGGTAGACAAACCAACAGGGATGCCCATAAAGACGAGCTCACCTGGGACACATGACGGCAGAGAGACAGAGACAGAGAGATGGAAAGAGTGAGCCGGTCTCTGATCCCTCTCTCATTAGCGAATGGAAACACAGCATCCATCAGGGGGAAAGCTGGTTAATAATCGCACTCAATCACATAATGACTGAAGCTCAGAGACGCAGACAGCCAGCCGTCATTATGGAAATGAAGCTCGTATCGAAGGGATCTGGCAGGGGGGAAATGAGCTCGACGCCCCGATAAAAGTCAGAGGAGGAGGGAAGTTTAGAGATACTGAAGTTTGGGTGAAGAAGAGGAGGAGATAAAACAGGAGGAGGTCAGACTACAGACCAGCAGACCTGTTTCTGTTACTGAATACAGAGCATCAAAACATTAGTGACTAAACTTTGCTTCAATCACTTTGCTGCAAATGTAAACCAGTGTACTTCATATTTAAACCAGTTTACTGCACAGGTGTAAGTTTACATGTAAATCAGTGTATTTACCAGTTTAATCCACACCTCAACCAGTGTACAGAAACCAGTTTAGTGCCCATTTAGGCCAGTTTACACCCATTTTGTTCGACAGACAAACCAGACAACTCAACATGTAAACCTGTTAATCTGAAGTTCTTTAGGTGTCTTGCATATTTATACAAATTCATGCCCATGTAAACCAGTTTACAGATTAACCAGTACAATACACCATTAGACCAGTTTACCTGCGACAATTACTCTACATATAATCCAGTCTACTGCATATTTATACCAATTTACAGATTTCCGAGTTTAGTGCACAACTAGACCTGTCGACTGAACAGATAGCCAGTTTTCTCTGCACATGGAAACCAGATAAACCAGTTTACTCTTAAGATTCACCTGTTTACAGCATCTGTGAATCCGTTTAGTCTGCTGATAAAAAAAAAGGGGGGGGGGGGGTTGCACATTTGGACCAGTTTACACATAAAGCAGTTTCCTAAAAAGATTAACCAGTTTACTGCACATATAAACCAGTATACTTCCAATATATTCATTAATCTATTTAAATGTAAATTAATTTACTCAACATTCAAACTGCTTTACTCTAAAACCAGTAAACCAGTTACTTCACATTTAAGACACATCTGCAACTTTACAGTTTAACAGTTTACTGCACGCCACGACCAGTTTATATGCAACAAGTTTATTCTACAGACAGACCAGATAACTGAACATGTAAATCAGTTTCCTGCTGATCTAAACTGGTCACACATGTTTACACATTTACATGTAAACCAGTTTACTGCACACCTCAACCAGTTTACAGATTAGCCAGTTCAATGCACATTTGGACCAGTTTACACATAATCCAGTTTCCTCTAAAGATTAACCAGTTTACTGCACATATAAACCAGTTTACTCCCAATATATTTGCCAATTTATTCAAATGCAAATCCATTCACTGCACATTTAAACTACTTTAAACATAAATCACTTAACACAACAAATTCACCAGTTTACTGCAGATAAACCAGTTTATTCCTGTTTTGTTGTACCAATTTATTTAAATGTAAACCACCAGTTTGAGCTGCAGGTTACTCAGTTCACTGCACACTTATACAACAACCCTCCGAAACCAGTGAACGCTACAAGTCAACCAGTTTACTCCACATTTAGACCAGTTTGCATGTACACAAATTTACACATGCACATGTAAACTAGTTTATAGCAGATGATTCTACATACAGATAAACCAGTTTGCTGCACATGAAACTAGTTTTACTTGACACTTAAACCAGTTTGCTGTAACTGGGACCAGTTCACTGATAAACCAGTTGGTTTTACTGAGATCAGGTTGATTCATGAACGTCGGAACTGAACTGAATAAATTCAATGTAAAATGTAAATGTGCTTTATGGTCTATATGTGACTCCAACATACGAAGAGGAGACCCCAGCTCCAAGTGTGTGTGTGTGTGTGTGTGTGTGTGTGTGTCCTATTTTTATCCCCTTCCCCCTCGCTCATCTTCTTCTCTTCTTCTTCTTCACTTCTGAGTCTGAACCAGTAAAACCATTAACTCACAGACAACAGCAGAGACACGCAGGGCAGGAAACGTGTTGATTGGTGTGATGAACGACAAACCAACAGCTGCTCTTTTTTCTCTTATAAATACACTCACACACACACACACACACACACACACAGCCAACAAACATACACACAAGTGTTGTCATGGTAACTTCTTTAAATGATCTATAAGCCATCTTTCATATATAAAATACAGCTCAAAGGCCTTTGATGTTGATAATATTTATAATATCTGAAGAAAAGTCAGATGTAAAATAATAATAAAATATAGAGAGTAAAATAATTTTTATGTTGGGCAGAAATGTAAATATTTTAAACCTGAAAAACTGAAAAATATTGTTGGGTGTCTTTCCAATCGTACACATTCTAATGAATAGCACGAGAGAATAAAATAAAACCAATGTGTTGGATCAAATCAAATAAAAAGGCGTACAACACTGTACTGTACTTAAATATCTGAATTAGTATTTCTGATATTCTGAACGTATACAAAAGGTTCAGTTACTGATTCTACCATGAAACACCAAAACATGGTTGTTTTTTTATCCTCCATCTCTGACAGTCAAACACGTGACAACTACGCTGATAATAACCACACAGACACTTCCTCTGCGGCATAATTAACACTCCACACACACACACACACATACTGTACATGCATCAACAAAAACCTCACACATACACATCACACTGAGGGTGGATTATTACACAGTGCTGTGTTTAAACGATGCTTCACATCACCTGAGAATAAGAATTTAAAAGTCGCAGGTTTGATTCCCACAAAAAGGTCCGACAGCCGCAACTGTCCTGCACAGAGAGCAACTGAGGAGGGTCCCAGTGAGGTCGTTATCAGGGTTCATTAATGACTGTGTCTTACCTGCACATGATCTCGTGGGTGAGGAGGACGCGGCACATCTCTGGGTTCTTGTCCTGACCTTCGTACAGGATCGGCTGATGGGACAGAAACACAGACAGGAGGGTGAAACTCTGACTCACAGTAAATAACAGAGACTAATAGTCTGTTTGTAATGTGAAGAGTAGAAGTGCTGCTGGGTCTCAGTGGTCACATACAGGTGCTCTTTGGATACGTCAGGTGTTCTGTGTTTATTCCATCTTGTGAAGGGCTCATTGCATGTATGAAAAAATATAACATGCTAGTCTCCTTCAAAAACAATCTAAGGCACACTGTAGGCTTTGTCTGTTTTTAATGTTTGTTTTTTACAAAAGTGTCAAATATTAACACGATTATAATCGGCTTTAACTTGTTAAAGTTTCTGCATGTAACTTTTAGAAAATCCTTGTTATTAGAGACACTGTCAGCCATTAAGTGAACATCCTGTTGCTCGTGCTCATAGTCCGTAGGTGTGAGCGAGCACCTGGGCATCAGACAAAACATTTGATAACAAAAACTAATGCTTTAAGAGCATTAGAAATGTCTGTTGTCTAGCATACAGTCAGTTAAAAACAGCACACGTCCAGAATACTGTGTTCACTGCAGCTCCGGACACCTTGTCTTGTAATTTCATGATTTCTCTCCAGTGATTGGTCCAAAAAGCATCAATCAAACTTATTTTGACTCGTATGACCCTCCCCAAGAGAGGAGGCCAGCAATCACGCTTGTGTGTGCATGTATTAAGGCAGTGAAGGAAATTTACTGCAAGTGTTCGAAACACAATAAGTCTGCGCTAAAGGCCCAAAGCAAAGGTGCATTACGATTGTTTTTAACTAGCCAAGGCACTCAGTCGTGTGAAGCTGAATTCAAGTTGCTGCAGCCCTAAGTGGAGGTCGTCTCCAGGCCGCTGCTGCAAAACGTATGTAACAGAAACACAGCATGTGTGGACTCTGTAGTGTGGTGTGTGCTTATATAAGATGACGTTAGCGGACTTGATTTCTAAGCTAACGGTAGCTAGTGTTCCACACTGTTGGCTCTGGGGAGCTGAAGAGAGGCAAGAAGCATTTAAACCAGTTTATACCAAAAACACACCAAGCAGCAGCAAAGTGCAGCCTGCTGTGAGCTAAGAGCTGCTAGCGCTCTGAGCTGCAGCCGTTTGATTCTGCGGCAAAGTAAGTTGGGGACAGTTTAGCTTTTTTGTGGGCCAGAGAATACTGGCAACCGATTAGTAAACAGAGTCCTGTGTCTCCTGTGACCTATTTTACAAAGAATTTCTTCCTGCCTGAAACATATGAACACAGTCTCACTCCAGAGTCATCAAAATCCAGCACTTGGTCAGTCACTTCCAGCGTGAGATGCAGACAAAAAAAAAAAAAAACCTTTCACATCGGTGATACGCAGCCAGTCGCCACTATTGTTTGAACAACAACGAAAGTTAAGGCAGCGGAGGTTCGAGTAGGATGGGCAGGAGGGGTGGTGGATGGGTCCAACAACCACCAACTTTCACACGGGAGGCCGGTGTTCGCTTTGTGTAAGACTGTAAAGCCAAATCCTGTTCTGTTTTCCTAAACCCAGCTACGTGCGTGTTGGCAAAACATCCATTTGTTGGTCAATTTGCGGTGTTGTACTGATGTAGTGCTTTTATTTTGAAAGAGACTGAATGCAAACTGTACATTTCCTGTGAAAACAGAAGTGTATTTTGAAAACAGACAATGCATGTAACAGGCTGAAGTTGACACGGCATCCCAGAACATCAACAACCAACACGTGGCGAGGTCAGAGTGACAATGTGTTGGTTTTTGGGTGTAACTTTTCAGATAAACTAATTTACAGATAAACCAGTTTATTGGACATTTAACCAGCTTATGATCCAGTTAAGTGCCCATGTAAATCCATTTAGTGCACATTTAGACCAGTTAATCCATAACCAGTTTACTGAAACTGGGACCAGTTGAACCAGTTGTGTTGTTTTATGCAGGTCAGGTTTATGTGAACTAATGAGACAGCTGATGTGTTGATATGTGCGAGTGTTGCTTTTATTTTGTCCACCCCTCCTCTCTCCTTGCCACACTGTGATTGGACCTCAGCACCAACAACAAAGTCAAACATGGCCTCCAACCACCACCTCCACCCAGCACCACCACCACCTCCCCTTTTGGTGGTCTCAGCCTTCTCCGGCCTTCCCAGAATTCCCTGCCAGATGGCGGGCGGCGCCCCAGGATGAAGCCCCCCTCCTACCCACCCCTCCTCACCCCCACCGAGCTGTCATGTCAGCGTCCGGATGACGGATGACCGCTGTGTGTGTGCGTGTGTGTGTGTGTGTAATACCCTGGTGGTTGTAAATGAACTCCAGTAAGAGAGAAAGTGTGTATGTGTGTATGCGTCCTCCCCCCCTTCTTCCCCTCTTTTCCTACGATGACCTACCACTACCTCATCCACCTTTATAGTCAAAACAGACCTCCGCCCTGCACACACACACACACACACACACACACACACACACACAAACACACACACATACACGAACACACACACACCCCTGGGGTACAATACTTTTAGGATAACGACCACTTCTGCATTATTGATCCTGATCCTGGCTCTGTTCCTCTGGATTAAAATGCTCCAGTTTGACCAGGAGGGATGTGGATTGCATCAGACACACACACACACACACACACACACACACAAACCCCATACTGTGTGTAGATTTGGTGGTCGATATTTATACATCATCATTCCTGATGCAAGACTCCCAGGAGTGTGTGTGATTGCACGTCCACTTTCATGCTTGTTTGTGGGTTAACGTCCACGTCTCTGCTGTGAGCATGTGCCCTGTATATGTCTATCTCTGTGAGGACCGGCTTCAGGTTTAGACCTGGACTGTGAGGACATTTTCAAAAAGTGAGGACATCTTTTGAGAAAGTTGTTTTGGAGAGTAAGGATAGGGGTTTTCTTTTAAGTGAGAACATTTTTTGGACAGTGAGGAGAATTTTTTCAGGAACTGAGAAAAAGTGATACAAAAATTGAGGATATATTTCGGAAAGTGAGGACAATTTCTGAAACGTTAAGACATTTTTGGAATGCTTTTTTTTTTGTGAAAACGTTTCTGGAAAGTGAGAAATCTTTTGGAAACTGGGATTGATTTGGAACATTTACTAGATCTTTTATTTAAGTCAGAAAATTTTTGAAAATTCAGAATAGCTTTTGGAAAGGGAAGTCAATTTTGTAAAGTTTCTATTTCGGGAAAAGGACAGTTTCTGTAAAACGAGGGACATTTTTGAAAATTTAGAAAATCTTCTGAAAAGTGAGGACATTTTAGAAAGTGATACAAAAATTGAGGATATTCTTCGAAAAGTGAGGACTTGTGAAAAGTTAAGACGTTTTTGGAAAGTAAGGAGATTTTAAAAAGGGGATGGTTTAGAAAGTGAGCACAAAAGTGGAATGTTGGAAAATTATATTTTAGATATAAAATATTTATTTTCAGAAAATTAGGACTTTTTTGAAAATCAACAAAATTCCGAGAGAAACAAAATTCTCAATTATCCAAAATGTCCTCACTTTCTCAAAAAGGAAATTAATTTTAGAAGGAGGGGACACTTTGAATGTGTGGACATTTGTCTTGTCTGCACTTTTTTCGAGGGCCATTTGAGGGTTTAGACTTTGGTTGAGGTTTCAGGTTCCAGCAGAGTTTGACTGGGTGTCCCCACAAGTATCCAGTTTAAACACGTGTCCTCCATGTTTGGCTGAGTGTGTGCAGACTCTGATGCCGTTCAGCCTTCAGTGAGTCTCAGATTTGTTTCTCCAACTTTTTGTTTGCTGCTCACAAATGTGTTTCTCGATGTGACAGTTGAAGTCACACTGAGCCCTTCAGCCTCTCTGTGTGATGTAACTCGCTGTGTAAAAGTTGTGATGGCGGCTGCGGCGTCGCTCTGCAGTCCAATCTGCATTAATTCAGCCGCTCCTCGCTCTGACAATCCCACGGACGCGGGGCCCCTAACAGGCCCTTGACGGGGTCTTATCGATCCGCGGGGACTCCTGCCGACCCGTCCGTCAGGTCTGACTGTCGACCAATGGGGTGTCATGTAGTGGGAGGTGAAGGTGGAGACGTGTGTGTGTGAGGGGGGGCAGAGGGGTGTCATGGAGGGGGAGATGTCAGGATTATTGTCTCCAGTGTGCCGTCGCTGCGCCACATTAGGGCCTATTGATCGGTTTCCATGGCTGACGCTTTGTCGAGGAGCCGCTTGGTACATCGATCGGTGACATGCCGACAGGGCCAACCAGCGGGGGGGGGGGGGGGGGGGTTCCTAGAAAGCACAAACAAGTCTAGGAAACTATCTCAGACATCAGATCCAGACATCTTTAAGAAAGACTTTAGTTTTAGCCAGAAAATTGTAACAAAAGGACACACTGTTAAGCCNGATGGGACTTGGTGGGGGGGGGGGGGATAAATAAGTAGGAGGTGTAGCTGGGAGGACGGGTGGAGGCTTAAACAGGTGTTTGGAAACAATCTATGTTTGGAAGATTTTTTGTAAGTGAGTGATGATTAATTTTGTAAATCTCAGAGCAGGACTGGATTACAGCTCCCAGTGGCTGCAGAACTCCAGATTCACTGTGTGTCAGCTGTTTTTTCCAATTTGAAAAACTGCAATTCTGTTTGGGAATTTGTATCAATAAAATACAATATAAACCAAGATATGAAGCATTATTATTCAATCTCGTGGTCCTGTCTTGTAGAGGGACCCTGCATCTTTAATCTACTGCACAGACCTCTATTATTTCAGTTTTAGTTTGAGCTCATGTGGGAAATATTCCTAAAGAAAAAAAGGAAAAGTTGTGTTTTGGAGCCGGATAGTGTTATTCCACTGTAGGCGTTCTGTGCATGGTGGTTTCTGGGTTTCAGCTGTGAGGATTTCCAAGAGAGAACTTGTATTCAGGTATTTTTTTAAATAAACTCTTACGTCAAATGATTAATTTCTGCACTCATTACATTAATCTTGTTGAAGTGTGCAGAAACATTGCAGAAATGAGAGTGTAAATATATGAAATGATCGATTTTTTTAATTCCGCCATTAATTATTTTCCAATATTAAGTTTTAAGTTGTCGTTTAAAGCACAAAGAACATTTACATTATTGTTCTCCGTTGAATATTCGTACAGTAAAGCCTTAGGCGTGAGGAACAGGGGAGATCTGGAGCCGAGTGGACTTCAGGAATGAAGCCGGGAGGTCGCTGGCAGGATCGACTGGAATTTGGAAATATTTTGGGGGGTTTTTCTTGGCACATAAACCGTTCACAGGTTCAAATCCCACACGGGGGTTCTGAGTGAGTGAAAACCGGAAAAGTGGGAGTCAGCTAAAGACTGAGCTACACAGCTGGAAAGGAAAACACATCAGTGCTGCTCGAGTTTAGGAAAGTAAGAGGGGTGTAGAGGAGGAGGAGGAGGAGGTGTGAGAGTTAGACGAAGGGTTTGAGGAGATTCTTCAAGTGAAGGGGAGTTTTTCAGAGTTAGTTTAAGTCTGAAGAAGGAGAACCGGATTTGATTTGAATATTTTAGGGTTAAGAGAAAGCCAGAGAGCTTGCGAAAGTATCTGAAGTTAGAAACAGGATTGATTTGATGAGTGTTTCACTTCCCTTGTGTTTTAAAATTGGACTTATGGGTAATAAGGTAAGAACATGTTTCTACAGTCACAGAGAAATTTGTGGTTTTAGTGGGAGTCACATGCTGGAGCGATTTATCAGGAAACCAGCTGAGACTCAAACGATATAAAACGTGTCCATCACAGAGCTTTAGACGTGTTAGTAGATGTGTTTTTGAACTTTGCACAGAGCCAGGCTAAATGCTGCCGGTCTTATGCTAAGCTAAGCTAACCAGGCTCCAGAGATCAGATGCATAAAACTGTGTGTGAATTTATGAATTATTACAGTTCATACATTTTTAACTTTGAGCTGACTGATTGGTGCTTGAAAATAATCAATTGGCTTTATAACATAAATTCTTCACGTCTGTCACAATGCATTACATTAACACACACTCCTTTGGATTATTATCTCTGTACACTGCACATATTCTTTAACCCTTGTGCCCTCTTAATATATCCTCCTGCGCTCTCATATGAAGATGTTATATTTTGGGTTTGCTGCACCTTATAATTCATTCTGCTTAACACAGACCTGTTGTCCTCGTTTGTGAACACTTTTAACGTGCTACCTATTGGTAAAAAAAAGCAAAATATACTAAGCTGTGTAAAAACAAGGTGGCGGCCATCACTGCCAGGTCAGTCCACAGCCAATCCCAACACAGAAAAGGACAGGTACAAAACCTGATAAAAATTTTATGGTTGAAAACTGTTTATTTTTGCTTAATAAGGTTTGCAGTTTGATATGGCATATAAATTGGACCAATTGTGGTAAACCCAACAAGGTACGAAGCTCTTTAATTATGAAGTGCTCATTTGAGGACACAGGGACTTCTGCAGCATTTCTGTTCCTACAGACAAAAGGAGATTCCTAGCTCAGAGTATGGGGCAAGGTAAATTCAAACAGAGCTACAAAATGTACAAATCACATGGCTTTTAGATATGCTGCATATTTGCAATTTTGCTTTTGCACAGCCGTTTTCAGGCAGTGAAATGAATGGTTTTGTGCTTGAACAGTGAACTCTAACCCACAGAGTTAAAAGACCTTGAACAACTGTTGCATTGCTTGTAATTTTCTTTTAGCACAATCATATTCAGACATTCAAATAAACAGTTTTATACTGTAATACACACTGGTGAATATTAAAAAATAAACCCATTGTCTCCATATGACAGGGGTGTCCAAACTGGACCAGATTAGATAATGTGAAAACCTGGGGGCAGCTGCCTCTCACATCACATTAGTCATTACAAAATAAACAAAAAATCCAACTGTTTCATCTTTTACTAAAAATATAGAAAACTTCGCCCTTGCTGTCGACTTTACTTTTTTTTCTATGGCCATTTGTGCCACTGAGCAGCAAATTTCTGCTGCTTGGTAACTGTTTGTTTGCTTGCTTTGTTTCTACTTAGTTTAAGACTACAGACTGTGGGATAGTCCTGTCATTGTGAGGTGGACAAAAAAAATGCAAAATGAACTTGCTTGATTACTTATTAATATTGTGTACTAGGCCACATGTGGCATATTTTGAAAGACAAGCCTCTGGGTCACGATTGGCCCCCGGGCCTGTCTTTGGACATGCCTGCCACATCAGGACATCAATATTTTTCAAAATCTACTTCCTGTTCAGAGACATTGCCAAGTTTTTTATACTTAGCATTTCCTATTAATCCTAAATAACTAGGAGAAATTAAAAATGCGTACCAAACAAATGCTCGGGTCTCAGATATTTTGAATCTTTGCACATTCTTGTGTAAACCTGTACAGCTCTGACATATATTCTACATATTTTAATCGATTTTTTTATATTTTTTATTGTTGATTTTTAAAAATGTCTTTACGTTTCTTTACTTTTGCAGTACTTTATTCTTACTATGTTTATTGTTATGCTCCAAAACAAGGCAAATTCCTTGTACATGAACACCTACTTAGCAATAAACCTGATTCTGATAAATGTTAATGGAACATGAACTGAAACCATCTTATATGTAGTTAAATAAGCTGCAAATTAAAATATATTTAACACTTTTCATTCCTGTAAGGCACCATCCTTCTACCTATATTATAGTGTTTGTATTCTGCAGCATGTTAAAACGTTCCTGGGTCAAAAAAAAGTGGATTTGAGTTTGTGAGTTCTCACCTGTTTGGTCATGGAGTCTATCAGCCGAACATAAAGATCCTGTTCTGTCCTGATGCCTGAAACAAAAACACAAAACACACCCATAAGTCTGCTGAAACAAACACACACACACTGCTGTCATAATTATCTGTGACTCTGAGCAGAATTGACTGCGTGATGACACATTTATATCACCAACATACATACATGCATTAGCCTGTTATGCTAATTTTATCTCAGTATGCAAAAGGAAAGAAAGAACGAAAGAAGAGATTCCTAATAATGTTCTGTAAATGAATTCTGTTATTATTTATGTCCCGGTAGTGTATTTATGTTTTCTGTAGCTCTTGTCATCTCGTCCCGGCTACGCTAACACCCCCCTCAGCAAAAACAAACATTAGCGCGGCTCCAGAGCTGTTTATTATTTATAGGCCACGCCGCCTTTAACTGCCGAGCTCCCCCCGCCCCTCCGCCGCCCCCCCGCTGCCTTTTTCCTCAAGGATAACAAGGAATCCTCATTCTCCGACAAATTAAATATCAATCAGGATTGCTTGTCTTTTATTAGCTATGCATCCGAGCGTAAATGTGACACAAACACGACATGGGGTGGAGGAAAGCAAATTGCAGGGAACACCTGTTAGCGGCGGAGTCGCTCTAATTGTATTCGATGCTGTGGGGTTCTTTTTTTCCCTTCTTCTTGTTTTGCGGGCCGTTTGCTCGCAGCTTCCTGTGCTTTCTAATTGACATGATTCACTCCTCGCTCTGCGCTCTGAGTGCTGTGCAGTCTGCAGCCTAAATGGCGGCTATCCGTCCCGGGTTGCAGATGAGGTCAATTACCTCCGTACGATGCTAATCCGACGATGCCGACTCATATTAGAGTGATTTATCCCCCTTTGGAAGAAAACGCTCTTTTATGTCCCACTTTATCTGGTGTTTCTGCAGGGGTCTGAGAGCATTACGGCCGTCCTCCTCCTGCAGCTCTGGACTCGTGCCAGCACAAAGCCGAGCTGTGTGTTTTGAATCAGCAAAAGATCCCTCCACTTTCTCCCCAATGGACAAAACAGAGTTCAGGTTTGGTTGGTTGTCAGATATTCCAGATGTCTGTGTGTGTGTGTGCGCTGATAATGAAAAACTTTTTCCAGCCTCACAGTCTTAAAAACTGCACAGTTCACTTCCACTATAAGTCTGCTGAGGTGACCTTTAATATAAATTCCTTCTCTACAAATTCTGAGCTCTAATTCATGCAGGAAAGTTCAACTGCAAACCAACACAGACAGTTTCACCTGTGGGAGCGAGAGCAGTCATTACCTCCACTTCATCAATCAATACCGCACACCTGAACAAAGGCTCACCTGACCTACACAACTGCCATTTAAAAAAAAAGGCGAATTTAGTTTTAATTTCATGCTGTCAATCAACGTGTGTTACCACCACTGTGAGCAGGTCATAGGGACGGAAATCCTTCAACATATATCCTCATATTCAACTAATTTGCTTCAATGACATTACAGTTACTGGCAGCATTTTCGACAAACCAGAAAGTGTGACATCGTTACACCAACCAGAAACCATTTAGCTCTTTATCCTGCAGGCTCACAAAACATTTCAGGACATGTTACACTCAGATCTGGACAAGCAGACGAACACAGGTGTGCAGATTTGTGTTAACATTTTGTTCCACGCTGACCCTCACAAACACGAAATCTGGGATGCTGTATAAGTAGCATTCGCGTTCAGCTTTTAAGAACCTTGCGAGGCTGGTCACTGCTTCCTTGTGTTTCCGCTGTATTTCACAAATTTCAGATACACCTTAATTAAAACAGTAGAAGTAACTCAGCAGAGTCCAGGTTTAGTTTCAGGGACTCCTCAGGTGGAGAACAGTGGAAGCAAAATAGAAACCAACAACAAGTTGGATAAAACATTTGACAGTGCATTAATTTCTCATTCTTAATTTCTGAGATTGATTTTCTTGTGTGAGCTCAGTGACATTAAATCACTCTGCAGTGCTGTTTCTCTCTCCAGATAGCCATCCAGAAGGTGACGCTACCTTCAGGAACTTTTTATTTTTCGTGCAGATATTAAACACAGTGATAGAACCAGCGATTAGGGTTTCGGTAATTCGGGAGTCCTGAATAAAACCATTAAAACGTTAATTAAGTTTAGCTGTCAGGAGCTAGTATTTTAAAGGAAAAACCATCGGTAACACTTTATTTGGATAGTCCTCATACTGATAGTTAATGGAGTATCTGTAACACTTCAACAGCTTATATACTGAGACAACAATTCTATTGTTTTGGTTTTTACAGCCGACATTTAACAGATTATCTACAGAGTAGATGTGACAATTCATGAACATACTCTCAGAATAATTTTAAATTGAACTATTCATAGTTCAAGTTTAACAATGTTATTCTGAGAATCTAAGGGTGGGCTTTGTATGGATTATATTCCATGTATCGCAGCTTGTTCCACTCGCGATGTATTAAATGACAATGTCACAAACATTGGGTGTCTGGTAGCAGCATTAGACCTGCGTCGGTCGTGTTTCAGTTCCCTCACTCCGTCCCTCTCACAGACACAAAAAGAAAGATTCTCAAACATCACACACACTCCTCCGCCCATCAATACAACGTTCTCCAGAGCGAGAGTGTGTTAGCAAGCAAGGCGTGTGTGTGTTGTATGTGCAGGGCTCCAGATCAGTACGATTTAGTCACATTTTGCGACCATGGAGCACCAATGTGGCTTGCAAATATTAATATATGAGGTGGAGCGGTGTTTGTCTGTTTCCAGCTCACAGTGAATAAACTCATGTTAGAAGGCACAGAGGGGTTTAACTGTCTGCTAACATGTAACTGTTGATGGGAAGCTTCAAGTTTGCAGCAAAAACATCGACACATCCTGCCCGAAACAAGCCAGGCACTCCAAAATAAAAGCACCATAGTTCCACTTTGACATGTCTAATTATAACAATACTTTAACTTTATCATGACGGTAGTTCATTTAGTGATTTTGTATTTAAAAGTCTCTAGTAATTTAAAAATATCAAGATATATATTGTGTATCGCGATACAGCTTAAACATATCGTGATATTGTTTTTTCGTCTGGCCCTACAAGAATATGTGGTAAATTGTCTCATATACTTTATAGATAAACAGCTACAAACAAAGCAACAGTTGAATTGTTGGATCTCAACTAATAAGCTGTTGAAATGTTACTAATAAAAATAATTAACTGTGGGTTGAATATCAAGATAAAGTGATGCCAAACTATTGAAATTAATGTTGACAATGAAACCCAAACTTGCCAGTTAATTCATCATTTATATGAGCTCTTTAGCAAGATGTAATGTCTTAATATTCTGTTTACTTTTACTTATACCTGCAGTACTTTTTAACTTTTTACTTGGTTGCATTTTTACTCTCGTCTTGATCTTGGACAAAGAAGACTCAGGATTTTATTTCAATACCGACCAAGACCACCACTGCGGGGACATTTCTAAAGTGCCTTGTGCAAGAAAGGAGCGTTGAATAAAGACGGTTAAACTGATTTCAGCTCCCTAATGTTTGTTTGTATTTGTTTGCTCCGAGAAATCAAAGGAAAATTCTTATATTTAAAATTCACCTCTCGGTCTCGGTCATGACTTGGTCTCAGATTAGGTGGACGTGACTACAACACTAAATGGCATCATATCTTGAGATGTGAAATATGTCAATGCTTGACTAAAATCTTTTGTGTTTTTTAAGGTAGGTGTGTGTGCACCCTGTTTTTGCAGGGTCTTTTATTTAATCACAGACCCAGCGTTCTCTTTGGGTGCTGCTGGACACCATACTTATGAATATCCTGATAAAGGAAATTCACCATGTTCAACTTATTGTGTTGTTTATTGGGCTTCACAATAAAGTCATATATATTCTCATTCCGTACCCGCACTGCATATATTGCCTATTGTAACTGCTGCACATGTTCATATATATGTTTTTATATCTTTTATCCTATATTTATTCTATATATCACTGTTCATTATGTACATTTAGCTGCACTTTACAGCTTGTTGCACTTCAGGTTAGATGCTAAACTTCACAGTCTCCGTAATTTTAATCTGTGCGATAACAATAACGTTAAATCCAATATCTCAACAACTACTCGCCAAATTTCCAGTAATTCTACAAACTTAACATTATCAGCGCCACTGCTGTGAAACCAGTTAAATCACGTTTGTGTGGTTTGTCATATATCAATATGATATTATGTTGATGTGTTCTGACCGTTGCTGTAGAGGAGCTGTAGCCTGTAGTGGATCCCATTGTTGGTCTTCTCTCCGTTGTACTCCTGTCACACAAACACACAGACACACACACGAGTTACTGTGATGAAGGTGTGATAAAACATTTACAGTCGTCCAGCAGCAGCAGGCTGTGATGCTGCACTCAGCAGGCAGCTGCAGTCCTCACAGTCAGAGCTGTTCCTGTGAAAGTCAAACATGTGTACATGGACACGCTGCAGTACTGTAGGAACCTCACTATGGTCAAGTATTCTGTGTCTGTAGTTTGAGTATTTGAGGAATGGTAGCACATTTCTGTCAACAAACAGAATACAAGGGATAATAAAAATAGAAATTATGACACATTAGATCAAAGTTTGACTTTTACTCTTTGCCCATAGTCTATCTTACTACGACTGACTAACTGATAAAGAGTAAAAATAAATAATAAATTCACTTTTTTTTATCAAAATTACACAAGATAAGTGAACATTATCTCTCACAAAGTATAATATACAAGCTACTATGTCTAAATATAGATTTTTCATTGTTTTGATTATGAGACAAAATCAAAACGATTAATTTTAGTAAAAGAAATCAAACACAAAGTAACATGTTCACATGGTAAATAAAAAATAGACAACAGTAAGGTATCATGTGGAACTTTTAAGTAAAAAATTTAATCTCAAACTCTTTTCTCTGAACATTATCGTCTATTTTTGACTTCAGAAGTCACCTTTTCTTTTCAGAATCACAATTTTGATTCAGTATCTTATCTTTTTTGGCATAAGTATTTTTTTTCATTTTATTTTATTTCATTTTACTTCGTTTTATTTTATTTTATTATTTATATTACTTTGGTGTATTTTTCCCATTTTATTTTGTATATTGTGATTGTCAGATTTTATTTAATTTCACACTTGAAATACTTCTGTTCCTCCTTAAACCATGTAAATTACTCTGTAACGTTTCGAAAAGTGGGGTGTAAATCAATTTGGTTATTAATGTAAGTTTATTATTATAACTTTATTCTATATACTTATATTTTAAACAAGTGGAGAAAAAAATGTTTCAGAAATCTTCAACTTGTTTTAAGTATTTTATAAACTCAAGATGTATTTTTCAGTTCAATTTTTCAGTTATTACAGTCACTGTGACCTTTGACCTCTAACCAACAACAAGCAGGTTGTCATGTGATTCACACTTGGCATGAAGACAACAGACATCCCTCTTTCTCTCCTGACTGTCTGCTCTGCATCTCTGTCTTTGTAACACTGAAATAACTGAAATATTGTTCTGTGCAGTGTGTTGTACTCGGTTTCTGTACAGCTACACGTGTTGTCACATGATCTGTTGAGCGACCACCATTGGTTGTATATATAGAGGTGTGTCTCCTTATCTTGCTCATGTCTGATGAAGGGCTGGTGTCCGAAACGTCACATGTGGTGATACGATTAAAATTTCCGAAAGGAGCAGTTTCTAGCGTGCGGACCTGTTTTGTATTTTTGTACAAGTTAAAGTCCACATTCAAAACTTTACTCAAGTAAAACTACAAAAGTGATTTGCATCAAAATATATCTGAAGTACCAAAAGGTTATGAAGAATAATAAATATTATTGGATTATAATTATTGATGCATTAGGGGCCGTACACATGCCACGTTTTTTGGGCCTTCAAATTCATTGTTTTAAATGTAGACACACAGCAGGTGTGCTCAAATGCCAGAGTGACGCCGTGGCGACATGCACACATTCCCAAGTGCCCATGTTTTAAGGCACACCGGTTGTGCTTTGAGATAAACCGAGTTCAACTTTTGGAATGCTGCAGCGTGCACCGCATGTCATGTGACAAGGAACAACCAATCAGAGCTGACTGATGTCTTTCCCTTCTTCCGTAAATATCAGTTTGTGATAATTAAATAACAGTTGATCATGTTAGTGCAGGGCTACCTAGAGCTTTACATCTGTCCCACAGACGATAGGCCTACACACTTATAAACAGCTCCTGGAAGAAGATCAGCTCTGCACTCAGGATTTTAGGTAAATAGGCTATGATACGGTGCTTGCTGAGCAACCTCAGATGCAACCTGCCATCGCGCTCATGAAAAATGGCTCAAAAAAAGGCACAAAAGTCGTGCCAAGCGTCCAACCTCGCGTTTTCCAGGCAGTTAAAGACGCAGCATGTGTACGGCCCTTTAACATGTGCATCACTTTAATGTTGCAGCTGATAAAGGTGAAGCTTTTAATCGCTTCATGTACTGCTGGGTAATTTAATCTATAATAATACGTTATCAGTTAATAGTTGATTATGTTTTGTATTTATAATTTGTAAAGTAACGACAACTGTCAGATGAATGTAGTGTGGTAAAAGGTATAATATTTCCCTCTGAGATGTGGAGAAGATGTATAAAGTAGCTTAGTAAATGTCGTTAATTACTTTTCACTACTGAATAACACTTAATACATTAACATGCCACATGTGCATTGAAGGAGTTATTAGTGCCTCTAAGTTATTGTCCTTTTGGTTATATAGTCTCCGTTGAACTTCCTTGATTTTCAGACAGAAGTCTAATTTTATCTTCAGCTCTAAACTTCAGAAGAAGAACTGTGGATTTAGTTTTTCATGTTTCACAGAGATCACTTCAGACAGGAGGGATGATTACAGACCCCATGTGAGAGCTGTGTTAAGATAAGAGCTGAAAATATCTGAGCGTATCCTTTATTCAGCATCTCCTCTTCATTTCTCTTTTAGTTTCTTCTCTCTCTTGACCCCCTCTCACCCCGTCTTCCTTCCTCTCCTTCTTCTTCTTCTCTTTTTATTTTCAGCCTCTATTCCCCTTTAATTTCACTCCTCTCTCCCCCTTTCAGTCTCCGTCAGTCGGCCGCTTGGTGCCAACTGTGCCTGGGAGTGTTGGCTCAGTCCCAGTGTGTGTGTGTGTGTGTGTGTGTGTGTGTGTGTTGGGGGGGTATCGGGGCGAGAGACTAGAGGTCAAAGCAGAGGTGAGGTGAGTGAGTGGGTGGAGTGGAGAGGAGGATTTTGGTGCCAGCTGGCAGCCGATCAAACACCAAACACTCCTCAACCTGTCTGGATATTATTATTATTATTATCATTATCATTATTATTATTAGTGTTAATAGTAGTTAGAGTAATAGTATGTGTTTTTATATGGTGTAACTTCAAGTCTGCTGTTGTTCCAGAACCAACGTCATGTTCGTCTGCCTCTTAGTACTGTCTGACTTCCTGTCTGTGTCACTCGGTCCCACGTCCATTGGTTCCTCCTGAAAACGTAAATCTTTATAAACACAAATATATTGTATCATTTAGGACTTAACTGAGGAAATAACTGTGATTTTCCTGACCTATATTTATATTATCCTTTATAAATTTAACTAAAGGCTCTTATTTGTGGTCTAGATAATTCCACACAAGATGTCTGGACCATCACCACAAAAATTATTCATGTTTTTATTAAATAAAGCAGCTGGTTGTTCCTCAAAGATCCTCAAAGAAAAGTCTCAAACTTTCCCAAAATTAAGATATTACATTAGTCGTGCATTTGACATTACTCAATAATTACTAATAATGATATTAACATTTTTTATTTATCTATAGCTGAACTGCAACCTTCGAGGCTAAAAATGAAGCCAATGCAGAAATGCCCAAAACTGCAGTTCCTCAAACAGACACTTGAAGCTGAATCCTATCAACCAAATATAACAATGGATATGGCTACTGTGACGTCACCCGTTGGTTTGTGGACTGCTGTTTTGAAGCTCCAATTCGTCATTTCAGCCATCACCATCTTTGTTTTTTGGAGCCAGAGGTGACCATAATCAGACAAGAGGGTGGAGCTGTGGAGGAGCGAGGGATGGATCTGACTCAACATCTCACAAACACTCAAGTGGTCCCGCCCTTAAAAATGCATAACTTTGGGCCTTAATAAAAATTTAAACAGATGAGTTATACAAAAGTTGAATCGCCGTACAATTGTAATGAACAGGGTAATTAGCTGTGGAGACCATGATGTAACCCCATATTTACAAAGTTTTGACGTGGCCTTAGCTGTCCCTATTTCAGTGTGCTTACTGAAAGATAACTGTAATATTTTGGTTGCCTAAGAAAGTTATGTTCAGCATTTGGTTGAACTAAAAGACACTCTAAGCAGTCGAATATTCAGTTTTTCAGTAAGTATATTTTCTTTTAATGGTGTTGCGCCTGGTTAGCAAATATTAGCATTAGCATAACCATAGTTTACTACAGCTGTAAATCCAATATGCTAACTAAGCTAGCAGCTAGCGTTAAGGTTAGCTCCACCCTTGCATTCAAATATGGTCACTTCTGACTCCAAAGATCCAAGGTGGTGATGATCAAAATGTAAGGTTTGAAAGTGGGAGTCCACGAACCAGTAGGTGACATTACAGTGGCTACGTCCATTATTTTATACAGTCTATGTTTAAAACACACACTGTTGTCCAGTCATCATAACAACGGCAAATTGCTGGATTAATATGACTCTGTTAATCATCTAAGTTAAATTTAAAACCATAACTCTTTAGTTCAGAAAAAAATTAAGTGTTATTAAAGTAGAAAAAGGATTTATAAGTTTTAAGATTTAAAAAAAAATGTCTTATTGATTTCCTCAAACAGCTGATCACTGCAGTTTTTTTTTAAACAATAATGCATTTATTAGGGACTATTTTCACTGGTGGATTGATCCACATTTGTTGCTCTAGTAAGTATTTGTGTCAGCAGGACAGTGTATGTGGGATTGAGTCAAAATAAACTACAGTGTGTGTGTTCACAGTACCAAAGGAACTGGTGTGTAAACTGTAATTTTTCACATTGGGTCGGATACGTCACCTTGTCTTTCTCCACAAAGTCGACGTAGGAAGTCCTCTCGATCTCGACCGGCTGACCCTGTCTGTCGTACAGCGCCAGCACAAAGTGAAAGAAGTTGGACTTCCTCAGGTTGGACGGTGGCTGCTTCTCAAAGTGAGCTCGGGCTAAACCAACACCACTGAAACACACACAGAAACAATATTTCATTATTCTTAAACTTCAGATAATCACACACATAATACACATAAACAACTCCAGGTCGAATCAACATATGCTGATGCTGTATGGGCAGTATCGTTTATGCATCATCTATTCCTTAAAGGGGACCTTTTATGCTCATTTTTAGGTTCATACTTGTATTTACAGTTTCTACTAGAAAATGTTTACATGCTTTACTGTTTAAAAAGATATGTTATTTTCCCCATACTGTCTGTGCTAAAACACCTGTATTCACAGTCTTTCAGGAGGGGTTCTTGAAGAGACAGGCACTAAAATGGAGCCTTAGGACAAAGCCACATCTGCCCTGATTGGTCAGTGTTTATGGGTCTTCCATATCTTATCATTTTTTAAATGTCAACCCATCTAAGAGCCACATAATTGTTTTAGCGGGATTATTATATTATTCAGCATCTCCTCTTATATAACTGCTGACTTTTGACTTTTTCACAACTTTTTTTTTTTTTTTCCTACAGCAGTATCAAAGCTGTAAATGAGTTTTAAGTTACTGTTAATGCAAATGAACTATTTCCTCTGCTGCTGTTTCACATTAAAAGCTCTCTACCAGGTTGCTTTTATTGTGAAACAGTCACAGGAAACAAGACAGAGAGAGAGACAGCAGTGTGCTGTAGATTCTCAACACATTTATTTGTAAATCAATTGCTAAAGACGACCGAGAGGCCGAGAAAATACGATCTGTCATGACACCAAAAATAATCATGACAGGAACTGAAACATCGTCAGGAAAGATTTTATAACCTGAGAATAAAAAAACACCTGATGGAAAAGATTTATGTGTAAAGTTGAAATAAAACGCTGGAGGAGGAGCAGCGAGTGGAAAACTACTCAGGTGATAATAGTGAGTGAAACAGGGAGGTAACTGCACTGAATTGATTTATCGTCTGTGTGTGTGTGTGTGTGTGTGTGTGTGTGTGTGTGTGTCCTCCACTCCGTAAGCGCGACCTTTTACATAAAAGCTAGAAAAACTGTAGAGACAGAGGCCAAAACCCAGGAGAGACGAGACTCTTCCTCCAGTCAGGGGGGAGCAGGAGGAGGAGGAGGAGGAGGAGGGGGCATTATGTGTCTCCATACATTATATATAAAATGTCTGTGTGGTGCATCGTAACGTCCTTAAAGGGACATTTGGAGGCTGTTTACAACCACAGAGTCCTGAAAACAGGAAATCTTCATTTGGACAAACAGGTGATTCTTTGACATCACAACCACCTGAAGTAAAAATGGCCGCACTGAGTTCATAAAAACACGGTGTTTATCATCTGCTACATGAAAGTAGCAGGGGAGGGTGTGGTTTGAAGAAATTAAAGACATTTCCACCATAAACTGACGCAAAAAAGGCACAAATTGGTGCATAGAATTCATTAGAATGCAGGAAATTAAGTGTCTGACGCTCCAAATTTCCTGCGGGAGGACCCCAGGTTCTTGGTTATTGTTCTGTCTTTCTTGCATTTGAGGACAGGTGGACAATAATGACACCTGATGATAATTGAGTAGTCAGTTTCTAAAGGGTCCTGATTGTGTTGTGGAAGTTTCAGTTGGCGAAAGATAAAGATGGTGGCACTTTATATAAATAAACAGTACTTGAAGAGTTCTTTATGATGTAGGTTTATTTATATTTAACATGTTTCATTTAAGCTGATCAGATATGACGAGACTGATTTTGACTTGTTGATTTTATATGTGGAGTAGATGTGTTTGCATGTCTTGTTTTGCTTTGTCGTTAACATCGTGGGCCTTTGTTTTATTGCTGTGTTAAGTGTGTAGAACATATCATTGAGAAATCAAAATAAAATTTCATAAAACCAGAAGGGCACTCGGAGAGCGCAGACCTCCACCAAAGCCAAAAGCCCCATTACGCAATGTTACACAATGTTAACAAAAGTAAAAATTATTTGTGTATCCACCCCATGACTTGGATCTCCTCCAAAAATATACACATTCTTCCTCAGCCCGTGCTTCACCCTTGGACCAAAACTCATGGAAAACTGGGCCAATAGTTTTTCCGTAATCCTTCTGACAAACAAACCAACAACCGAACCAAAAACAAATCTCCTTAGCGGAGGTAAAAATACAGTGTGGGTACCAACATTTAACTTCTGCCACAATGCAGTGGCTGATAAAACACGTACAAGCTCACATTCCTTCTACATGACTCTGTAAAGTATTTACCTGCTGGTGAAACAACACACCTACACCATGCTGCCACAAAGCAGTGCAGTGTCCCAAACACATTCAAGCCTGCACCGACCTCTCCAAATTCAAGTCACTCATCAAAACTCATGTTTTCAAAACGGTTTGAAATGTGTAAATGATGTTGTGTGTAATTTACTGTATTCTAAGTTGTGTTCATTTTTAACCAATGCTAGGTGTCTTCGAGTACTATTAAAAGCCCTCTATAAATAAAATGTATGATCATTATCATTGTTATTATTAATTATCATTATTATTATTATTATTATGATATAAGTAGTAGTAGTAGTAGTTTGAATGCTCAGAGACACAATCACAAACAAGAAAGAGAAATTAGAGAAAGGGATCGTCTGTTCAACTTAAAACTTTTTCATTTTAACATTTTTCTGAAGGTGGAAAGGAGCAGCAAGCGATCCCGTTTTATGGAAGTTACAGCAGTATTAGTTACATGCTATCATTTTCTTGCGCTTATTTTGACACATATTGCGAATTCAAACAAAACTCATACTAGGCAACCCATGTATGAGCATGGTCAGAGCAAACATGGGACCCCCTAATTGTATCTGCATTTTGTGAGCAACTATCATCCATGAAATATGACGCTTCCCAACTCACTGCATCTGTTAAAAACTCACATTTCCAACTGTTTGAACATATCACTCCACATAATATAAATACTTTAAACACAAACTGAGACACATGCTCTTGTTTTGACAGGATAACAGGTGCATTTTTGTCAATCAAAGAATGGTTCAATAAATTATTTGAAAGCATGTAAATAAAAGTAATCAAGGTTGTTTTTATGTTTGGACATGGACATGAGTTGATAACAGGCTGACTGTGTTTTGTCTGTATATAGGTTAAAATAAAAATTGCCAATCCATTAAAAAGTTTAGATGTTTACACTGTAAACTCATCATGAATGTAATATAATATCTTTTCAGAGGACTGAATAATAATTGAATGCTTCAAAAATCTCCTTCGTTTCTGTCCATATCTGGTGGCTGTAATGCCTGATAATAACTGACAGTCTAAACTCATTTTCATTTTCACATGCACTAACTTGTTACATGAAGTTTACTCAATTATCATGTGTGATTTGGCAGCAAAACCTGAGCTGTGACAAAGACAAATCACCGATGGGGAAGTTTCATACTCCACAGAAATGAAACACAGCAATATACTGGACTAAAAGCCAGCTGAGTGATTTTATGTGGAGGCTGATAATATTTTTGAATCATCTGAACTGATCCTGGTTCAGTAGCTACCTCGAGATAAGGCACCAAATAAATACCTTTTATTCAAAATAATTATAAGTTACTTGTGGGGTTCCCCAAGGCTCCATGTTAGGCCCATCATTGTATGTTTTGTACATAAATTATATATCAACAATTATGCTATATGCAGATGATATACATGTTTTCTGTTCTGATAAGAATTTGAAGGACACTGTGGGAAAAAATTAAAATTCTGAAGACGACATAATTTTAGTAATCATGTAACAAATCTGCAAAGTCTGCTAAAATATGTTTTTACAGAAACTACATATAAATAATGCCAAATCAAAAATGTCAAGGTAAAATGCCCTACTTTATTTCTAAAATTAAGGACATCTTAAATCAGGCACATTGCACACCTTCTACCTTTATTTACTGTGTTCAAGCATGCAGGAGTTCATACAGATAATACTAATTAAACTTCAAAATTAAACAAATCTACTTATCAAGAACCATGAAATCAGATGTTTATTAAAATGGACTTCATTGCCAATTTGATTTAAAAAAGAAAGAAAATATTTTCATCCTTTAATGTGATTATACATGTATTTTTGTTCCTAATGTTGACTCTTTTCATTGATGAGGTCAGATATCATCACACTTTTGATTTAATGTCTTTGTCTCAGAATGTGCTTCAGCATCAGATTTGCAAAACTATAAAAAGGCTCTTAGTTGGTGTGTAAAGAGAAAAACATCAGTGAGTCAGTGTCAGCGGCTGATTTTGGGAAAAAGTGAATAAAAATCCTTGTTGATCATGAAATAAAATCGATGTTCCTGCAGGAAGCGACCTCTGCTCTCAGCCCGCAGAACCTAAAAGCATCTAAAGGGGAAACACTCAAAACAACAGCTGAATATTTTTACATCAATCTCATTTCCCTGCTCGTTTTGTTTCCTAAAACGCTTTATGATCAATATGATCGCCCGGGCAATGATAAATATTTATTCATGCTCAGGGTTTGTTTTTGGAAGCTTGCCTGCTCTCTCTCAGTGTCTGTGTTTCCCAGCTCAGGGGTGTATTCCCCAGACGGCAGATTAATACAGCCGTGACCTTTCTGCACCTCCATTACCAATGCTTAATGCCTCATTTGTAGGCCAGTTTGTTGGAAGCTAATTCTTCCGACTCGCAGTGTTTGGCCGGGAGGACGATGGCGTCGAGGGTCTGCAGAGAGACTCAGGAGGAAGAGGAGGAGGAGGATGGCAGCTCAGGTGTGAGTCGGTCAGGTTAGAGTCTGTTTTAAAGTAGGCTCGGTGGGAATAAAGCAGCTGAGTGTCAGAAAACAACAACAGTGTTAAAATAAGAAATAACACCGAGAGGAATCACAGCAAGGCAGACGTCAACACTTTCACTTCCAGATATTTTCAATGACTTCTTGTGAGAAAAAAAAACATCCACAAGCATCTGTTTTTATCAATGTTGCTATTTTGATACTACCGGTGGTGGAGGAGGAAACATCTTTTTAGTAATGCTGCACTGAAAATACTCGTCACAAGTCCAGCATTGAAAATGTAAAACAACACATCATCTGCAAAATGTACTTAAAATATCAAAAGTTAAAGCACTTATTATGCAGAAATATTTCCCATGTGAATGGTATAAGATACTGAATATTATACATTATAATTGGACTCTTGTTAAGGTGAAGTAAATCTTAACTATTTTATATTACAGATACATTTACATATACATACATAGTGCTGCAATCACATGACCAATGTGCTAATAAAAGTGAAGTAGGACGTGGTCCCGAGCAGTCTAGTTACGTGGCAGGTTGGGCGATGGATGGATCACAAAACACAGGACTTTCCCCCATGACCAGGTATCTCATTTATAAACATTGCGTGGGCACATAACGAGGCCTGAAAGAGGCGTACGCCACTTTCTACAAAAAAGTTGTGATCTATAAAATCGGACTTGATGGGAGAAACTTTGACCCATGCTTACGAACATTTTGGAGACGAGAAATTGGCGACGCAGATGGTGAGGTGGAAGCCTGATTGTAGAGACTGTTGAATATTTTTTGGCACACACTATTTTGGCTTTTGTCTGTACGTATATTTTTAGTACGGATCCTACACATTGTTCTGAACTTTGAGTCATTTTAAGGTACGTCCTCACCATGTTTCTTTTCCTAAACTTAACCACAGTTACATTACTTGCCTTAACCCAACCTCTGTAACGTTAAATTAATTACAGAACAGACATTCTGCACTGCTGTCTTTGCTTTTTTGTTTTTTCTGCTCCAAGAGCAACAGCTGTATTCCATGCTGCTAATAAAAAGCAAGTGTGTATTTTCAGTTTCCACTAATAATCAAACTTATTGTCTGTTTTGTTTTTCTTCATTCATTCATTCATTCATTCATTCATTCATTCATTCATTCTCAACAATGTCTGAAACGACAATAAGTTAGTCGCCTCTTGTAGTGATAAACTTCCAGAGACTGATCAGCTGAATCTGCAGCTTCCCTCAGCTTTAAAGTGAGTTTCAGCTCATTGTTTTTCTGTCTGGCTGCAACTTTCCTGTTCTGGTTCACTGTCACTGCTCTCATAGCCTCGTTTTCAGGATAATAGCTGTGAAAAGCCACTGTAAACTACCTGCTCAGCAGCAAACAGCAGACAGACACCGTTAGACACTAGCTGTTGAACATAGTGGAGCATTTAGCAGCTAAAGAGACAGACATTTCCCTCAGGAGTTGGTGGAGACCAAAAGCAGAGCTTAAAGAGAATATTGGAGTCAGATCCATCAGGTGGACACAAACACAAAGACTCCTAATAAGTATCAATCAAAGCGATAAGTGGATTTAGCCAACTTGTGACAAACAGTGCAGATGCAAGCATCTCACGCACACTGGAGACATTTCTCTGCCACGGAGAGCTCAAAGAACACCAGATCTGATTCAAAGTTCTGGAACCAGGCTACTGTCTCCACATTCGCAGCAGCTGTAGACTGAGAAAATTGTAACTTAATTCACCGGGCTGACTACCACAACATTTACTTGTAATGTTACTCTATGCATGAATTGACAACATGAATCCATCAGCACACCTTAAATGTCACTTTAAAGGTACTGTACTGAAAGAGTTTGGTGGAAACGGAGCTATAGAAAGGCTTCACTCATTTTCACAAAAAGGAATTTAAAAAATGGATAAATTAAATTAGATAAATTCTATATCATGACTTTTAAGGGCTTTATTGTTGTAACATTGAATGTAAGACATTTTAAGACTTTTCAAGGACCTGTAGACACCCTGGTATTTCTGCTGCTGTGACACATCAAGTCCCATGTGTGAGATCAGTAAAGTTTAACTCATCTCATCTTATGTTTGTGAACTGTAGTGAAGCGACTTGACTTTTTTGCTTAAAGATTAAGACATTGAATTCTAGAAAATTCTTGACACAAGCAGATTTCTATTGAGTTTGGAATATTCCTGCCTTTAAGAATACAAATTAAAATGTTTAAGCATTATTAGGACTCACATATACACAGAAATGTAGAGCAGTTGTGGTTAAGTGTGTAAAACTTGCAGAATGGTCCTTTAATATCAGTATTATGGCACCACATCCCAGACTTCAGTTTCCTGACAAAAGTACCTTTGATTCAGATTTTTGTCATTTTGATTTTTGATGGAGACAAAGACCTGATACAAATTTAGGTTTTAACTATAAAACAAACTGACTGCAGTGAATTTGGCACCTGTTTCATCCAGCATCAAAAGCATCACTTCCACCACAAAACCACCCCATTATCCCAATTACACACAATGCTCTGCAGCGGCCATCCAGACAGTCGATCGCCACGGTGACGAAGCCGCCACCGCCACCGCCGCTCATCCTCTCCTCTCCTCTCTGCTCTGCCTCCACTCAGAAAGCTCGTTAGCATTATTATTATTTCAATTATGCTAATTGTGGCTGCATCCACTCGTCGCAGCGCCTCGTATCCGGCTGTTAGCACTTGGCACAAGGTGTAATAAAAACAGTATCGATGGCACACGGCTCGCTCGAACATGCCCGGAGTGTAAATCACACGCCAGCAGCCAGAGGAAAAAAATAAAACACACACACACACTCAGAACAAACACACACACTCAGAACAAACACAGGGCCGCGGCCGGCGATCTGCACGTTTCCACCACAAAGCCTGAAATTAAAGGTCAGCGGGAGTCGTGTCGAGCACTCTGCAAACAATTACTGAGCAAGACAGCCGGTCCTGTGTGCAGTTAGTTCATATCCACACACACACACACACACACACACACACACACACAGACACACACACACACACACACTCGCTGAATAAATTCAGCGCCTGAATATTGCAATAAAACCTGTGAGGTTGATCTTTTCTTGTCTCAGATTAAAAAGGAGGATCAGCCAACAGACAGAGATCCAAGCAAATAATGTCTCCTACTGGTTCTACACCTGCGTAATTAAACTCAAATTGTTTATCCAGATTTTGTTCAAAGCAACATAACTTTATTTTAAACTCAAGTTGAGATCTCAGAGGTTTCAGAGAGATCAAATCTTTCAAGCTGAATGTTGGGATAATGGTTATAAAATGGTGCAGAGGACGTGGGGAATGTTTCCGTCTGATGGACTGGTGCAGCCCATAGACTGTAGAAAGAAAGTGGACATAGCCACTGTGACGTCATCCATTGGTTTGTAGACTCCTGTTTTGAAGTTTGGCAATTTGGTCGTTGCCATTTTGTTTGTTTTGGAGCCAGAGGTGACCACATTATGACGAGAGGGTGGAGGTGCGGAGAAGGAAGGGGTGGATCTGACGGAGAACCGGAAGACACCGCCACGCCTTAAAGCACACCCTGCTTTGTTGTTTATTTTACTCTAAATGGGACCATAATTTACTAAATGAACATCATGCTGTATCGAAGAAGACCAGCAATTTGGATCATCAACTCATTAGGAAAATGTTTCCTGAGGTATTAAATCACGTGAGAAGTATTTCCTCAAAGACTTCTATACAATCAGACTTCGTTTTTAGGCACTTCCAAAATGACTTCACTTTTCAGACGAGGAGATAACCCCTTGATTCAGACATTGAACACTGAAACACTGAGTCTGTGGATTGATTATTTCACTCAACATAAACATGAAGCTTCAATGATGGTCAAAATATATGAGATGTTGTTAAAGCCCAGACACATCAAACGGACTTTAAAGAGCCAGCGACAATGAAAGCCCACTGTTGCATCTCTTCACGTCGCCTTGTCTCAGCCAAAAAAGTTGCACAAGAACACACTGCAAAGACTACTGGCGGCATTAATGCGCTAATGTTAGCCAGTTAGCACATTAACAATGTTGAAAGAACAAAGCATATTTACTGTGACAGTGAAACAACACAAACCATCACAAAGAAAATCTTACTTTACATTACAAGTTTGTTTTGATCTCATGCTCTCTTGACTTAAGCTCTTTGTTTACTTTCCTCACTTCCATTTCTCTTCTCTTGCACTGAGCTGAACTGCCAATCAGAAGGATTTCATTCACCAATGGGCTCCACTGTCGCTGATTCAACATGCTGAATCAGCCAAAAAAAGGCCAAGGGGGGCAACAGTGCAGGACAAACCACACTGACTAGGTCAACACATGCTCACCAACAGCCCACCGATGACCAACAGTCGACCATCGGCTTGGTGTGTCGGGGCTTTTAGGTTTGGTGGAAACATTACAGGCCTAAAACAAACATGATGTGCTTTCTTTGGAGCAGCTCTCTGTTCAGCTTTAGTTTGTTTATCAGTTTAAGAAACAGCAGCAGCATGTGAGCAGCCAGAACTGACCAGAGAACAGTAAACAGACGAGAGCTATAACAACATCCTCTGTAGCACCAACGTTGTCTGAAACAGCAGGACTGTGGGCTGTGGACAAATGTAATGAAGGAGGTAACTCAACTTTACAGATGTAAACACCTGCGAGCCTGTGTTCCTCCATAACTGACCAGACCTGGAAACAATACTGATTTTCCACAGTATAGATACAGCAGTACCAGCTGCACTGTCTGCTTTCAGTTATGGTTAATGTTTACTACAGTCATTCTGCTGCTGTTCTCCGCTACTGGCCAAGACAAGAAAAGTTGTTGTTGTTTACAGTTTCCCTTCAAATATCCAGTAAAACTAAAGAAAAATGACCTCTCATTTCTTTAGTTTGTGAACAAAAACAACAGTAACTCAGAGTGAGATTCAGATTCTGTTACGATATTTATAGTTAAACTAAATAAAATCTACCACAAATTACACATTTAAACAAATGTCCCCTGGGATCTATATATACAAATCAACAGGTGATTTCCTTCTTTTAGTAAAATCCTAAATGATTTTTTTTTTTTTTCACCTGGACCGTTATGCTCTGCCATTTCTCAAAACATATTCAAAACTATTTCCAATACCACTGGAAAAAAATCGACAGTGAGGGTATAAAATTTGAGATTTCTATTAAAAGATAAATATGGGCTATAAGATGATGATGATCTCTTGGTTAGAGGCAGAGAACAGCAGAATAATTGTTGTATACATTAACAATAATTAAAACAATATTCTTCTTGCAGTCGTGCACAAGTTAAAAACCATCTGAGACTGTCACACACTAAAAAGGCAATAAAGTGCAAGTAAAAAACAAAACTGTGCTACAGAAGCTTATACGCTGTCAGAGCAAATGAGATGAGTGACAAGAAGACAGCAAGGAGTGAGTGAGAGGAGGCAGGGCTATGGGGGAACTGCAGCAATGTGTGTGTTTGTGTGTGTCTACTCGCTGTCAGAGAGAAGCGAGGACAAAGAAGTCGTATCTATACGGCAGAAAATGAATATTAAAATCAACTGAATATTCAGAATCAACATGTACAAATAAATAATTTGTATCAAAGCCAGAAATTCCAGTATCGTGACGACACTACTTGGACTCAAGTCAGATGTCAGTCAGCAAAATGAGGACTTGAGACTTCCTAAATACTGGACAGGTTTTGACAAAATCCTGAATGAGGGAAAAATAAGTAAAACAGTGAATCTGCCCCAGGCCCTGTCTCTGTTGCACTAAAATCACTCTGACAGAACAGAAACTGAACATGGCACTTCATAAAGGTGTTGGATTTACAAAAGACGGATTAGAACGGTCCATATCTGAGCAGCAGAGGTGGAAATATCCTGACGTGTAGTCCGAAAACAATATATCCTACACTTCCCATCATGCACCTGGATAGTGTCTTTCATTAGAGCCCCCTGCCTGTAAACAACACGTCTTTCAAACTCCACAGATTGTGTGTTAAACATTTGTAGTCATTTGTAGGCAGTTTTCCACAAAGTGACTTAAAAACAGCTTTTACAGTTCGTACTGCTGCGAGAACGTCACATATTAATTTGAGAAATGCAGTTATTTAAGGGCAGAACCTTCACATGTGCACACATATTTATTTTTGAAGGAACAAAATGAAATATATAGAGGTAAAATTTATGAATTTGTGGAAACAAATCACAGATTTATGGTCACAGACACTTGCTGGGATCCTTGTTAATCTCCCCAGAGATTCATCTTATGTCAAATTAAATACTCTGTCCTTCATCTGTTGATTCGACGTGTAATTACACTAACTGACGCAGCTGATATCCAGCTTTGGTTCTTTGGTTTTCGGTGAGGCCAGAAAGTCCAAGTCTCTGGACGACATCCTAAACATACAGGCTACTCCAGCAGCTTTCAAATAAAACTGTGTGTTAAAAATTGGCCGCAAGTCGAACTCTGTTAATCCAACGTGAAAGTAAACGTCTTTAAATTAAAGACGACAGTTTTAATTTTGACCTTAAATTCTCTGATTCATGTTAAAACTATCAGAAAGAAAACACTGAAAAACATGCAGATATTTTCAAACCGACTGCTGGACGCTCACTTACATACCTCTCTCTCTCACACACACACACACACACACACACCATGGCATTAATCAAACAGGAGATGGAGTGTGACCACTGTTTGAGTCTTTAACCAGCGTGGCCTGCCGCCTTTCACACACACACACACACACACACACACCAGCCTAATGAGCCATNTATTTAAATCTGATTCAATGGGAAACAAACTCTGAGCAAACACACCCTGACAGGAACACACACACACACACACTCCAGGTTGTAGCTTGACTCTCACACTGAGTGAATGCATCTCTCATGTGACACAGTTTGTATTTTTCATGGCCAATATCAAACAATGTATCAGCAACAATCTATGTCTCCTCCATCTTGGCTCTGTCATAAAACTACAGCCAATGACAGTCGAGCAGGTTTAACCACATCTTTGCTGTTGGTGGAGGCTACGACTTCACTGGCCAAAATTAATTTTCACTACAGTTGAACTTCATGAGATGCGAAGATGCGCGAAGATGCTAATTTGCTTTGCCGTCGGAAGCGAATGTATTATTTACCCATTCGCACACATTACGGAAATTAACAGGAGGTGAATATTTGCCAGAGGTGAAGTCTCACATGTGACCGAGCCCTTAATGTAAAAACTAATCTGAGCAGAATCAAACCAGACTGACTGGATGCTAACAGATGCTAACTGAAACCAAGTTAACTCCAACAAACATGGCCGCCATTTGTGAAAACTCCACCAGAAACAGTTTGTGTGTTGCTAAGACCCTGTAACGAAGCCTCCACAGTGATCCCTGAGGACGTTTTTAATCCTGACACACTGCTGAGCGCTAGCAACAAGTTAACGTTAGTCTCTTTTAACCATGACCACCATCTTACTTTAAGCTCTTATACAAAGAAGTTTCGTTTGTATGCTGCTCACGTGGCGACCTGTGGCCTGCAGATGCTAACAAGTTATTGTTTTCTGTTAGTTTTATGTGTATAACAGAATTGTGTACTTCCTGTTTGGAGGATGGCTTGCACTAACTGAGGAACAAATAAAGTGAATATAATTCAATGTATTTAAAGTCTATGTAAAATCAATTTTTTTTTTTTGTGCTAAGAAATCAAACCATCTTATTACAAATATACATTCACAAAATTCCTGTTTACATTACAGTTTACTCATTTTGCAATTACTGTACCGCTGTCTACCACACATATATATTATTTTATTTTTTAATTGTTGTAAATTTTATCCCTATATTTTAACTTTTTGGATTTTAATTTGCATGATTTGCATGATTTTCTTTTTATACATATTTAATGATCATTGGGTTTTTTAAAGATTATCTTTTGGGGCTTTTTTTAGATAGGACAGTCTCAGTGTGAAGGGGGGAGATGAGATGCAGTAAAGGGCCACAGGCTGGAGTCAAGCCTGCAGCCGCTGCGGCAGGGACTAGTTCATATATGGGCCGCCTGCTCTGCCCACTGAGCGCTCCAGCTTCTCTGTAATTGTTCCACATGCGACAATAAATAACTTGAAACTAAATGTACTTGTTGAAAAAGAGGAGGGGAAATGGTTTAAAACATGGCTGCTATATCCACAAGTATGTGTAGTCCCTGTCCAAATGTTTGTAGTTTGTATTTCCTTACACACAAAGTCATCTTTAGTCATACAGCCCAATATCACGAATCACACATTTGCCTACAGGTTAATTTATAATCTGCACAGCACACAACGCCCTCTGTCCTCTGACCCTTAAGAATCATTTCATAAAATTACAGTACGAACAGTCTGGATGACAAACTTACAGGTAGTTTATCCATGTATGAAGAATATGGACAAACATTATTAATAGAAGTGGAAGATATAAAAATAATCATGTGAATGGTTTCAGACACTCATGACACATGACCCACTTTTTTAACTTTCTGACATCACATGACTTTTTGTTTTTTGCTCTGAGTGTTGACGTTAGATGTTAATGTGTCCTGCTGATCGTCCAGTATGAACGTAATTAGTACTGAACACACACACACACACACACACACATACCTTCCTCACTAATTGCTATGGAAGTTGAGTTTGGACGGTTAAAATATGCACATATTGTTCATGTACAGTGTGTGTGTGTGTGTGTGTGTGTGTGGTGTGTGTGTGTGTGTGTGTGTGTGTTGATTTATGCAGGGCTGCACAATTACACATGAATACATTTACCCAATCAGGCCTGTGTGTTCTCCTTCACACACACACACACACACACACACACTGGGCCTGCTGTCTTCCCACCATGCTTCAGCCTCAACTCATTAGTTCATATTACACGGTTAATAAGAGCTAACCAAACAGGTGTGTATGTGTGTGAGCGTGTGTGTGTGTGTGTGTGTGTTGTTATGTCACTGGATGAAACTGTTAACCGCCCACATCACCCATCCTCTTCCTCCTTTGTTCCTGATTTCATTGATTAATCAAAACACTGATCAAGTTCATCAGTTTAACCTAAATTTCTCCTCCGTCTTCAGACTCCACATCAAATCTACTCCACTCAAACAACAGTCAAACTCACTAATCAATAATTAAACACCAATCAATGAATATCAGGTGATACACAGCTCAGTTAATCAATGATCGTCTCAGTGTGATCACACAATGAAGACATGACGTGAACATTCTGCATTCTGAATTATTGGTTAAGTAACCACCAAACTCCAGTGGAAAAATGACCAATTTAACATTTCGTGTTTCCTTTACTTCTAAGAAATTCTTGTCTTTCTAAGGTTTGACTTCTTTGTCATCAAATAGAGTAAAAGGCATCTGAGGGTAACTAAAAGTAATCAGATTACATGACTAAATCTGATTTATGTATTCATTCATATGTCTAAGGCGCTTTGCTGCAGAAACAAACTGACGCTTGTTTCCTGTGTTGATTTGAGGATGCTGTCTCCATCCACAAGTGCATTGTGGGAGGTTTTTGGTGTGTCGGTGGCCCGCTGTGGGTTCGATGGCGGTGGCGGTGCCGTCGGGGAGGAAACGCCCGCTGACTGATTTCCATTTGTGCACCTTAATAGCGTGTGTCATTCCTAATTAGGGCGACTGGCTCGGGGAAACGGTGGCTCGATGCTGAAATGGCTGCTCCTGTCATGCTGCAATTACCAACAAATTAGTCTTTAGACTGAGGGCTTCTGCACGCGCTCACACACTCCTGACCGACTGTGTGTGTGTGTGTGTGTGTGTGTGTGTGTGTGTGTGTGTGCTAATTAGTACGTTCTGTGAGGTGTTCAATGTGTGAAGATACAATGTAAAAGCAGGTTTCGTGGACGTCAAACTCCGACCTGCAGCTGTTTGTTCTGCAGCTTCACCAGTGATGGCACTAACACACACATCGATACTAATAATACTAAAACTCAAAGCTGCTCCGTCAAACAATCAAATCATTAACGTTTACAGTCCAGTAACATGTTGTAGCATTAAACTCACACAGCGAGTCATCTGAAGGGAGTAAAACTGAGCATCTGTTCGCCTGATATCATCAAACTCTGGTCCGTGTGGTGCGTTCAGGCTTCAGTAAATCTGAGGGTTTCTTTGATAAAGCAGCGTAATCTGATTACTTTCAAATCCTCTGATTTTTGTTTGCTGTGCTTGACATATTAGGACAAGTGATTTGCTGATGTAACCCTAAAATGTCTTAATAAAGATATAAAAATGCTGATTTTTTTCAGTGGACTTTGGTGAAAGAAGCGGTAAAAGAAGTTATCGGGTTCTTTTAAACATTTTATTTTCTTCATTGATCATCAAACTCTGGTCACTGTGGTGCCTTCAAAGGTTAGGATATCTGAATTACTGCTCTAGCAATGTAATCTGATTACTCCTTCATTAGTCTGTTCGGCCGAGATATTAAAAACAAATGACAAAAGAAAAATAGATGTTTTTTTTAAGTTTTTGTCATTAGACTTATTTCATCTTTCAGAGTCTTTATTTATTCACTTATTCATAACACCCTGGTCACTGTGGTGCATTCAGGGTTCAGCAAATCTGACTTTCCTTCTCAAGAAATGTAACCTGCTTCCTTCCAGTTAATCTCTGATGAATTTGTTCTTCGACATTTTAAAACGAACTGAGTAAAGAAGACGGGTAAAAACAAAATGTCTTCATAAAGCTGTAAAAACGTTGATTAGAACAGTTTGTCATCAGATTCTTTTGAACGTTTTCTTCATTTATTTATTTATTTATTCATTTATTCTGTACACTGTGGTGCATTCAGGGTTCAGAATATCTGGGTTTTCTTGGTCAAGGCGCTGTTTCCAAATGTTTTCTTGGTTGGAAATTATTTCTCTTTGGTGCCACAGTCTCTTCAGATTTGGATGTCAAGAAGAATTTTTGAGGTTTTTCTGTGATGGTTTGATATTTTACTTCTCAGGACGGACGGAGAGACGAACTAATGCAGCTGCATGTTTTCTCTACTCAGCTGTTTCCTCCCAAACACATCTCTCACACACACACACACACACACACACACACACACAGGCCCCGGCCGAGCCCATTAGCCTGGTCACCTGCTCCTCTCAGACGCAGCTCGAGGTTAATTGTTTGCAGCTTTTTTTTTGCGTGGCTGCTTCTGATTAGCCGAGCGGCAGCGTGCAGAGGCTGACACTCTACAGAGGCCACGAGGAGACAAAGAGCCGGGTTCGAGTGTCGATGGTTTATTTACATGAGTCAACTTCACTTCCATCATGGCGGCAACGACGATGAGGACGACGTGTCGGGGAGGATTTACAGTAACGAGGCTGACGCGGCATCTGCTGGCTGTTTAATTATCTAACATGTTCTTAAGGCGGCGTTCAGGAGAGTTTAATTGTGTGTACGTGAAGAGGAGGAGGAGGAGGAAGGGGGGAGGGTGTTGACAAATGCAAATGCAGGAGGAAGTGCATTTGTTCTCACCCGGGTGGGAGAATAAAGATGTTTAAAATGTGGTGTAGGAAAAAAACAGGTAGTGTGCGATCGAGGCCTTGGCTGACCTCCTCCATCATTCCGTCATGAGTTACGGCTCTCTGATAAAAAGTCTCTCAGCGCTCAGATCCATCACTGCCAGACTCTACAGACNTTTAAAATGAGGTGTAGGAAAAAAACAGGTAGTGTGCGATCGAGGCCTTGGCTGACCTCCTCCATCATTCCTCGGCCGCCGTCATGAGTTACGGCTCTCTGATAAAAAGTCTCTCAGCGCTCAGATCCATCACTGCCAGACTCTACAGACTCCACGTACAAATTCCTGATCCCCCTAACCACCCGCTCTTCAGCCGGCCCCCGGGGAGCGCCGAGTGGAACGCCAAACGCCCCCGATGATTGAGCCGGTGACGAATGACGCCGCCTACGAAGTGGGGAATCCCCTCGTCGACGATTATTCAACTCATCCAAACACTACCTGAACTCCCCCACCTCCCCCCACTGAGCCTGGGAACCTGTAGTTTATAACCCCCCCTACACCTCCACCTCCTCCACCACCCTCCCTTTAACCCCAGCGGACAAAGACGGGGAGTGGAGGGCAGGATCGCTCACTCTGCACGCTCTTTTTTCTTCTTCCCTTTTTTTCTTATTTCTACAGCGGTGTCAGGGAGGGTCGAGGGAAATCTGTTCACCTGAAGCTTCAACACACACACACACACACACCTGCCAACACAGCAAGAAAAACCTCCATCATTACACATCATCTTTGCCTCTTATTGACTCCTGAAAGTCTATTTTCCTTAAAACAAATTAAAAAATCTACAAGCGAGAGTTAAATCATCACAAATCAATCAGAAATGAACTTCAGTGTCATTAAAGAAGAAATATTAAGGCTTCAGATCTGCACGAGCATCAAACAAGTGACGTTTCATCCTGAAAACTCCTTGACAAACGCTGCTTTATACTCTAACACACAGCTTTATTGAAATCACTATAAAATATTTAAATAATACAACACATCAAACTTTGTTATGGACGTTACGATGAGGTCTTGGATTTATTTTCATCGATGTCACTTGTGTTTTCTCAACATTTAACAAGGCGGACGGCAAATATTAGAAAGTAGAAACTACAGAATTTAATCATAAGAAGACACAAAGGCAGTTTTAAGACGATGACCTGAAGGTTAAATGCTGATATTACTTGCTTTATAAAACGATGAAAGCGCCAGGACTCAGTTACAAACATAATAATTTGATAAAAAGAAGTTTTGGTGTCAAGAACAAAACAAAAAGCTGCTTTTTTTACGAGGTCTTTATCTCAACAAGTAGTAGAAGAAAGAAGAAGAACAGCAGATTAATAATCTGACTGACACTAAGAGAGTTTATCTTAGAGATCGTATTGTTTTACAACGTGGGATTTATACTTGCGCACATCTCTACACATGATGGTTTGGGTTTGGGAGCTCAACAAGGGGTCTCACTTTGACGACTAGGGCAGGAAATCATCACATTTGAATCTCTAATCTTAAGAACACACACAGAAAGGTGCAGAGAGGTGTGAGCTTCATCAAAAACACTGCATATGAAGAAAGTCAAACACCACCCCGATGAAGGAAAGGTGAGAAGTGAGGTGCGACACACTGGACGTGTTTTATTTGCCTGAATTTGACAATTTCAGTTGCACCAAATCAAGTTTTTATCAAGTTTAATTTTTGCGAAACACCGTACAGCTCCCAACTGCTCACAGCTCATACGAAGGCGTGCAATTTGTGACGAGAGGTCAGGAGCTACATACTTACTTCTATCTCTTATTTCTTATATTTTTATATATATATATTGTGTTACATTGCAGCTTAATCCAATTATTTTTTGCATACTTCTTATTTCTATTTCTGTTTTCTTGTCATCTCTCTATGCCGATATACAGTATAAGAGAAATTGTCACATGTCCCAGTTTCCACCCGGGGATCAATAAAGTATTTCTGATTTCTAAAAAGGCCGAGATGAGTCTGTTTTTATAACAGGTTTCACATATTTTCATTCACAAAAGCATCCTGGTGGATTAGGATTTCAAAAGTCTGCCCTGTTTGAGTCAGACATGAGTTTATTCCTCATGTCTTTCTTTCCACGTTTACTCTCTACAGTCCACTTTCTAATAACGGCACAAACTGCTGCAAAAAAATAACCCAACATTATCTGCAAGTTTGTGAATGAACACAAACTCCAACCTCAGCACTCTCAATGTACTGTTAGACACACACACTCACACTTACAAATATAATTTGTGAAACACACACACACACACACACACACAGGTGTTTTGTGAAACACACACACACACACACACACACAGGTGTTTTAAAGCAACACTAACAGGCTTAAAATCACAACAGCAAAGCTGAGCGCAGCGCTGACCTCTGACCTCTGACACACCTTCACAAGAACAGCAAAAAAAGTCACAGGTGGATTAAAACAAACAGATTTTCTGGACATGTTTCAGTTTTCTCAAGAGAACCATCGACACAGGTGAAATTAATCTCTAACATGTGAGAAAAGTTTGAAACATGAACTCATGTTCACACATGGAGATTTTTTCTTTTTAATGGATCACGTATGGCGTCCAGGTGACCGAGGGCTACGCCTTTCACAATAACTATTTTTGCCCCAGAAATAATGGCGCTAAACAATATTAACGTCATTTTATGACCATTTTAAGCCACTGAAATAATAATATAATAGCGTAATGATGCAGCTACACTCTTTCAAAGAGCAATTAACTTCTAATTCTCAAGAATACTCCAATATTGGAAATGGAAAAACATCTTTTCGCCTCGAGGTCATCGTCACTTCACCTGGTTCATTCTCACTGTGTGTGCATGTGTGTGTGTGTGTGTGTGTGTGTGTGTGTGAGAGAGAGAGTGCCACTAAGTGCAGTCGAGAGGACAGAAGCAGCACAACCAGAGGTGGGGTTTTTTGTCTTTCAGATTAGACGCTGTAAAAAATGCTCAGTCTTACAATGGTCGGGGGAAACTTTGTTGTTTATTCTGACATCATGTTGATTAAAATGTTGATGATGTTCTCATGCAAACAAACATGTATATAAACACATTGTCCGACGTGAGGAGATGACCCTGATAATTTCTGCTGACCTTGATAAGCTGACAACATAATTACAGTGACAGGCCTTCATGGAGCTGACCGTGTCACTGTATTGTCCCGGGTTCAAGTCCGACAGGGACCTAATCTCTCAGGTCCTTTCTGATAAACTGACACACACTAAATATCTAATAAAATCATCTTGATGTGAAAATTTGTTTTGTAATTTGTTTTTCTTGATAGAAATCACCAACAAGTTCATTAATTACCTTAAACATGAGTTGACGTGTTGTTTTACCGTCTTATCGTTAACCTGTTAGCATTTCTAACATTGTGTATGTTTGATTTTAACACACACTGCAGCTGCTGCACAACAGTTTCCCTCGGGATAAAAAGTTTTATCTTATCTTGAAATAGTAGAGTTTTATTTCTTCACTGGACGTTTTTTGGTTTTTGTCCTGTTTGTCTCAAACTTTGTGTCTCCACCTGTGCGGAGGTGACCTGTCGTCTAATCTTTGTGATTTTAAGATAATAACTTCCTGATGAAGGTCTGCAGGGACACAAACGCTAACTTGATTCACTTAATTTGGAAAATATCTTGAATGTGAGAGTGTGAATAAAATGAAACACCAAACCTCACATATGAAAGCAGGGAAATACAAATGTGAGTTTACACTTGTGACTTTTTTTGTACAACAAAACCAAAAAAAGAGAAAACATGAATCGCTGTGTGAAAGACGACACCGACATCGATTCAGCGCCATCACAGCCAGATTTCACCACACGGGGATTCAAACCAGCGTCTTCCTGCGACGCCCAGCACAAAGTTAAACACAAACACTCAGTTATCTTTCAGGTCCGCAGATAAATAATCCACACAGATCTAGAAAAAACAACACGTGAACAGATCAAACCGACGACTCCAGCAGACACAAACATGTTCATCGTCTCATCATCTCCGCATTCTGATCATAAACTCCTAAATAAGTGATTTTTAATTCCGCATCTTCCCTTAAAAACACAATTAAGAGCTGAATCTCTTTAATAAACCTGAACTTCCATCATGTTGAATATCTGACTCATTAACGTCAGATCAGACTGATGAGCTTCAGACTTCACTTTCATCTGCTCAGAGTCAAAGTTACTGATTCACAATTTATTCAAATGTGGGATTATGTTCTGCAGTGAGATTTAAATGTTTCTAATGTACAGCAGAGTGAGGTGAGGCGCTGCTCTGACACACCGACACACTCTGACGATGACTTCGTCAAAAACATCACCCAGTTTGGACATTTTGCTACTTTAACGCCTCCATTTGCATCTTACAAACATTTTTTTACTACATTTACGTCCTAAATATTAGTAATTTTTTTAATGTTGTTACTTTACCATGAGTTTAGATTATTAGTGTCCTTTAGTTTTGCACTTTCAGCATCTTGTCTGGAGTTATTACGTGCTTGACGTGCTGTTACAAGTAAAGATGACGATCCAAAGAGAAATCTCTTGATTTCTACAGACTTCTCTGAAGCATCAGTTAAAGGATTCAAACAAACAGTCTGGATTGATTTTTACTGCTGAGCAGAAACTTCATATAAATATACAAGACATTTCAGATATTATCATATATGACATTATGGACCATTTGTGCTGGAAGTGCGGACCTAAAGTGGGAACTTTGCTTCACTGTAAATGGAAATATACATTAGTGAGACCACTGTGGGTCCAGAGTGTGGTTCAGCATTTCCTTCCTTTAATGTTTATTTATTAGAGAAAAGATCTCAAATACTAAATACTGCAGGTCAAAATGACTTTGAGGTTTTTTAGCTGGTATGATTGGACCTTCAGGAATAATTCAAAGACAATAGAAAACAGCTAAAGCTCCTGATTTCAAAGATTATGTATATGCAGTCCTGTTTCCCACATTTCCATTTCTATTTGCTCTTTATTTTTATGTATTTCTTCATCTATAATACACACAAGCTTTTCCTTCAAAATCTAAAAAGTTAAAAGTCAAAATAAATATCAGCATTCAGTAAAATAGATTAATACGAATTTAAAGAGGAGTTTAAGATCAGAAGTGAAGCTCCACCTGCTCGTCTGCTCTTTGTGTTTAAAGCAAAGCTCTCATTTCAACACATTTAATTCAACCTGATGATTCAACGATCAATAACAGGACTGAAGATTATCTGATTGATTCAATAACAAACTGCTGCTGGTTTTTAAACCTGTTGTTTTATGGACTCAGAATAAAGACACAAAGTGTTGTGAACGCAGCCTGTCAGCTCTTTATGTTTCTATACAACAGATGTCACAGTCTGTATCTTAATATTCACATTAAAACATACTTTATTCACTTCATACTGTCATTGTCTTTCTTCTTATTGTATATGTGACACCTACTGTGTGTCCGTCAGTGCCAGAGGAGCGACCCCTCGTCTGTTTCTACCTTTTCCCGCCATTAAAAGTTTTTTTTAATCCCAGAGTTTTCCCTTCATTCAAACACAGAGGGCGTCTAATGTTGAGTAGATCCTAAAGCCCTCTAAGGCAAATTTGTGGTGTTTGATTTTGTGTTTGACACGCACAATTCAAACAAGCGTCTTCCTGTCACTCCCAGCAGGAAACACATCACACACACTCACTCAGTTATCTGGAAGTTTCATTACTTGTCTTTAAAAAAACAACACAAATGTGCAGCTCAATAAACAAGATCATCAAACTGACACCAGCCGACAAAAATACTGAAAACAAAAAACGTCCAAAATCATCTTTAGGTTTTTATAAACCCTTAAAATTGTATTTTAGGCTTCATTTTCATCTGTTCAGGGTCAAAAACACTTATTTAACGTTCAGTTTTTCTGTGTTTAAATGAGGGATTGTGTTCTGCAGTGAGCTTTAAATGTCTCTGCATGTACAGCAGAGTGAAGTGAGACGCTGCTCTGACACACCGACACACTCTGACGACGATTTCTGCCTCAAACTTCTTCAATTAGATTTAAATTCATGAAGTGAAGACGGAGAAGGAGTCCTCGAAGTTTTTCAGCCTCCATTTGCCTCTTTTCTGCCTTCCTACCTTAAATGCACGGCTTGTTTTTATATTTTTTCTATTGTTTTTACTCTCATCAGAGCTGATTCCTGTCTGTTAAATCTTCACTTTAAAATATTGCACTTTCAGCAGCTTTCTGAATCGTTTAACGTCACGAGAGCGTCGAGTTCTTCACTCTGGAGTTTGTTCTGCAGATTGTAAAGTTTGGGATTTGGAGCTGCAGAAATAAACTTCATTTTGCATCATGCATATCAGATATATTAAAGTGTAACACAGACACTGTACAGCACCGTGCACATGTAAGCTGCATGTACTGTATATATGATCTATTCACTAACAGACACGTAATCCACCCCCGCACATACAGAAACTTTACATCTACTGAGTGACTGTTGGTGCTGCACAACAACCAGCTGTTTAATCTGTATTCAGATTACATCTGAGAGGATTAGGTGATTAATCAATAAATTGATTGACAGAATATTAGCTGTTTTAACATCTGAATAATTGTTTAAAGTCATTTTTAAACCAAAAATGCCCAAAATTCTGTGTTTGCAGCTTCTAAAATATAAATATTTGCTGCCTCTCTTTCATCTTCTATAACAGATAACTGAGTGTCTTTGGGTTTGGGGCAAAACAAAACATTTAAAGACGTCAACTTGGTGATTTATTTACTCTTTAATGAGTTTTTATAGGCCAAAGAAATAATCAGTTATTCAAGAAAATAATGTGTTTGTTATGGAGCTGTTTACTTTTGCATATAAACATGATTTTATAAACCTCTTGCCTCACAGCTGTTACATTTCCTCTTGCTCAACTCGTTAGCTGTATGTCTATTTCTGTCTCTGTCTTGTATTTTGTGTGAATATATTTGAACAATAAAGTTTCTGTTTCAGGTCCCGACTGTTGGATTTTAATGACTTCTGATGTGAAACAGGTGCTTAAAATGTGTTTTTAATCAGAAACTCGGCTGGTTTGTGCATTAAGCTGCAGGATGCAACAAGGCTGTGGGTTCAGATTTACACACTGACTGATGCTTTGTGAAACTTAGATTTTAAACACTGAAAATTAAACTGCATCTAATTTAGTTTATAGTTTTTGTTGCAGGTTTTGCAGCTGAAAAGAGATTTATTTGAAGAATTGTGCAAAAGAAAAAAAAATCCTGCATGAATCAAATCTAAATATATATTAAAGCACGCGGGGATCAGGAGGTTCTATGTTAAAGTTTGACCTGCGCGCCTTTCCGGAGGTGATGGATGCGGCGTTGGTCGTTTCAGCCTCACCAGAAGCAGCTGATGGATTTTCTCTCTTCTGTTCAGGTCATTTAAATCCGAGACAGCGCTTCAAAATCCTGCATTGATTTATTTCAGTAAAACGGTCAAATTTCTCCTCAGCTCACCTGAGACACACTTCAGCAATTTAGGCGCTCACAACTCTCGTCATTAACGTCATGATGTGTCGGAAATAACTTTGGAGTTTGGAGACAAAGACGCGGGAGAATTTTCTGTTCTTTAAAACTCAAATTAGATTTTTATTTTTATTTTAAATTGCACATTTATTTTACTTTTTAAAAATATGATTTTGGTCATTCATATTTCCACTTTGAAGAAAACATTCCTTCCATTCTGTGAGACTTTATTAACTTAATTTATTTAAAAAAATGCTGAAATCAATTAATGTCAAAGTGAAACTTGGTGTGTCAGATGTCTGCCGGGCTGCGTGTGTTTGTATCACGGAGGTCAAACGTTGAGTTATTTTATCCTGCATGTGAGCAGCTGAAGAACCATTTAATTTAACCTGTGACCCACTTAAATTCTGATTTATTTCCTCCCCGAGTTGCTTCATAAATAAAATATCGCTTAAATTCTCGTTTTTGAAATTCAACCCACCGCAAATTTGTAAACGGCGTTTGAGGGAGAGAGAAAATGGCTGTGTGGCTTCATTAAATAGTGAAGTATTAATTCTTATGATTATCTCCTAAATAAGCTTTAAATGTAGTTTAATAATCCAAGAGAAGAGTCGCGTGCAGCGGCTGCAGCCCCGCGCTGCTGCCGCCGCGTCTCTGCGCTCTCTGCGCGCGGCGTGTTCGTGCAGCACCAAACTGCATGTCAGATTTGTTTAAATGAATAGTCAGAGCCGCGGTGTGGGAGATGTAAACATTACTTCAAGTTAACTTTTGGTTTTTAAAGATATGTGAACTGAGGGAAGTGATTCGGCGCGTGTCTCCGCTCGCACCGGGCAGTTGGTGGATGTGTATCCGTCGGAGAGGAGGAGGGAGACGGTGTGATGGAGCTGCGGCTCAGCGCTGAAACCATTAAACCCTGCTGGTTTGAATTACACAGAAAAGGAGGAGAGACAGTTTGTGACTGACATGATTTCATGTTGTGATGCTGCTTCTCGAGATTTTGTTTTTCCTTCCAAATACATTTTGCTTGACTTTTGAGTCCGGTCACTTTTGCATCAATTTAAAAAGTAAACCAGGCGCCAGGAGCGTTCCCAAAATGTCAGCTGATGATTTAGTGGCTGATCTGACAGCTCAGACTAAAAGTTTGCACCTCGGTGTTTTCAGCTTTTTCTGTGTTTTAGTGGTTTTATCCCTTTTTCCAGATAAACGCGTGCACTGCTCGTCATCTCGGTTTAATCTGATGGTTTTGTTATTTTTCTTAAATTACAACCTGACAGTGAAGCTGTGACTGTAACTCTGTCTGCAGGAGCAGCAGGAGCCATGTGGGTGCATTGGTTTTAACTTTGCTTTAAACTTGCTGTTTTCTCGTCTTTTCGCCCTGCGGACTGAACCTCCGTGAAAGTCACTTTCCACCCGGATCCTGGAGGATGCAAACATGACTTTCACCTTCACGCTGGAGTTTTTCTAAGTGTGGCATTAATGGACCGATTGGCACCGCGGAGCAGAGAGATGAAAAGTGGTTTTGGTGATATTTTTACCTCTGGGCCGCTGTGTTGGCGTCCAAAATCCCTGCGCCCTGCATCCAGGAGCGGACCGGGGTCATGCCGGTGGGGAGCGGCTCCTCCTTCATGGTTAGGGCCCCCCGGGGGAGGCTGTCCTGGATGGAGAACATCAAAGTGTCCTTCTGGGAACTTTGTCTTCACCAGAAACAAGAAAGAAGAAGAATAATCCTCCCTGTACCAGCCACTCAAAAATGCCAAAGGACCACCTGGATTAAGGTGGAGAAAAGAGGAGCGATGCAGAAGGAGGGGAGGAGGAGGGGGTGGAGGACACACGAGCGAGCTTCCCCAAAGTACCGGGTCCTGATCCAAAGAAGAGCCCGGGATCCCTCTGGGTTTCTCCGGGGTTGTTTTAGATCCCAGCCCCGGCTCGCAGCAGTCCGGGCTTTAAACCGGCGTCTCTGTGAAGTTAAAAGAGGGCGGAGAGAGGAGCGGAGAGCGGGGAGAGCATCTCAGAGGAGCCGAAAGAGAGAAACGAGAATCAGCCGGGATCCGGAGAGCCTGACGCCGGGAGAACGGAGCGTGGAGAGCCGGGGATCAGAGGGAGGCGAGCAGCCGCGGATTGTGGAAAAATGAAAAGTGGGATAAAAAACAAGCCACCGCTTCAAAAAGGAGTAAAATGAAATGATTAGCAAACAAGAGGGAGGGACGGACCGTGGAAGGCTGCTGCTCCCGGGGGAACAGGGGGATTGGGCAGCGAGAAATCTCATCCCCCTCCCTCCCCGGCTCTTTATGGCTCCTCTGTCCCGGCGGAGAGCTCCTTCTCCCGGGGTCCGAGGCTCTGGAGCTCCCGGGGGACCGGCGTGGATCGGGAGGGGGCGGAGACACCACCAAATAAGGACAGCTCATTTGAATACTGGTCGCACCTCTGGCGTGTTATTGGCGGAAGTCGCGCGTTGCGTCATTGTTTTTTCAAAACGCACGCCAAATAAGGGTTTCCGCGTGTTCGGCCGTGCGCACTGTAAAAAATGAAACTTTTAAGGCGGAGAGAAAAAAAGGAAAAACTCTGGAGAGATTAGAGTTAATGAGATAAACAGATCTGACTGCTGAAGGTGCAAACATGCTGCATGATGGACACATTCTTAAACTGCTAAATAAACACAGCGACATGTGAAATGTAACAGCACGGACGTGAATGATGCTTCTGTCTAATATTCAGTCATGTCTGAAGTTTGAAACCTCTTTTTAACCCGCAGCATGTGAGGGAATCTGTTGATGTGGTGAGTCTACAAACCACTGCTCCGCAGCGCAGGAGAGTCACAAGTCATCCTGAGCGATTTACGCATCACTTCTGCCCTGATTTCAACACCGACTCTTGTTTCTCGGGCAGCTTCTGTCACCTCTGTTAAATAGATGTGGGCTTTTTACGCGTGAATCCGTCATTAAATGAGTTGTTGAGGTTGACAGGCTGCAGCAGCAGCACAGACAGAAGGTTGAATCTCCTTTATCCAAACCTTCAGAGTCTGTTTCCGCTCAGGCCCGCTCACTTTAAAAAAAACCGCTCCAGATTTATTTCAGTGGATACGAGACTGTAATACTGAACCTCATCAGTAACAGAAATCTGTATTCACTTCCTCCAACCTCACAGACTTCCTTCAGATTTTGGGGGATTAACTGGTTTCATGTGGAATAATCTCCTCTGTCATCCCGCGTTCAGGCTGACTGACACGGGCGGCGCGCAAATTTGGCACCAATTTGCGCTTTTTTTTACGCACGGACATATGGCGCTCTCTCGCTCTCACACACACACATGCACACACACACACCAGGAGGAGAAGCCGCTAATAAGCTGTGTTTTAATACAACTGTTATATTTCACACAGCTTTTAAAATATGACTTTAATTTTAGTATTTAGATGAAACACAACAGGCCTCGCAGCTTCGATCAATAACACTACTCATCATAATAATAAGAATAATAATAATAGTATTTTTGTCTGTCTCTGATCATCCCGCTTGATGTTTTTGGAGGTTTTGACATCTCCAGCAGTCATTTTTGTTCATTTTCGTGGCAGGAGCAGAATTCCTCTAATTAAGCAAAAACTCCAGAGCAGCGCTGATTAAATATTTATCCTCCTTTAGCCCGCTGCCTTCCTCCAGGGAGACAGAAACGTCTGGAAAGCCTGGAAAAATATTTCTGTGCGGGGAGAGAAAAAGTCAATGAGACGCTGCAAACATGTTGGCGATGAAGAGGAAGACGGTCCGCATTAGAAACCGGACGGCAACAGGCGCATCGGTCCGCTGCGTAATAATTATTATTTATTACAAATATTATTATCATTTTAATTCTTATAATAATAATATGTCTGAAGTAATAACGATTTAATAAATACAGTTACACTTCATTAATGTCACTACAACTGGTGCTGCAAATAAATATAAAAATGTCATCATGATTATTACAAATTATAAACAATTTGAATTATAACATTTTCTATCACATTTCACACAACAGAAGGTCGCGAGTAATTTTAACAACTTGTGTGTCATATCTGTGTTTCATTTTCTAAATGAATTTCATTTCAGTTCATTTTTTTACTTTATTGGTGTCACTGACTCTTCTTCTGATCAGGATGATGTGTCAGTGTTAAAACCTCCTCTGGAGCTGGAACCTGTATTCAAGCAATCCTGGAAGTCCCTTAAGACTCCCCTCAAGAGGTCCTGAAACCCACTCAAGACCCTGAAATAAGGGATTAAGACATGCGTCCTCTAGATCCCCTTAAATCCTCTAAGAACTCCCAACACCTCTTCTGGATCACCTTGAGAATTACCTAAAACTTCCTTGGAATTCCCAGAACCCCTTAAAACACCTTTCACTGCCCCAAGTACACCTGGAACCTCAATACTCATAATAAGGGATTTATGTGAATCCCCTTGAATCAACTCAGAACTCAAAACATCTCTTCTGGATCACCTGGAGCACCTTGAGAATTACTGAAAACTCCCCTGGAATTCCTGGAACCTGTTAAAAACACCTTCCGCTGCCCCAGGTACTCCTTTAACCTCAAGACCCATAATAAGGGATTTAAGTAGATCCCCTTGAATCTCCTCAGAACCCCCAACACTTCTTCTGGATCACCTGAAGGACCTTGAGTATTACCTAAAAACTCCCTTAGAACACCTGGAACCTCCTGGAACGCTGGGGCCCCTTATTATCGGCATTTAAATCTCTTAAAATCTCCATTCTTCAAGCCTGTGGAACCCACGAAAGAACCGTTACAAGAGCCTCAAAGCTCCTTGAATCACTTCTAGATCTCCTGGTTCCTCTTAAAACGACCAGAACCTCACGTAGATGACCTGTTCTGAACATCCCGTGGGACACCGTAACTGACTGGAAATCCTGGAACGTAACTCAGATACCTTAAAGGCCTCCTTCAACACCCTCTGAAACCCTCTTAGAACCCCAACACCATTTCTAGATCCTCTGAAGCCCCTTAAAATGATCAGAACCTTAAATCAGAACTCCTTAAATCTCTGGATAACCTGAAACCTCCTTCAGCACACTGTAAATCCCTTAACAACTCCTAGAACGTTCTCTAATGTCTGCAGAACCCATGATGTGCCTCTGAGAGCTTGTTGACCTTCCTTTAGATCCCCTGATCCTCCCTAAGAACACCCAGAATCTCCTCCAAATGTTTAGGAACCTGCTAAAAACACGTAGCACCTCCTCCTGGAACCCCTGGAACTGCCTCAAGCACTTCTGGAATCTAATGAGGAACCCTCAGAACCCCTTTGGATACTCTTCAACCTCCTGCGAACCACACTGGAACCCTCCGGACGATCTCGGTCTAAGATCTCCTGCTCGGCTGGGTTTTTACAGAACCACTGAGGAACTATAAGAACGATTTTGGTTTAAACACACATAAATATTATCAATGCACAGAAATGTAAACATTTAACTCCTAAAGAGGGTCTAGTGCCTGAACATAATTCTCTAATCTCAGCAGAACCTTACACAAAGGTTCTCTAAATCTCCATGTGGCCCCCACAGAGAACCTTAGAGAACACGGCACACACTCCACCTCCGCAGGATTAGAGGGACATCTGACTGCTGCACTGCTAATTTAGACCTACCTGCTTTTAAATCTATTTTCTGTTTTAACTTAATGACTTTATTAATTCTTCTTCTCTCATAATAAACAGCAGAATCTGTCATGTGTGAAACACAGATGGCACTTTGTTCTGTCACACTGCAGCTGCAGCAGCGGAGCTCAGTCTGCAGGCACACAGCGCCACACAGTGGACAGAACAGGGTACTGCAGGGTAGACACTGCTGATGGATGGAGACGCTTCTTTTGGAGCTTTTTAAAGAATTATATTTCTATTTTAGATCTTCACAACCACACAGATACAGCTAATAATAATAAAACAAATGCTGATAATGCAGATGTGATGAAAAACACATCAACTGAGCTAAAATTATAGATGATGTTTAAATGTAACCTTGGGGAAAATTTACCAAAAATTAGTAAAAATATATTTCGTAAATGTCTATACTTCGAACAGTTTAAGGTAGAATTTAGTGTAATTCTCCAAACACAGTCCTTAGTATTGTGCTGTGATCAAAATGATATTCCTGAAGTGGTCGAGTACAAAATAAAGACACAAAAACAGGTATGAAAAAAACAACAAACAATAAAGAAACAAACACAAAAGACAGTGAATGAAGCATTAAGTAGAAGTAATACTAAAGTGCAGTCTAGAGATGCAACTAACAAATATTTTACTATCAATTAAGCTGCTGATTGTTTTTTTAAACTAATCATTAGATCGAGGAAATGTCAAAACAATATTTTGCTTTGTCTGAGCAAATGTCTGATACGTGTTCAGCATGTTTTCTTTATTTCTGCTTAAAAATGGCTGAAACAATTCTTAAATTATCAAAGTAGTTGCTGAATGTAGAGCGTACATGAAATGTATTTGGAATTTTGGGGTAGACAATAGGCCTTTATGATGTATGTATGTATACTTAGTGTCTGTTACTTTCTTTTGTTGTTCTGTATAATTTAAAGGAAGCTGACAAAAATAATAAATGTTAAAAGGGTAGACGTAATAAGCTCCGTCTTCAGCCTACACCCTTTCAGTCCTGTTTTGTTTTTGTTTATCTTTGTTTTTAATAATAAAAAAGCATTAACCTTAATGTTTTTCATTGTCTATCTACCTGTGTATTTGAGTTTGACAAGTTGGAAAATGACCGAAATAAACTAAACTATTTTTCTGTGCATTACTGACACAGTAGGGTGCATTATTAAGTTTAAAAAATATCGTAAATAAAGTGAGAAATCCAACAATGTGATGATGAATTCACTTGTGTGACAAAACAATCTCAACGTTATACATTTCCTCCTGAGCTTTCAGCTGCATCTCATGGTTTCATCAGTGGGTGGAGCTTGTTGAAGGTGTGTCACATTAACTATCCATGTCAAACCCCACAGACAGTGGTTCCCAACTGTTGCAGCCACAGGGTCCAGATTTGTCCTCAGTCATTAGTTCAAGTTCCACACAGTTTAATACATTCATCGTCATATTAACTGAATACTCCATTAATCACTCGATCTAGAGCAGGAAACAGGATTTCAAAATAAAAGCTCTGTGCTGGAAATTCACTGCACTCAAAAGTAAAGTGTGTTTTTTTACAAACGTGACATGTTTGTGTCACTTGCGGTCCATTCAGGATGGATCCGTGACCCACTTTTGGACCACGACCCACCAGTTGGGAACCACTGCTCTATAAGCATCTGTTTTTCTGTGATCAAAGCTCCACTCACTGATGAAGACCATGACATGTGACTGAAAGCTCAACATAAAACCAAACTATTCTGATTTGTGTTGGAAACCGAAACCAGCTCCTCTCACTGATGGGCTCCTCAGTTATTTTAAGATATCTAGGACTCAGTGGTGACAAAAGGATTTCAGATAAGAAATAATGACTTCTAGTAAGTGGCCATTGAGTGGAGATTATTTTGAAACACATACTGAGATACAACAAACTTCTACACTCAAGCCCAATGAACTTGTTTCCTAAATACATTTTGGAAAAGTCCTGAAGCAAACAGGGAACAGTGACTCGTGTAGGCTGATTAATTTATAATTTATGGTTTAAATGAAAATAAATTATGACGGGAAAATCTGACAAGAAGTTACTTGTTGATAAAGACATTTGTCCTGTTTGGTTTCATATACATCTTTTAGTTTGTGACGTAAAAGCAGATTTTTAACACAAAATTTACAGTGTCAAAGTAATTTGTGGTTTTAAAGTGTTATAAAAATGTTTGTCATGCCATTAATCAATTTGTATTTTTATCATATTATTATCTTTTATTTTTATCATATCTTGTCAGTCTTTGCTCGCTTTTTAATTTAAATGGTCTGTTTTGTCTCTTTACCCAGATGAAACTAAACATATAGTATAATCCTTTTCAACAGTCTCGTTTTTATCCATAACATCTCAAACAAAAAGTTATCTCCGTTTGAATCAGACAGATGCTGAAACTTTAAAGCTCCACATCTCAGAACAATCTGGTGGAAAACAAAACATCAAATCTGAAGCTCATTCAGACCAAACTTCAACTAATAAGACGGCGAAAAGAGAAAATTGTGTCTTTAATGGAGGAAGTAACAACCTGAATCGCAGCTCAGTGGATCAGAGGATCCTGCAGCCTGTAGACCTCCTGCTGGGGGGGTCATAACCCCACTTTAACCATCTGAGGGGGCATTTAACCCCGAGACGCCCCTAAACACTCCTACATATCCTACAACAGTGTTAACGGCCTCCAGACACTCAACACTAACCAGCCGCCCAAGTCTGTCTGTCCAAATACATCAGTCACCTACTGCCGACACTCAAACACAAACACACACACACACACACTACTACGACTACGACCACTGCTGCTTTAGTAGTTGATGCAAAATAAAAACAGTGACATGTTAAAACACTTTATTCTGCAGTCTAAAAGTATTCTCTCTTTTGAACTGATGCAAAGTATTCTATAAAAAATACCTATGTCCAAGTAAATTTAGTGATTTTAGTACACAAAAATAAAACTTTGCAGTGATACAGCGATCCTCAACTTAAAAACAAACGTGAGCCAGGGCCCATGACATTTCCCTTCTTCCTACTCCTCTATGTCCATCCTCCTCGCTTGGACTGCACCCGTCATTGAGCTGGGCTGAAGCTACACTGCAGGGCTCAACAATAAGGAGTGCCCGACTGCACAGGGCAAGTAAAACGCCACGCCAGGCTGGTAAATCTAGCTACTCATTTGATGCAATGAGCGAGTAGTAAAAAAAAAAAAAAAAATGAGTGAAGCACATCGATTTTTCTTGAGCTGATGATGGAAGTAGCTAAGGCAGTGGTTCTCAAATGGTGTGGTGCCATGATGCCAATCCAGGTGTGCCGTGGGATTTTATGATAATCACACATTATTATTGCAACATTCATCTGGGCCTCTACAAAAAGTTATGAAAGAATTTTTAATTGACTGCATCAGTATGTTGTGTGCACCCATTTCCTTATAAAGAGGCAAACTCGAGCTAAAAAATGTAACTTAATTTAATTAAAAAAACCTTCATGGGGAACCTCTTTGTTGCCGTTCACATGTGGGAATTATAAGTGTGTGACACATCAAAATCCCAGAAATCACCAGTGAAGACGACCTGTATCATTAAAGCTACCGGTCTTAGTTTTTCTTATTTTCATTATCTTATGTCCTGATATGAGTGATAGCACACGTTTTAGAAGCTGTTGTGCAGATATAAATACAGGTGTGCCTTGAGATTTTGGCTTTGTCCTTTGGTGGTCCTTGGGCACAAAAAGTTTGAAAACCAATATGTTAAGAGTTGCACACAAGCATTCACAAGAAAATGGCAGCAGGTAAAGACAAAGTTGACGAGCCAAAGCACAGGCGAGCATTTCAATTATCCTGGAAACAGGAGTTTAGTTGGGTGGCAACAGAGGATGTGGGCGAGACTCCGATTACATATTGCACACTTTGCTGCAACTTTGAGAGCAAAGCGGTGTCATGGCCTGGCTTATAAGACACAACAGAAAATGGCAACACCCGTTATAAAACTGAAAGGTGTACAAATGTAATATTTAACAGACTATAATTTAAAAAACATAGTAAAGTCATGAGGTGTGTGAATCTGTTTCAGTGTGTCAGCAGACGTTAGAATGAGTGGGTGATGTAACTACGAACCAGGCCGAAGCCAACTAAACAAGAACATGGTGCGGGATGAAGGAAGCGAGGAACGTAACTAAACAACCAGGTTTTGAATAAGTTGCCCCTGGGAGACAGGCCAGGTGCTCCCAGTTGCACTCATTGGCTCCGCCTCCCAGGACCTGCAAGACAATAGAAACCAGACAGACCAACACACACAGCGGGCGCTGCTGCAACAGGAGGACCGTCGCAGTGCATAAAATGACATGACAACTAACTTCAGTCTTTCTTATTTGAAAGCCGATAATAAACAAACCCACTTCTGAACCTTGACCTGTGAAGTTCATGACTGCATCTTGCACAGCTGTGACAAAACTCTGTCCACAGACAAACATATCAACACCAAAGTACTCAAAACAACTTCTGTGGGAGCTCCCACTACAACAGGTACCACCAGGACCACATCTTGCCATGATGACACACACACACTAACACACACAAGGTGGAAAAACACCAGCCCGGCTGTCGTGGCAGATAAAAACTCAAACGTACCTCAGACAAACAGACAGAAAGATTTTTTTAAAAAAGGTAGAAACTGAGATGTTTGACATTTCTAACTGAATTTGTTAAATGTAGAAGAAAAAAAAGAAACCAGGTTCACTGGATATGAAGACATCTGAAGAAGGTAAAGAGTGCCATCTAGTGGAGAGAACAGCACATTACACTCCTGCTTAAATAGAATTTAACACTACATTTGAGCTGGAAGTCTATTTAATATTAATAATAATCAATCAAAAATAATGATTCAGTCTTAAGGTCCGTTCCCAGAGTCCAAAGCAACTTCTTCAAGTGTCGTATTTGTCCATCAGTCCAAAGATGTTCAGTTTACAGCGATAAGATATACAACATTACACCAGAGAAAAGTATTAAATCCTCACTGAAGAAACTGGACCCAGACGATAGTCAGAGTTTTGAAAGATGAATGATTAAAACAGTTATTTAAAAATCAAAACTTGTTTCCAATTGATTTCAGCACCAGTATGCATGCAGTAAATCCAGTTTTACTCATAACAGGTCAATTCTGTCGATAAAAAAATAATGAATACAGAAGAAAAGTTAAAAAACATAGTTGAGTTTGGAGATTTTATTGTTCTGGCCTGAAGGTGGCGCTAACAGGCTGTGAGGTTTGATTGTGACTGTGGAGCTGCTGTAATATGTTTCATCTTCCTCCTGATGAGGAGTTGTTGTGTTCCTGTTTGTTGCTGATTTACAACACTACAGCTGTTAGGGTTCAAACGACCAGCAGTTTGTGAAGTTCAGCGAAGACATCAGAATATGAAAATTAATTTTTAATTTATTATCAATTCAATGTTATGTCCTTAGTCTTGGTCTGGATTCTGTTTTTGGTTTGCAGTATTTGTCCTGTCTTCATTTTGTATTGTTCTACATTGCTTACTACCTTCACCTTTGCTTCATCACTACTGGCCAAATGTTATTGTGTTGTTTATTTGTTCTATTTTGAAAATATCAATAATCAGATTGTGGGCAACAATATATGTAAAAACTTTAAAATATACCAGAGAAAAACTACAAAATGACTTTGGCAGTGTAGTAAAAGATCACAGAGATAAAGAAACACTAGACTAATAAACCTACAAATCTGTTATATTTCCATTTATCTGCTTTCTGTGAATTTTATCATCAAACACAACGCCCTAAATGTGGCATCAATACGTCCTCCACAAACAAATTTACTTCTGGTGGACAACTAAAATCCCATTATTATACAGCATTTTAATTTGGTAGGTTAAGATAGAAATTAAATTGACCTCAGCGTCATCTGCGGGTCTGAAAAGAAACAAAGTACCTGAATAAACTTGAGGTTCGTCAGTGATGGAGGATTTCATTTCACCACCTCTGACCTCAGTCTCCTCACAAGCAGCTTCTCTGGTTCTGCATCCTGGAATATAGAAAATTTAATTCAGTGTTCATGTCTCTCAAGGAGTCATTTTGCATTCAAATCAGAAAGTAAAAAGCTTCTGTTTTTCTGAACAATAAATCTCTGAAGGTGTTTTAACAACACTTACCACTGTTCTGGATGAACAAATAACACACCTGCAGAGTTCAAACATTTAGTTTACTGACGGGAAAATCATCTGCAACTACTCTGATAATCAGTGAATCATTTCAGACATTTTTAAAGCAGAAATAGTGAAAAAATAAAGAAATGTTTTCAGCTTCTCTCTTTTATCTTACACTGAGTTGAAACAAAACATTTGCAGACGTCACTTTGGACTCTGACACTGAGACTCTTACACAGTTGCACAGAATCCCTGAAAAGGCTTCCTTAATTAAGGAAAAGCATTAACTCATTTACTGTGTTGAAAGAGATTTTACAGAGGTTAAAGATTCCATGGAGGTTGTTTGTTTGGACTCAGCTTGTGACGCCTGTTACCGTCTCACAAAGTTGTCTCATAGATGGTGAAAAAAAAGAAGACAAGAAAACTATACTGGTCAGAGGAGGAAAATGATTAAACTTCTGGAGGAATATAATCATAGAAAGAACAAACTACAAAGTAAGTTTGATCCCAAATACCAGAAAACAAAACCAATTGTAGGAAGAAGCAACAAAAATGTACCCAGTCAAATCTTAAGTATAAAATCAAAATCCCTTTTCTCAGGGTGTGTTCGTTTCTTTTATTTATCACCATGAATTCGGTCATGTTGCAGTTAAGATAGAGTCAAAGATGCCTTAAGTTATTTTTACCTTGCTTTGGCTGCTAAGGTCTTTTGGTGCAACAGTCTAGGGATTCCTTAAGTTTAAGACCAAGATAAGAAGAAAACCATAAAAACTTAAGTGAACATTAGGAGAAGACTTAAGTGTGTTTTGTGAAATAAATTTAATTTTAAGGAAACCCTAACTAGGACTTTAAGGAATATCCTAACTTAAGGTGTTTTGTGCCTAAAAAGTAAAAAATAAAGCTATTAGCTAGATAAATGTAGCGCAGGGAGTTAAGGAGTAATGTTAGGCTGAAAAATTTCCCTTAGACATGCAGTGAAGAATAATTAAGTAGAAAATGGACATAAGTAAATACTGTAAATTGTACAAGATACTTTCCACACCTGACAACAGATAAGTGACATATAACTGACACATAACGTTAAAATTTACCAACTGTTAGCTAATGTTTATTTTAAGCTAGTTTAGCTAGCCTTAGCTAGCAGCAGTTAGCCCCTCTGTCCGTTTAAAGTACTTATAAAGTTAATATTGTCGTTTTAAATATAATGTTAATGAATTCTATCAACATTTGAATCGACCGTTTCATTAATATTAACCCTTATTAATTATTAAATCCTTACCGTGCTTATCGGACGGACAGTTATTTGCGGTGTATTGAAATAGTTGGTCACCTGCAGGACATTTGTATCCTCAGCTCATTGGTCAGCTTCTGTCCAATCAGGTGCCTCTTCTTCTTCTTCTCCTCCTCCATGTTGTTGTTCTTCTTCTTTCTCTTTTAAAGGACTTTTTCTTTCTTTACCTATGACAACAGCTTTTTATCAACCTGTTTACTTCAGTGGTGAGCAGTAACTAAGTACATATTTACTAAAGTATTTTATGAAGCATACTTTTGACATGTTTAAACTTTACATGAGTATTTCTATTTTCTGATACTTAATTATATTTCTACTCTGCTACATCCCAGAGGGAGTTATTATATTTTTACTCCACTACATTTACCCAATACCTTAGGATGCTTTCCACATCAAAGTTATTTCTACAACATATAATTAACTAATGAATTATTATGTATATCACAGATTAAGCTTGTAGAATGAGGTCCACCTTTATGAGCTGTAACATTAAAGTGATGAACACGTTAATGCATCAATAATCATAATCCAATATATCATTTTTTATATCTATTTATCTTTTAATTTATTTATCTAATTTCAAAACCCATAGAGAGCGCACTACCAGGAAAAGTTTTTATATTTCCATATGTGTAGTGAGGTTATTGAGCAGCCTGAAAGAGGAGCTTTTTTTTTTTTTTTCTTAAGATATTTTTGGGGCATTTTTGCCTTTAATGGACAGGACAGCCAAGTGTGAAGGGGGGAGAGAGAGACAGAGGGAATGACATGCAGCAAAGGGCCACAGGCTGGACTTGAACCCAGGCCGCTGCGGTAACAGCCTTGTACATGGGGCGCCTGCTCTATCCACTAAACTACCGACGCCCTGAAAGAGGAGCTTAATCAATGTCCAAACATGAACCAATTTAAAATAAGGAATAAAAACATAATATTTAGAAGGTGCAGGGTTGAAGACAGGGGCTGGAAAGTCACCAGTTGTTCACAGGGATTTCTGTTTACTTTTCCTACTAATATATATTACTACATTTTTCTGTTAATAACAAAGTATTGATAAGTAAATATTAATTTTTAGGTATGTGAGTGCTTCTTGTAGTATATTTTCATGCTAATAGCCTACTTTTGTTCTTTTTAGTAGCCTAAGGTTCTGAATGTATGACATGAATGTATTTCTACATTTTAGTATTCGTACTTTTACTTAAGTAAAATATATGAATTCTTCCTCCACAGCTGTCTGAAAGTTCACAGTTAACGTTGTAGCAGGCTAAGCTTTATATACTTAAGTATAATATTGAGGCACCTGTAGTTTACTCAATTATACATTAAATTTATTCAACTTTATACTTAATACTCCACTACATTTATTTCACAGCTATGGTTATATTGATTTAAAAGACAATTGCTGATTTGTGTGTTAACTTATGTTGCTGACTGGACTAATCAGGTTGAAACACTGCTGGGATTTATGTGAGGTCATCATGTACTTATATGTACACAACTATATATATATAGATATACATATATCTCTCTCTATATATATATCTTTAGATTATTATCACTCAAACACTAATGTAAAAGCAGAATTTCTCTCTTGTAGTTGAAGTGGAGCTCATATTGAACTATTAACTAACGATTATTTTCATTATCATTTAAGCTGTACTTACATAAACTGTTGGTTAGAACAAAACATATTTTACAAATGACCCTGATGACGACCTGTGAGTCACGACGCGTGGTCTTTTTGATACATGTTGCCATGTAAAATAAAGGCATTTTAATTTTTGCACACACCCTACAGTGTGCCTTGGGGGTTTTTATTATTATGAGACTTGCATTTTGTATTTTTTGATTGAGAGTATACTTCACTCATTTAACCAGCCCCTCACAAGATGGAGTAAACACAGTGCACCTGAAAAGAGCACCTGTGTGACAACTACTAAGACCCAGCAGCGCTTCTACTCCTCTGTCTTCATATTTTATAAATGCTTCATGTTTTCTGTGCATGCAAGAAGTCAAATAAATGTAGCACAGTAAAAAGTACAGTATTTCCCTCTGACGTGTGTACGGAGTAGAGGTAGAAGGAAGCATGAATAAACAGTACTTGAGTAAATGTACTTGATTACATTCCATCAATGGACATTTTGCATAGAGTACTTTCACTTTTGATACTTTAATTACATTGTGCTGGTAATACTCAAATACTTTTACTTGAGTAGAACTTAGAATGCAGGATTTTACTTTCTACACTGTGGTATTTTACTCAGGTAAAGATCAGAGTATTTCTGGTGACACTTCGCTTTTCTTACAGTCCTGTACCTATAAATCTGGCCTCCATCCTGTAGCAGCTTTGTGAAACTGAAAAGATTTTCCATCATTAAACTTCTGAACAAAATAATCAATACAAATAAGAACTGCAACAGTCAATTCATCTACAGAGATAATCTTGAGAACTGATTAATCATATAAGTTGATTATTTTTATCTTCTGTGACATTTAACTGAATATTTTTTCAACCTTGTTTGACCACACAACTAATGGATTGGATAGATTTGCAGATTTAAGGATAATTAATCTTTAGTTGCAGCCTTAAATACACAAATTAAAGAATAAAATAAAAACAGTACAACAAAAAAACTGCAATTTGTTCAACTTTATTGAGAAAAAAACCATCACAGAGCTATTAGTTGATCGATCAGCCGTTGAGAGCTTTGAGTTTCATCTTCAGTGCAAAAAGAGGAGAACAGTGTTGGATGATGGATGAACTAACGGCTCTCTCGTCTAAAAACAACAAAACAAAAACAGAATAAAACCCAAAAAAGCTGTCGTCATCTTTTTTTTTGTATTTTTTTGTTTGTTTGTTTGTTTTTTATCTCAGCAGCACATGAACCAATCACTGACATGCATTAAATTATTTTATAATTGTAACAGTTCTCTCTTCAGTCCACTCTGCTTCATGTTCTTTTGTTTTGCAGTTGGCACATTCACAGCTCAGAGTCCTCAGCCCTTCACCTGGTTTACTTATTTTTTTTACTTTTATTTTGAAAAGCAGAGAAAATCAAGAGTTTAAAAGCATTTAGGACAAAAAAGAAATAATGAACAAATTGCTGTTATTGGCTGATGAGAGGGAGGGGAGGGGGCGTGGCCACATGAGAAAATCAGTTTATTCCAGCAGTGAGTGAGAAGAAGAAGAAGAAGAAGAAGAGGAAGAGGAAGGTGGATCACATGGCGTATTTCTGAGTCCAGTCCTGAGCCGTCTTGTTGTACCTGCAGGTAGAGAAACACACGGGTGAGTCAACGTCTGTCAGCTGTTCACAGAGAGCGGGGATGATGCCATGCCTGCAAACACAACACACACTCAGTGCTGCAACACAACCTGCTGCAGATTGTAAAACAACGTACAGACGCACACAGACGTGATCCCGCTCATCATCTCTTATGACCTGCTGTCAGTGTGAGGTGGTCACTCTGCTCAGGGCTGAGCTGTGGCTGGTTTTGAGGCGCATGTAACCACTGTTCATACTGTGGCAAGTCTTACATATATTAGTGAACTATAACTATAAAATGAAAGGATGTTTTGCTGCCTCTCACAGCAGCTGGAGTCTGAGAAACTATTTAATTCACTGGGCCGACTGCCGGCAACTTTTAAGGTGAAATGTTTACTTGTAATGTTACTCAATGCATGAGTTGATGACGTGAATCCATCAGCACACCTTAAATTTCACTGTGACAACTTGAGTGGATCTTTGAGTGTTTAAAAAGATATATGAACTTTGACAGGAATATACAAACTGCATATTCTAATCCTCACTTCCTGTGGGCTACAGCAACACTAAACCCCTGAGCTTGCCTGAGAAGGACTAAATGCACAAAGCTGCTATTTTTAAATATCCCATGGAGAGAGACTCTCACTGCAGCCTGTTCTATTTTGTTCTGAAAATGTGGGCGTGCAGCCTCGTTCTGTGGACGATAAACCAGGTGCAGACTTCCATCTGTGTCACCGCTGATGAGGAAATACAGCGAGTGCTGACGGAGCAGTGAGTGACAACAACCCCGCCCACATTTAAGAGGACTGTCTGAACAGACCGAGGGTCTAGGTACCATGTCTGAAGGGTCACTGCTGGTTCCAAAGGTACTGGACTGAAAGGGTTTGGTGGAAATGGGGCTTACATGCTGCATTTTAATTCATCTTAAAAGTATAATTTTAAGGTACTTTCCTTGAGTATTTCCATTTTCTGCAACTGTACTATAATGTATTCAACAGCCTTAGTTACGTTTCAGTTAATTTTATGTTAAAACAATGTTTGTTTCTGAAATTCAACACATCGTTAAAGATTAAACCAAAACCTTTTCTGTCTGTGACCTCTTTTAAAAGAGTGTTGCTGTGTCTGCATGTCAAATGTTTTCATTTAAATCATTATTTAAGGCTCAAAGAAGAAGTACTTTTATTACATTTTGCTAATTCTTATGTGCTTTCACTTTAGGAGCTATTTGAATGCAGAACTTTTGTAATGGCAAACTTTTGCACTGTAGTCTTTTTTTATTATATATATATATATATATATATATATATATATATAAATAACTTAAGTAAATGATTTGAGTACCACTTCCATCACTGCATGTGATCCCAGGTGATGCTGCATCACGCGCCCAAGTATTTAGTCATGTTTCACTTCCTTTACTTTCAGCCTGACTTACGTTTAATGTGAACACAGATAGTTGAGAGAAAAACAAATTATTTCAGAGACAAAAGTCCAGGCAGGAAGTGATACTAGTGCTGTGGTTGAATTAAGTCATTATCTCATTTTACCAGTATTGTATCGCTTTCATTGATTAAAATAAACCCACTTAAGTGTCTCTTTCTTTCTGCATGCAGGTAAAAAAAAAAAAAAAAGAGCAGTTAATTCAGACGAGGCAGAAACTGTCGACGTCACTGTTTTTTCATGTTTTAGCTCAGTTTTCATTCCTGCTGAACCGTTTTTAAACTAATAATCAGATTTTATAATCATCTCCTTCCTTCCACACAGCCACTGTGCTTAGTTCAGTTTTTAAACATTCTTGCTGACTAACCGTCACAGTTTGTGTTTTAAGTGTCACACTGTCTTCTCAACGTGTTTTGTTGACTTGCAGAAATGTAAAAGATTTCTAGTTTTAATTCGAGAGGCTAAAACATGAAAGATCAGCAGCTCAGACTGTCTTTATATCTGGAGCCATGCTTTGCATCAACGTGCTTCAAGTTTTACAGAAACATTTTCCTTCAGCAGGCAGCTCAGGTGAGTTAACTCTGCTCCAATCAGACGACAGCTCAGCTCTTACCCCTCACAGCATGGCATACTTCTCTGTCCACTCCCTGGCTAGCCTGTTATACCTGAGACAGACACTCTGGTTAAAAACCTCCACGCTGCTGCTGCTGCGTCAGACTCAGGTTTATACTGTGTTTATATTTGAGGGTAGATTTAAAGGGTTTGTTCAGATTTTTTGAAGCGAGGTTGTATGAGGTACTTATCCACAGTCAGTGTATTACATACAGTAGATGTCCGTCTGCATGCCCCCAGTTTGACGAAGCAGACAGGAGTGTCGTGATGGAAGCTTTAGAACGTTTTCACCACCTTACCTTACCGTCAGACGGCCCTGTCCAACAGGGAACTGAAGCCAATATATCTTTGCTTCAAAGCCACTAACCCCTTTGACAAAATAGGTGGAAGTTGCTCATTTACTGCTGTCTTGGTTGTCTACCCCTGGCTTAGCTTCTGTGGTAGTACACCTGTGCTTCTCCAAGCTGGGCGCGTGCTGACTGACATCGACCTCATACAACCCCACCTCAAAAAATCAGAACTATCCCTTTAGATTAGTAGTCCCGAAAAAAACTGAACACCAGCCTCCAGAGAAAAGAAAAAGATATAAAAACACTAAATATTTTGTATGTTAATTTCTTACCTGCATCATAAAGATGAGGGAGGATCAAAGTTTTGCTCTTGATTTAATCTTTGAACTTAACTACTGGTCATTTACTTTATTTCACAAAGTTTTATCTGCAAAGGTCGTGTTTATTTTATATATATTTCCCTTCCTGCTCAGGAGACAAACAGGAGCTGATGTTTGGGAAACACTGCCTTTTATTTACTGACTGTATGTTCTTTTGGGCGTCGCCATTTATATACAGTACATCTAAAAAGGTAGGTAGGTAGATTGTAACCGTGATGAGATTGATTCTTTTTTATTTCACAGATATGAACTCACCTAACAGGGTCTGTTTTGTAGATGCGGGCGATCTCTGGCACTAACGGGTCGTCAGGGTTCGGGTCACATAACAGAGAACAAATGGACAAAAGGACTGCAGACAGAAAAACAGGCGTTTAAAACATCACCGACATTTCAATATTTTTACAACTGAAATCAAAGTTGGCTTCTGAGACATGACTAAGTGTGTTTTCACTGATGGTGAAATTTGTAAAACTTTAAAGAAAGTAAAAGCCAAAGATTTTTACTTTTCTTGTTCACTCATTTTTGTTTTGTAAAGCCTGAATGCCCGATATGAATCTTATCTTATGAATATCACTTTAAGCCAAATTAATTAAACCCAAAATACACACACACACACACACACACACACACACACACCTCACCTTTAGAGATAGTTAATGCAGGAGACCACTGTGATCTCAATATATCCAAGCAGATGCTGCCGTTACTGTTAATATTTGGGTGATAAATTCTTGTTGTGAAGGCGACCTGACGGGAAGAAGAAACAGAAACACTGAGAAACATCTTTACAGATCAGAGGAGCTTCTGTACGTCACCTAAATGCAAAGTCTGAGCTCTTCTCCCATGTGGAGGACAGAGTTGGCTCACCTTAAAGCCGGCAGCAGAGGTAGTAACAGTGCTAAATTGATGTTTGTGTGAAAGGGACAGCCGGTAGGAGGGGATCATGGATAGGCTGGGTGTGAGGTTTTGACGGTATATTATGTGTGCGACCCACCACTGGGAGATTTACAAAGCAGCTAGAAGCAGTTAGCAGCTAACTCAAAAAAGAAGAACAGCAACCGAAAATGTGGGAAGAAATGAGGCCCGCAAGGTCCTTACCCTCCAAGCAGAGGACGAGATCTACCGCAATAAAACAGGGACGGTAAATTATTGTTATTGCCACATTATCCCATTGTTATTGTTTAGATAACACCGATCGGCGCGTATGTCATATGTCACATTAGAGGCTGACGTTGTTTTAAACGTCACGTCTCTTTTGAATCCAGAACACCGGCATTCTGTCTAAAATCACACACTGTGGCGGCATGACGCCAGCGTGGTCTGGTCCTGTCTAAAAAAGTGAAGCCGGCGTGATGAAGGGTCTTTGTTGTGGCAGTTTTGAAAGATCTCTGTGTAAAAAGAGCTTAAAATGACCACGTCTGAGCCTGATGCTGCGTTAGGACCTGATGGTTTCAGGTCGGACAGCTAAACTATAGTTGGAAGGAAAATTTAAAAATATAAAAAACATTTTTTTCCAGCAAAGCACATGACATCACCTCGTAACCAATTCTGCTCACAGGACAAAATCACATCTAGTTTCCTTTCATGTCCATTTTAAGTATCATTCAGGTTTATTAAATCATTCTTTCCTACTCCAAGAAATGTATAGACTGTGTTTTTACATTCAAACCCAAAACTCACATTTGAAAACATCGAATTTACAAAAAAATAAAACAAACAATGTCTTTTTAGGTGATAAAGTCTGTGTTGACACTGAAGACGTCAGAAAGATGAGTGAGAGCAGCTTCTTACTGACCTTGGGTGGTTTGAAGGGATAATCTGTAGGGAAATGAATAGTCAGGAAAAATACGCCACCCTGATAGGGACTGTCAGGCTGCAGCAGAAAAAACACAGGAAGAAGAACAGAGGTTAAACATTCATATGTTCACACACCATCACTCCTCAGAATACTTCACGTTAACTGTGCTTTAATAATTGTTTTAGTAAAGTCCTACTTATACTTTGTAGTACTACTGGGGACAAATAAAGTGTTTTGAATTGAATTTGAATTGTGCATTACATGACACATGTACATTATAAACTTTCACTGACTTTGCAGTTATGTCGACCACAGTATATATATTTTATATCTGATATTACATGTTGTTTGTTCATTTCTGCTATATTTTATGTCAAAGATTGCCGTTTTGTCCTTGCATGTTTTTCCTCTTTTCTTTTATTTAATGAACTCTGTTGGACGGAGCCTGAGCTATAAGACTTTCATTGGCAACAGCTGCCTCTCTGTACTCTGTACTGCATATGACAAATAAATAACTTGACGCGTTTTTGGACCAACGGAAGTTTTTCATAGTTCTTAAGAATCCCCCTTTTTTATTGTGTCAGCACCACAAAAACAAGGAACAATTGTAGTTCTGTTTTAAGGGACTTTTTTAGTTCTTATTTAGGAGTGGATATTCTCACAGCACAAGAGGAATCAAGAGTGACGCAACTGAGTGGTGATTGATTGACCATATTTGTCAACGCAGCACCGGCAACTGCCATTTAAAAAAAAAAAACAAAAAAAAAAAACAGTAGCTTTACCAACCACTGGCCAGTTTGCCTCATCTTCAGTGTTCCTATACGCAGTGTGAATGTTAACAGAAGAACAGCTCTGCACTCAGGGAGCTCCAGAGTGGGTTGTTCCTCTCATGGAGTCCCCTGAACTGTCCGACCCAAATATAGATCAGTCACTTCACTGCCTGAATAAGAAGCTCGTACGGACATCTTTGAACTGATGCTGCTTTCATCTACAACAGTCGAACAAAGCGCTTTGCAGGTGATTAGGAAGTTGACGCAGCTAAGTATTTTGAACGTTTTTGCAACTTTGCAGCAAACGTCTGTTGAAAAACCTTTTCCACAGCAGATATTTTAGTTTGTTAAAGCAGGAAACACTCAGGTTTAATTAATGACATTAAAAACAACTGCATCCCATTCAGGTGAGCTGGTTCCAGAGTGTTGGCATTGTGTATGCTGACTCACTGTTATGACACCTGATGGAAGTGAGACGTTGTTAATGAAATCAGTTACAACTGTGATTTCCCTGCCGTGACAAGTCAAATTATATTCTGTGAAGAAGGTCTCTATCATCACTACAGACTTTCTAGCAGACGCAGAAGATGGCCCTCGAGAAATGGGAATACTGTGGATGCGTGCAGGGGCTGAAATCAGAGGGCTACCCGTCACACAGGCAGGTAAATGTTCGCACCAAAACAGATGTATAATAAAAAACTATGCTGCGTCTGCACCGCATTTTGGTGTCATTTAGAAGCGCACTGCTCTGCGGCTCCTTTGCTGTCAGTGTCAGAGTTTCACACACACACACACACACACACACACACACACACACACACACACACACACACACACACACACACACACTACAAATGTGTTTTTACACGTGTGTAAACGGTGCCTCAAGTTGATCGTCTCAAGTGCTCCTAGTTTTTTGGCACTATTTACCATACCGGATGTCAGCTGATCCTCCGCTAAAATATCACTTGCCACCGGTCTGCTGCTCACTATCATGATGCTAAAGTATAGCTGAGAGTTATGAGTTGCTCCCATCTGTAGTCTGAATTAAAACGACAAACTTTTTTATTGACTTCCACATTGTCAACGGCAGTGCATTACAGCTTCACTCTGTATGTTCTTACCTTTCAGAGTAAAAGCCACAGACACACACACTGCATCACTGCTTACTAGAGGGAAGTTACTGTCATACTGGGGCTGTGGTGATGAATTGTTTAATATACGGAAATCGTTTTGCTTCAGATTTTGCTTTGGTCTCTTCTTTAAGTTTGTATTCACCGTAATACCTGATTATCTCAATAAAGTTTACTAAAACAAATGTATGTGTGTGGATTTTCAGCCCCTGTGGCCGGTGAGTCAAAAAGTTTTGGCACTAATATTTTGGACACAGACAGGCCAAAAAAATACTTTCTCATGAGTGGCAGGATTTTACTTAACAACAACAACAAAAAAATGCAGCACTCTTGTTTTTGCTAAAAACATATCTATTTCCATGCACACAAAAGGCATATTTCTCTCAAATCCTGTGCACAAATTTGACCTTTTATTGTGACCAGCCCAGGACACACCTGTGTTATTATCATGTTATTTAATCAGCATCTTGACAGCTGTCAGGTGGACGGATTATCTTGGCAAAGGAGAAGTGCTCAATTAGTGCACATAACTTAAGAGAAACAAGTTGTCTGTGTGCATAGAAAGTCTTACTTTTTTATTTTAGCTCATAAAAATGGAATCTATATATATATATATATATATATATAAATAAAGATATATATATATAAAGAGTTGCGTTTATATTTTGTTTGGTGTAAATGTGGAAGTGAAAGGACAAGGTGGAAGCACACTGATGATGCGTTATACCTGTTTATCTTCTCTCATGATTGTTTTGTCACTCTTTATTTCTAGTTTCTCTGTTTGGGTGGGGTCGGGTAGGAAATAGACTGTTTCTGTTTTGCTGATGTAGAGTACCGATGTTATATTTAACAAGTCAAAAGAAAAGCACTATATAAATACAACTTATGTCATGCTGTGCTGAGCCTAGTAAAAACATTATTTCCCTTCAGACTCCAGAACAAAATCTGAGTTGTATCCAGTCACGTCATAATGAATCCAGTAATCATGATGACATTTATTCAACATAACACTTGATTCAGAGCAGTTTGATACTTACAGGCCCCATAATAGTAGCTTGCCAATGAAACACTGGAAAAAAGGGGGAGGAAATGGTTACAAAAGCATTTACTGTGGGTCAGGTGTACAGAAAATAGAGTGTGTATGTGTCTTTGTTTGTTCTGTACATGTGAGGAAAAGACTAAAAGAAAATGATCTTACTGTCTTCACCGACAGGTCCGGCAGAGCACTGAGCTGGAGGATCTCTGGACAGATCGGTTAGCTCCTAAAACACAGAGCGAGAAGAAGAAAGATAAAGTTAAAATAAAGAAGAAATTTACATTACACATACATTAACTATGATTTTAAAGTCTAGAGTTAAGACACAATCAATCACGAAAACCTTCAAAACAAAAGGAGCTGTTTACCAGTAAGTCGGGCTATAAATTTTTTCTTAATGATCAAAATGTCTTTTCTCTTTTCACATCATTCTCCCGGTGTTCCAGTTTTCTGTTTTGCCACTGAAACAAGCAACAAGCATCTCTCATTTGTTTCCGGTTTGTGTGCTGTTGTTTGCTGCTTTGCATTTTGTTCTCTTGGACTGTTTCCTGTTTTGAAAACGTCAATGCCAGGTGTCACAAACAAACACACTGAGGAACAAGGCTGCAGCTCATCTCATCTAACAAAGGGAAAGACTAACCACTAACTGAAAGAGTTAACTGTTTAAGTCCCGACTTTATCAACAGAGGAACATCTCCTTCAAAACAAGTCTACTTCTGTCTGATTTACATGTTTTGTGTTGTTGACTGAGTCCATGCTGCAGTCAGCTGGTTTAGATGACAACAGAGTTCAAAGCTGACGATCCCATAATTCTCTGTCAAGAGGTCTATTAATAGGTTAAGAGTATAGCTGGGCAATAAATCAATATTATAAAGATACTGCAAGATAGTCTAGACATGGTCTTAGATTTTGGGCACGTCCCATGTGTTGTCTTTACCTGTTTTTAAAGTCTGCATTACAGCAAAGTGATGTAATTTATCTGTTGTATTATTTGCCTTTACACACAGTGTGTAAATATTTTGTGAAAGCACCAGTTGTCAACCCTACAATACTGCACCAATACCCATATCAAGGTGATTGGTCAAACATATTTTCATATTTGATTTTTTCCCATATCATCCAGCCCCAATTAAGTGTTTTTCTTCAGATAATGTAAAAGAAAAACTCTTAAAAATGTACAAATCACCACCAAAAGCACTTCTGAATTTTACCTTAAAATAACCTTAGTGTTTCAGGTAAGATGCATTTTCAAGGGGCGGCTTTGTTATTTGGTAAAAGTTTAGACACTGACAACACATGTTGGGTTAATTAATGAATAATCAATGGACTAATATATTAAAGGTTATGACAAGTTATTTGCATGGATTAAAAGGCCCTTAAGTGGCAGTGTGCACATTGTGTTTTATTCTCAGCGCCGGCATCTTTTCAATTGTTTCCGATAACGACAGAGCGTATGTCCAACAAAAAAAAAAGCCACGTCCAGCGTTATTTTTCAGAGCGCCCCGCCTTTTGTGTTCGGCTGCTCAAAGCGCTTCTGGTTGGAAATCTCTTAACTTTTAAGAAAGGTGTTGCTGACGTCACTGCTGGTTATCTAGCTAGGCTGCTGTCTACCATCACAACTAAGGGAGAAGACCCTCAACCCTCTGTTGATGTAGCGTCACGTTAGCTACCTAGCTAATGCTAGTGTCAAGATATTGTTGTCATAGAAACATATCCATGAGGACCACATCATTTAAAGAAGCGCTGGGAGAGCCCTCCCACTGCTTCTTTTTTTTTACCCTTTACCCTTAAAAAAGCCCTTAAATTAAACAGCCCATGAGCTGGTACATCATCATCTTAAATCATTAACAATGGGTTAACTAAAATATTTCTGTAATGAGCTCTAACACCAACTTCTCTTAAAACCACAACTTCTCCTTTCCATGTTCTTATTTCTGCATTTCTCGACCCTGTGTTTACTGAGCTGACGTCTTCCTCTGTTGTCTGAAGCTGCAGAAATTCTTTTAACTCCATCAGTTCTCAGAAGTCAGCGAGTGTTTTGAAACACCATGAACGACAAGTAAAGCCGGTTGTGTTCAGATGAGATAAGGAAATAGAGTTACTACGTGGAGAAAGAGCCCAGCAGCGCCTGTCTGTCAAGGCTTCACATGTTCAAACAACACGTTACGTCTGTCAACACACTATCACGGATGTCTGTTAAGAGATCGGCTTCATTCAACCACAAACCAAACATGTCAACCTCACCCACAAGCCGGCTTTATCCTGCTGTTGAATCAAGAGTGCAGGTATCTTTTAAAATTTATGAATGAGATATTTCAACAAAACCAAACAGGTGCACATCCAAGATATAACCTCACATCATGTGTTTCTAATAAACTTCTATACATCAGAAATGAGCATTTGACCAATACAATAAAATCGTCATTGTTTTTTAAGCTACCTCTAAACATACCTGTAATTATTTTGTTGAGGAGGATGAAAAGCAACAAACCGTCACCTCCGTCAGAACCTGAAGACTTTACCACTGACCAGGCCTCAAAACCAAACATACTTAGAGCCTGACTGAATTCACAATCAACATCTCACTGCAACAAATCACATCCAAAATGTACGTTTATGGAATTAACATGAAACAAATGGCAGCACATTTATATCTTTTAATTTGTCCTACCGACTGCGTCATTGATTAATTTGATTCTTGAGCTCTTCGAATTAATTTAACACATTATACATGAAATAATCAAAACAAAAGTGCTCTAATTACTTAACGAGACAAGTTATTTATCAAGTAAAGATGTTAAACACTCAACGTCAGGGTTAGCTTCTTCGCTGTCGTACATATTATTTTAAGTTTAAGTGTTTTGACTGTTGGTCAGTCAGAATAAATGATCAATATCCTGACCAGAAGAGTAAATTAATAATAGCTTTAATTCATGCAAAAAGAAACATCTGTCACAAAAATATGTGGTTGTTCTGCTCTGCTCCAACCACAAACAAGTTTACCAAAGCCTCATTTCCAGTGAGCAGTCTGGTTTTGTTCAGTTCAGGTCGATCCACATTAGAACGGTGATTTTTGCGTTTCCACTGTAAAAAAGTTGTGGATGGTACCAACAAAACTGTTTCGTTATATCCTTTTTTTCGTCACCCCTCTGTTGGGGTACCTAGCACACTGATCTGATACCAAAAGATTAGAGGAGCTAGAGCTAGAAACACTGCAGTCCGTTGATTGTTCAAGAAAGAGTAGTGACTCAAACCACAAACAAGTTCCGAGTCTGTAGGCTGCAGCGGTATATCAGTTTCAAGGTATACCATAATATATAAGTTGACGGTTATCATACTGAGTACATTTTCTAATCTATGATACTGGAAAAAAGCAACTGGATGTTGAATCTCTTCTTTATTTTAGTTATTATCTAATGGACGACTTTTTACACAAACCTCCATTAACAAAATGGTTTCAAGTTTCAATTATAGTAATAAAATGTTTGTTCCACAAACACCAACACTTCTCTTTTAAAAGGGTCAATCTGACTGATAAGATAAATTCTAACTACCATGATACAGTGAAACCACAATAACTTCAGAGATGGTTATCCTACTATGAAATTCTCATACCGTTGCAACCCTATGTGCCCGTACTGGTTACATAAGGTTCTAAGGGTACAAAAGTGTTTGGTGGAAACACAGCTTAAGAACAGATACTTTTCAGACAGTCTCGGTCCGATTGTTTAATCCAATTTAGAGTTTGATTACCAGCTTTCAAACCAGCCTAAATTCACCAAACCAAACAGGTAAATGCACCACAGTTTAGATGTCAAAGCATCCTTATAACCTGCAAGTTTCCTGCCCATGTTATATTGGAGCAACAGACATGGTCACATTTGTACCTTTTAAGTCTGAACATTTAAGGTGATTAAACTTCAGGGTAACAGATGCCACGTGATAAATAAATTTATCGATATATTCTGAATATTTTAAATGGATTTCATAGTCATTACCCACAGTATCGATACACAGTATCAGCTGTGCTCTCGTTCTTATTGTTTACTACAGTCTGTTCTCTGCTACTAATCACGGAATGAAAAGTCGTTAGCATGTTATATTTCTCTTTTAATAGGCCTTTAAAAATGTATGCCCTCTGTGTCAATTTTTTCCTGTGTTATCAGAAATGGTATCGAATATATTTTTCAAGGTATTGTATCAACGTTAGAATTTCCAGTAAGTTAAAGATCACTGATGAAGACAAACATCAGTTTCTGCTTGTGTTGCAGAGACACAAACGTGTCATACTCGTGATCGTAACTCGGAGCAGAACAGGAACTTTTTTACCCGTCAGCAGCTGCATGTTTAGTGAATCTTATGTGACAACTAGATTGTGGAGTTTTCTGGTGCAACTGAACATGTGAAGGCTGAAGAAAAGGATGATGAAGATGATGTCACCACAGTTAGTTAACTGACACAGTGACCATAGATCTGCTGCTGTGAGCTGACACACATGCTGTCTGTGAAGTATTAGATTAGTCAAAGAGAGCCATGATGTTTCAACCTGTTGGTCCAAGAAAACAGGACCTTTAAAGAGGTCACCTACAGCTCCAGGAAAATGTGACGCACATTTTTCACTGTTTTCTGATGTTTAGTTAATCGATTACTAGAAAAAATAAATCATAAGATTAACCATGGCCCCAACATATTCTACACTGAAGGGCTCATTTACTGGCTGTTTGATACGGTTGAGTTTAATATTTTATCACAAAACTTGATTTAATTTTTTTTAATTTGATGCCACCATAAAGTTGAACATCTCTTTTGATTCAGCCAACGACACGAAAAAAAATGCTAGCCTTGTATGTTTCTGCCAAAAAACAGATCAGATTTGCACGTTTCATATGTATCATATCAACGTTTCTATACTGACGCAGTATATAAGCTGACTTCGTCATTAGGAGGTGGGGGGGATGGTGACTGGAAAGTCACTTCAGTGAGACGGCTGCCAACCTGCACACCGTTGTTCAAGACCGAAAATTATAAGATACGGGTTGTGATTTAGTGAGTCACTGGTGATTATCCAGGACCTTTTAGGCACCAAACATGGGTGTTTTGTAGCGTCCCTTCACTGTAGTTTCAGCAGCTTTTTAAGCATGAGAATTGGTCTTTTTTTTTCGAGACATTGCTGTTTTCCTGCCGGAATAGTGACATAAGAGGTCTTTGTTTTTCCCGAGACACTGCTGCACATCTTGTCGGGATGGTGGCACAAAAAGGCGGTTGGTTTTTATGGAGACATCACTGCATTTCCTGCATGACAGTGCAACAAAAAATGGTTGTTGTTTTTTAAAGACATTGCTGCATTTCCTGCAGCACAGTGGCACTTTTTTAACAGTATTTTTTAGGGCTTCTTGGCCTTTATTAGCTCAGCTGAAGAGTGACAAGAAAGGAGAGATGACACTGAGACGTACACTCTACTAGTAGAGCTAGAAGTCGCCCCAAAAAGCAGATGTTTTTTCCCCAAGATATCCCGGGGACATGCTAACCACAGTCTTGTTGAAACATAAAGATTCAACATATCCATATCTGGTTTGCAGAAACGTACAATTCCCAAAACATTTCTGGCATTTGGGTTCTTAAAACATACGTGGACTTCACACCATGGTACTGACATGATTAGTTAATTAAATAATGGCTGCAACTGTCAATTATTTTCATTACCAATCAATTTCAATGAAATCAACTGGTCCATAATTATCAGAAAGTAGTGAACAATGGGCATCAAAACTGACACAATCATAGTGCTTGTTTCAAGACATTCAGCATAATATTTTAAGACGAAGGAAAAAAAATGTAAGCAATAATTGATTTTTAAAAATGATTATTGCTTCATTTTAGATCTACATTAATCTACAACTTCATTATCAATTAATCAATAATGTCATTTACTAAACAACCTCCAGTTGTTCTCCCATGTCTCAGATTTGCTTTTTCACATCACAGTAGACGGAGTATATTTGACTTCTGGACAGTTGTTCGGACAACACAAGACATCTGAAGACGTCCCCTTGGACATTTCTCACTCTTCTGAAATTGCACCGACCAAATCATTGATTGGAAATCTATTCAAGAAGCCCCACAGTACTACAAAGACATATTTATTTCGAAGGCTAACGCCAGCAGCTGAGACATGAAGCTGAACTTGTGTCTCCCATGTGAATGCAGCATTAAAAACAAACTGAGACACACGGGTCATTATTGATGTGTAAGCAGCAGGCCTATTTTTACTCAGCGAGTCGTGTGGACAGAAGAGTCGGGAGGCCAGATCAGGATATATCAGTGGAGCGGGGGTGAAAACACACGGCTGCTTATAGGACGAGAGGTTTGTATTTCCAGCATGCAGGTCTGCCTGAAGCCAAACTGTGTGTGTGTTGGTATGTGACATACAGGCTCGGCACACACACGGCTCATCTTTCAGATTTGACTGAGTTTAGGAGGAGAGAAAATGGTCAGGAATTCAGACACTGACTGTGACAGAAGCAGCTGGGAGAGCAGACATTTACCCTCGTGTTAAAGTCCTCACACTATTACCAGTGTTTTTAATAATGTTCCATTACTTTTTCAATCCATTCGACAAAAATAAAGTCACGTTGCACTAAATACGTCCCCTGGAAGTTCCTTCGATCCACTGGTTCCTCCTTTACTTTAATTTTTAGCAGCTATAATGAATATCGGGGAAATACTGTGTCATGGTAGACAGTATTTAATTTAAAAAATATCAAGAAGGTAAACTGCTTGATTCTTTTCACAGATGAGTGTTTCTGTTGCGCAAAAGAATGTAAAAGTCAAGAGTTTAGACACTGAAACACATGCTGCCACACACAAAGTGAACAAGAGAGAAAAACAAGTGCTTGAAATATTTCCTTGACGTGTTAAGGCCATGAGTATTACCTTTAAAAATTCTTTTTGGGTGTCATACAGCTGACATTTCAATAAACTACATCATTGTTCCCACATGAATCGGATTTATGGCTGTACCGAATATTTCCATGCTTCAAAGCTTCAATCACAACACTGACATTCGATTTCTGCATTTTTGCATGTCAATTTAATCTGTCTGAATCTGTTGTTTCTGCAAAGGTTAGGCTACACTTATATTATTAGTACTAAACTATTTGCACTATTTCATTAGATTCCAGTGGCGCAAGGCTGCACACTTAGGTGAAATATTATCGCAATCGTAATATAGTCAAATGCAATTTTCAAATCACAGGAGCCACAATTTTTTTATAAAGGTAAAATGCGTCATAATGTTACGTTATAAATGAAGCATTGTGGTGCTACGGCACCCTGGCCTACTAATCATATTCCAAGATGTAAGGAAATTTGTTTGTTTGGTGCAGACCCCAGTAAAAATCACTTATTTTTTATATTTTTCCACTTAACATAAAATGAAAAAAATACCATTGCCACTAAAACAGCAACTTAAACCACAATATTTGTCATAATAATTGGGCTACAATAGGATTTTTTTGGCATATCTTGCAGCCCTACAGAGTTGACTGACTGTTTCTGACTTTTGTGACCCAAGCATTTCCAGTAACTCCAGAGCGTTGTAAAGCTAAAATGTCCAGATTTCTTGATAAGAAGATAGTTGTAATCATTTCCAAAATTTACAGTTTACTTCTGACAAAATATCCTGCTTCAAACAATGTTTGTTGGTGTTTAGAAGTTCAACACCAACATTTTCACTGCAGGCAAAAAACTGTTTGCTCTCCCCACACACATGTAGTAATGATAGTATAATTTTATTCAAATTGAGGATTTTGTCTGATTTTTTTTTTTTTTTTTTAAATTACGTCATAAAATGTGACAACAGACATTTGAAGCTTTATTCAAAAGATAGTTCGAATGTAAAAGTTTGGCAGAGCCCTAATCAGATGAGTTAAACTTCAGTTGTAACTGATATCCACTGGTATACAGTGAACTTTGTGGTGGATGTGTTGAAAGCTGAAGAGTGACAAGAAAGGAGAAATGACACGCGGCAAAGGGTGACGGGTTGGTATCGAACCTGGGCCGCTGCAAAGGACATGTGCACTCTACTAGTAGAGTGAGAGGTCACCTCAAAAAGCAGATGTTTTTTCCCCGAGATATCACGGCTACATGCTAACCACAGCACTGTTGAAACATAAAGATTCAACCAACCCTTACAAATATGTACAGTATGTGTAAGTGTGTGCTACACACCTGTCCAACCTTCAGGGTTGGAAATCAGCACCAGTCACAAGCCAAATGCTGGTTAAAAAAATCTAAGTGGCTGCTTGTTTCTCTTACAGGCCAAAAAAACAATAATCTATTATTTTGGAATCCACCTGACATAGTTCATTTCCAACCTTGCTTACCTTCCTTTTAAAAAAGTTTGACTTCAGTTCGACTGTATTATACTTTGTGTGCGTTTAACTGTAGTGCATTTATTTATCAGTTACTTAAGGGTTCAAGGTGTAAGATTTAGCGGGGTTTAGTGGCGTCTAGCAGAGAGGATTGCAGATTTTGACTAGGGCTGCAACTAACCATTATTTTCATTTTCGACTAATCTGTCGATTATTTCTTCAATTAGTCGACTAATCATTTTATCCAAAAATGTGTTAAAATGTTGAAAAATGTCGGTCTGTCTCTCCCAAATCCCAAAATTATGTCATCTAATGTCTTGTTTCGGACTCATGCCAAAGGGTTTTAGTTCACCATCATGTTGTTGTTCAGTAGGTTTTTACCAGGAGCTGAATTATCCACAGAGGTCTTTACTTCTCCAAAACAAACGGACCTGGTAATTTCAACTGGGTCCATTCATTTTCACGTTACAAAATCTGTCTTTTTCCAACGCTGCTCGTCGCAAATGGGTTTCTCACTATAGTGGCTGATGTAAGAATATGAATGTCCCTCTCTGGAGCCAGTGTTTTGTTTGTTCGTTCTGGGCCACTGTAGAAACATGGCGGTGCAACATGGTGATCTCCATAAACAAGGATGTGCTCCATATGTAGATATCATGAACTCACACTAAGGTGAACAAGAACATAGTTCTTATTTTCAGGTACAGTAAAAGAAAAATCATACTTGTCTATTGGACTTTTAACGAACTATTTTAAATGCAGCTTTAATGACATCACATAATTTTGAGTACTCTCTGAACTGCATCTGCAGTGTCACACATTAAATTCAAGTTCACTGTTATGACGGTGTGCAAAATAGAACAAAAAGCCTGTTGTGTCTCCCAAAGGGTTAAACAGGCAAAACCTCCCTGACAGCATTTTAAATACCTCACACAATGTTTTGACGGTTCCACATGTGTTTGGTCTGACCAACAATACAAAAATATTCAGTTTAATAACACATAAGGGGGAAAATGATACATATTTGATGTTATGGTACTTTTAAAATTAATATCTTTGTCATATTTTTGTAGTATCTTTTCTAACCTATATTTATGTTCTTGAGTGTTTTTCTGTTTGGCCTATTTAAATGTGTTTTTTGTATGTTTAATGTATGCACCAAAAAACCAAAGCAAATTCTTTGTCAGTGAAAATCTACTTAGTAATAAATCGTATTCACTTTTGTCCTTATGACCTTATTAACTGTTTAATTTTGCCTGATTGTCCTAACCAGCACTACACAAAAGTATATAAAAATGTAATTAAAAAGATCTCCACCTTTACCTGCTGCATCTGTAAAGTGATAGACATGAAATGGATAGATGAGTAGATGCTATACTTTTGGACCAAAGTGAGATTTGAATGCATGATTTTTACTTGTAACACAGTATTTGTACACTATTTTTACTTTAGTAAAATACCTCAGTACCTCTTCCTCCACTTACTGACTGCAAACTTGAAAGACAAACTTCATTGTAACTGAAAACCGAAACTCAACGTGGACAAAACAAAAGCAGGTGTCTGTAAGATGAATGTAACCTCACAATTATTTAAATGAACTACAAAACATTTCAGTGAGAGGCCTCAAGCTAAAGCTAACACCGGTTTATTGTTTCATTTGAGACCTTCAACACCCGCCGCGGGGGGTTTCTACCAAAAACCTGCCTCAAGTTCACACAGACACACCGAAACACAACACACAGAAAATAACTCGACACGTCTCAAAGCAAAGCCCAGCTGTAATCTGACGGTTTGTGTCATATGTTGTGTCATCGGCAGCAGCTGCTCACAAAGCTAACTGTGCTAGCTAACGAGCTAACGGCTGACAAACATCAGTTATGAAAGCTACAACCGCCAAACTCTGGTTTTAATTAAATGTGAGGGGAAAAGGGGGAAGTCCGTTACCTTGGTAATTCGTTTTAAAGCCATTGTGTCTGCGGCTGTCGAGGTGGAAGAGGTGGAGGAGGAGGGCAGGCCAGCTAGGTGACGCTAACTACCGAGCATCTAGGACTTTGCTAGCTTTTGTAGGCTGGCTCGAAGCTAACTAGCTGTGCTACACATACACCGGTTAAACTACAACTTGTCTTTTCGTTAAATCTCCGTCTTTTTCTCACGGACTTTCAGCTCGAGACTGGAGACTGACTCTCCAGCACGTCAGCCCTGACTTCAGGCTGACACTAGAATAATGAACCGGACCGACCGCAGCAGCTCAAAATGTCTTCCGTTTCACACAGAGAGCAGCTGTCAGAGCACCGGGAGCAGGAGGTCTCACTCTGACGCTGTTTCAGGCGGGAGGTCTCACTCTGACGCTGTTTTAAGGCACCGAGCAAACAGAGCGCAGCTGTCAGAGCAGCAGGAGCAGGAGGTCTCACTCTGACACTGTTTCTGGCACTGCAAAATGACACCCACCAAGATCAGAGTCAGAAGTGTGTACACTCTCTAATGGACATTTTACAACTATATACACTCACCGGCCACTTTATTAGGTACACCTGTTCAACCGTTTGTTAACTCAAATAGCTAATCAGCCAATCATGTGTCAACAGCTCAATGCATTTGGTCAGGTAGACATGGTGAAGACGAGCTGCTGAAGTTCAAACGGAGCATCAGAATGATGAAGAAAGGTGATTTAAGTGACTCTGAACGTGGCATGGTTGTTGGTGGAGTATTTACTGGGATTTTCAGCACAACCATCTCTAGGGTTTACAGAGGATGGTCCCAAAAAGAGAAAATATCCAGTGAGCCAAAATGCCTTGTTGATGCCAGAGGTCAGAGGAGAATGGCCAGACTGGTTCAAGATGATAGAAAGGCAACAGGAAGTCAAATAAGCACTGGTTCCAACCAAGGTCTGCAGAAGACCATCTCTGAAGCAACAACACCTTGTCCAACCTTGAAGCAGATGGGCTACAGCAGCAGAAGACCACACCAGGTGCCACTGCTGTCAGCTAACAACAGGAAACTGAGGCTACAATTCACACGGGTTTTCTCACCAAAACTGGACAATAGAAGATTGGAAAAACCACATTCAGATGGAAGCATGGATCCATCCTGCCTTGTATCAACGCTTCAGGCTGCTGCTGGTGGTGTAATGGTGTGGGGGAGATTTTCTTAGTACCAACTGAGCATGGTTTAAACACAGCCTACCTGAGTATTGTTGCTGACCGTGTCCATCCCTTTATGACCAAAAAAACCCCACCAACTTAATGAAATAATTTAGCCGCAGTTATAAATAAACACTTAACAAATGCTTTTATATATAAAAAACAACTTTATTTAAAAAATAACAACCAATGAAAAGCTGGTGTTGAACTGTACAGTGCAGGGCGAAGATATAAATATCAGAGAAGAGCTTTGGTTTCACACCGAGAAAAGACTACAACACCTCACAGCTCTGGACTGCTGCCAGTCTTTGTGCTAAAATATATGAGTCGTATGTTACCAGAGGAAGACACAACAGACTGAGGAGACATTAAAAACATTTTTTTAAAACAAGTTCATTGAGTTTTTTGTTTTTATGAAAAGTTTCAATGGTGACACACGGACAGAAAATAAATGGCCCTTAAAATTAAAAAACACTAAACAGAATTAAAAAAAATCTTTGACATGCACACTTAAAGGACAATTTCACATGTTTTAAAGTCTGTCCTCACACAATACTCACATGTTCATATGTAATGAGCTGTTTGTAATGATTCCTCCTGTTTGTACTGATTGTGAAGGGATCTCTTTACGACACAAGTACGCCAGAGGCAGAACACTCAGTGGCCACTTTATTAGGAACACCTCTACAATCTAATGCAGTGAATACAACTGTTGTTCTATAACATCTCTCTTTATGAGGTTCAGTTTTAGGCATATATCAGAGGCACACATCGACAGTGTTTGTGTAATTACTCTCCCTGCCAGAGGGGGGAGACAAACGTTCTGCACTCCACCTTTAAAGCTGATGTTGTGCTGGATTATATTAGAATATCAGAAACGCCTCTGAATATAATGTAGCCCAATACAACACCATCTCTAACTATGACCTCAGTAATAAATACATAGTTTAAGTTACACATTTCTGACAGTGTTAATAGAAAACGAATATTAAAGGCGTCATAAAAGTGGAACAGTTGTGTTAGACTGTACAGGTGTTCCTTATAAAGTGGACACTCCATGAACTGACGTGTTTTTATATATTTTGTGTTGTGCACAGATCCTCCAGGACATTCATCGCAAATTTATCAAGTCAACACGTCAACGCAAACATGTTAAGTACAATTTGAACAAAGGAATAGTTCGACGTTTTGGGAAATACACAAATAACTACAACTAGCAGCTGGTTAGCTTAGCATCGAGCAGGGTTCCCACATTTTCATTGACAAAATTTCAAAACTTTTACGTGACCTCTCAAGGACTTTTAAAACTTTTCTTCTTGCAACACTTGCCCAGTGTTTTTCAAACATATCTGATTCATCTGGCGTACATGGAGGGAGACAAAAGCAGTCACACATTAACACATATCAGAGCTACGTTACGTCGACAGCTACCGAAAATAAATTTGTTGTTACGCTGCATTACGTGGAAGGTTATCCACAGGTTACTGTAACAGTGTCGTTACACACTCGGGGTGGGAATCACCAGAGGATCCACGATACGATATTATTGTGATACTTAAGTCACGATACAATATTATTGCCATTTTAAATATGTTGTGATATGCTGAGTATTGTGATAAAATATACTGCAATTTACAAAGATAAAAACACAGTCTATTTGTATGTTTAACCATTTTGTGTTGAGCTATTTCTTGGCCAGGAGCACAAACTCCCAGAGTCACGAACAACTGGGTTATTTGCATTTCTTTAACCCTTTGAATCCTGGAGCGACATCACTTTTCTTGTGCTGCTTTCAGACGCCTTTCGCAAGTATTTCAACCTTTGAACCCTGAGCTCATTGGTGCAGTTTATTTCAAAAACATGGAAGAAAGGCAAAAAGCAAATTGGTTTTATTTTCCTCTCTCATTTATTCATTATTATTTTTTATTTCATCTTATTTTCTTTTTATTTATTTAGCTTTAAATTCATACTTTTGGGGTAGGTGGTGGCAGTGGATTACATGTGTTTGAAATACTTGACGGTTACACTGAGATTTTGTTCTGGTGTCCTGTTCTTTTGTGTGTTTTGTGGATATATATATATACACATACTGGATGTGTGTATGTCTTTGTTTATTGTTGTTCAAATCAATAAAAAATACTGTTAGAAAAAGAATAAAAAAGAAACTTGGGAAGAAATGTCCCACAAATTGCAAATAATTCCTAGATTTAGAAAGGTCTTTTTCTAAAAAAAAAAATAAGAAAAAAGCAAGGGAAAAAGTATATAATAATTATTATTACATATCTAAAATTATGTCACAGAATTACTAAAATTTTCCTTGTTTGTTTGTATTTTACTTTTTTTGTTTATTTATTTTTAAATAATATTCTTGTTTTAAATTATTCTTTTTTTTTACTAATTTCATCCACATTTTTTGGGTGATTTCTTCATTCATTGCTCGTTGCCTTCTTCCCACGTTTTTGAAAGAAATCAAGCCAATTTGTTCACGTTTCAAAGGGTTAAACCAATCACAAGGGTCTTGGGTGGCACTAAAATCAGGATGCACTGACGGTGCTGTTGCAAAATTGTGTTGACAGATAGCAAAAGGGAGGAGAATTCTAAAATAGGCAGCCAATAGCAGGCTTATACCAGCAATCTACATCCTGTGAGTCAGGTTAGATCGGTTTAAGTCCCTGTAGGAAATAAAACAGCCCTCTCATTCATTACAAGGCCGGACGTGAGCGCAGACTCTGGGTAAATTCATCTGCAACATAAACACTATTTTGCAGCAGTTTCCCTCCTGATTATCACAAGAGAAGAGTTGTAAAATCCTGTTTTTGGTTTTTGATAAACCCTCACAGTTACAGATATTTAACTCAAACTGGACGTCTGAATCAGATTTAAAACATGTCCACACAGACGACTGAATGCTTAACAAAGAGCTGTTTTCACACTCAGTGAACTCAGATTAACTACATCTGAACTGTAGATTTCATGAACCATCTCCTGCAGTGGAGTCATGTTTAAAGAGATCTCTTCACAGCCAGTCTGAACCGGAGGAACCATTAGAAACACCAACAACTCTCCATATGAACATTTGAGCGTTGCATTAAAACAGATTTGCAACAATCTGAACCGACCGTTTCGGGCAAATTTCTTTACAATCATTTCAGTATCAATAGCACCTTTCCCCCTGCAGACAGACGATACCTGCTGCAGAAAAAACAAACCACAGCTCAGAAGACTTTTGCTGCTGAGAATCAGCCGTCCACTTTCACTCTGTCAGATCTGTCCACTCAGCAGCCAACAGAACATGATTCCAAATATTATACAGTCGATCAAATCAATACTTTTCCCTACCACGTGATATCTGACGGACTCTGCTTGCTTTTTGTTTTGTTTTTCCGAGTGAATGATTCCTTCAAACCCACAGTGATTTCTTCTTTGTTCAGAGAGGAACAAGAAGCAGATTTACATTCTTTGGTGGAGCTATTGGAGTGTAGTGTGGGCTGAAACCTTACTAACTAATATGTACTTTACAAACATCTTTTCTGTCTCATCAGGTTAAAAATAACACGTTTAATTAAAAACAAATAAAATGTTTGTGATGAGAAACTGTTTCCTCTGAACTCAGCTCAGCCCGGAGCGATCGATCAATGAATCAATCACTGGATGGATGGATGGATGGATGAATGAGTGAATGGATGGGTGAACCCAACTGGGGACGGACCAATGGGACGGTCACGCTGTGGAGAGCTCCACCCCGCTGTCACAGACCCCGCTGTCGATCCGAACGTCCGCCTTCAGATCGTGAACCCGAGAATCACCTGCAGAGAGAGAGAAACAACAGCTGAGTGGACCTGTTGTCACGGTGATGGTGTTTAAATCAACAGGACAGTCATGTGACTGGACTGTAACCATCATGTCTGCTCACCGCTCATCTCATTGGTCATCTGTTCCTCATCGTCGTTGTTGTGCAGCGCCTCCTCCAGGACGCTCAGAGCTTTACAGTCTCCGACTGCCCTCAGACCAGCCAACAGGTCCCTGATCGTCCCACCTGACACCTGCAGGACGACAGATTAACATGATGTCAGCCTTTATTAAGCCTCAACTTTATTTATCTACACAGCATTTTTCATACAAACATGCAGCCTAAAGTAAAAGCAAATAAATAAAAGCAAAAACAAAACAATGAATTAAACTTAGCATGACAAAAAATTACAACAATAAAACAATAAAATTAAAAAAATAATTGATAAATAAAAGTCAATATAATAAAATAAAATAAAAAACAATGAAAAAAACTTAAAAAAACTAACATGAAAAGTTCCTCTAAACTGAAAAACAGTTTAAAGAGATGATGGTTACCAGTTTTATTGAGTAACCCCAGACACAGAACACGAACAAACCAGTCATGTGACCACCGTTTGTGTGTGTGTGTGTGTGTGTGTGTGTGTGTGTGTGTGTGTGTGTGTGTGTGTGTGTGTGTGTGTGTGTCACCTCGTAGCTGTCCAGCAGTGTTTTGGCGGGGGAGGGGCTCAGCCTGAAGGCTGTGTTAAGGATCCCGAGACCCAGACTGTGAGCCAGATTCTCCCAGCATCCTTCACTCTCCAGCGCGCAACACACCTGCTGCTTCACCTCCACATCCAGGCTCACCAGGTCGCCTACACACACACACACACACACACACACACACATATATGTATATTCATACACACACAGATGGTGTATGACGTAAAATACAGTCCAGACTTTCTGTAGGTGTCAGATTTAAATTTAGATTTAAATTCCAACTCATTTATTTATGAATAACTTCTATATTGTGTCTCTATCGTGTATTGCTTTTGTCTTTTATTGTGAAATACTCTGTGACATCTGGTCTAAAAGGTGTGACGTAAATACACTGCAGATTTTTGATATTCTATTTATGTGGGTACAAATAAAAGTATTATATTATTGATCATTAATAAGCTTCCTTTTACACTGAACCTGACACTGATTTATTTTTAATCATAGCTTCAGTGTAGACAGAATTATTAAGCTCAAAAATTTGAAAACAGTCTGATAACTGACAAAATGAATAAATAATAAATACATAACTGTATGACATGCGCTCCTTCAGAGCATATAAATACACATGTATGTGTAAGTATGTGTGCTTTTTAATTTGCTTACTTTTTTATTTGTCTGGGTTTTTTTAGATTTATTTATTGGTTTATATTTTGTATCACTGATCAATTTCATGTTTTATATTTTTATTTTTTATTCAATGATTCTGTTTTTTATCCTTCATTTATGTGTTCCTTTTTTGATGATAATTATTATTTTATTATATCTTTTAACAGTAAATAGTTACAGTTTTTCATTCAGTATCACTATATTTATTTATATCTTTAATATATTTTATAATACATTTTTATCTGTACTCGTCTGTCATACATACATTTTTCCTGTTCTTTTCTTTTAAATCTATTTTTTCATGTACACATGGAAATGTTCATGCATCTAACATATCATCAAGTGAGAAATGATGTCCGATTAGAGATTAAACTCACCTGGAGGAGGGACGAAGGATCTGTGTGGAGACTTTGGTTCATACTCTTTACCATTCAGAAGCTCCAACACCTGCGAGCACAAACGCCGTCATGTAAACTCTGCATATTTTAGATCGTGAAAATAAGATGAGTTTATTTCTGTTCAGCCACCTGTTGATCAAAAACACTTATTGAGGCTTTGAGAATAAAACCAAGGTTGGGTTTGATGTGAAAGGTTTGTTTTCTAAAGGACGTATGAGAATAAAATATGTGTTAGTACACTTCTACATCACTGCAGCACGGTGAGAGTTGAGTTAAAGTCACTGAGAGTTCAGCAGAGACAAGATTTTCAGCTGCTCTTTAAACTTTAGTTGTTACCAGGCTCATATTTTGAAAGTTACATGTTAACAGCCAAAAGTAAATGTCTCTTGAGTCGAGGTGCTGCAGGAGGACGGTGTACCTGAGTGGTGGCTGCCATGTTGAGCGGAGTGGTTCCTGGGATGTAGCCTTCATCTTCATCCTCATCCTCCCTCTCTTCATCACAGGAGTCCTCTTCCTTGAAGAACAGAGGCTCAAAGTTCTCCTTCTTAGGGTCTGCACCTGGAAACACACACAGACAGTAACATGTCAGTCAAGCCTTTAAGTTACTACTGCTATTTCAGACAGTAAAAATATAATGTTATGCTTGTCCAGTGTGCAGGATTTAGGGGGATATATTGGGGGCATTAATTTGGAAATTAAATATAATAAGAATGTTTTCTTTAGTGTAAAATCATCTGAAAAAAAAGTCTATGGAGATCGCCATGTTGCTCCGTCATGACTGCACTGCTATATTTCTACAGTAGCCCAGAACAGACACAAGCCCTTCAGCAACAAGCACCATCAGAAAAAGACTTATTTCTTAATATGAAACTGCTTTATTCAGTGTTTTTATCTGCTTAAATCACCTGGTCTGTTTATTTTGGAGAGGAGGAGACCTTTGTGGGTAATTTACCTTCCAGGAAAAACGTCCTAAAGGTCGAGGGCCACATGCACAAAGCATCTTAAGTTTGCTCCTTAAGTGTGACACTTAAATGATTTCATGAAATACCTTGCCAATTTCTGACTGGAAAGATCCTGTTGCATAAAACCACAGAGCAATCTTAAATTGTAACAGGGTGTACAGCTTTGGAAAGTTGAGTGATTCAACTCCAGATGGTCACAATCATTAATTGACCCCTGGTAAAATTTAAAGTGCCAAATCAGTTGCTCATCAGTGTTCCACTCTTCTCGGGATGCCTTAATATTTCTCCATAAACTCAGCCATGTTGCCGTTAAGATGGAGCCAGAGGTACGTTATGTTTTTGTCCTTACTTTGGTTACTAAAGTTCTCTGTGCAATGGTTAAATAAACTCTGAGCAATTCCTTAAGTATAAGACCAAGATAAGGAGAAAAACTTAAATCCTTAAGTAAACATTTTACGGAAACCTAAAGGAGAAGACTTGAGGATGTTTTGTGCAACCAATTTTTTTTAACTCTGACTTTAAGGGAAATCTAAAGTTAAGGTGCTTTGGATCTTACGTTCATTTATTCATTCATTCATTCATTTTTCGTGACCACTTATCCTTGTACAGGGTCGTGGGCGTGCTGGAGCCTATCAGAGCTGTCACTGGGCAAGAGGCAGGCTATACTAATCACCAGACTATCACAGGGCTGAGACATAGAGACGGACAAACCATTCACGCTTGCGCCTATGGGAAATTTTAAGTAACCAATTTATCTAACGTGCATGTCTTAAGTTATAAGAGAAAATAGGTGAGCACACATTAGCAAGTGCTAGGCTAAAGGCCTGTCTCCAACATGCCAAACACCGCTTTGTAACGTGAAACTGCTTTATTCAGTGTTTTTATCTGCTTTAATCACCTGGTGTGTTTGCTGTGGAGAGAAGGAGACCTCTGTGGATAATTTGCCTGGTTGAAATCTGCAATCTTCACCATTTGACGCTACTTAATTCCCCCGAATCTCACACACTGTTTCTGTAAACCAACATGGGACAAGAGGTCCTCAAAGTGTGGCCAGCGTGTCCTGTGTGTCGTACCTGCAGCCATCAGGAGAGCTGTCAGTTTGATGGAGCCCCGCCCTGCAGCGATGTGGAGGGGGGTGGAGCCATTAAAGGTAAGGGAGTCCACCTTGGCGTTACCCTGACGACAGAAAACATCACACGCTGTTAGACGTCACTGGGTACAACCTGAACCTGACAGCTGTTCGTGCTGTATCCGCTCTCTGCTCACAAATACCCAGTCTGGTCAGTACCTCCAGCAGCAGGCAGCCGGCCAGCGACACATTCTCGGCCTCGGTGGCGAGGTGGAGGGCGGTCCGTCCACAGCTGCGCTCCTGAGCCTCCACGTTGGCCCCGCCCTCCAGCAGCTCCCTGAGAGAAGACAGCTGATTGGCCAGGACTGCCAGGTGGATCGCACACAGACCTGTAACCATGGAAACAGACAGACAACGGATTGTCGAACATGTTGAACATTCAGTCTTCCTCTGCGTGTGTGTGTGTGTGTGTGTGTGTGTGTGTACCTGCTGTGTTGGTGTGTTCCAGCAGCTCTCTCAGCTCTCTGTGCTTCACTAGAAACTGGACCATCCCTCCTCCTCCTCCTCCTCCTCCTCCTTCCAGCTGAGATGCCAGGTGGAGCACTGTGTTGCCATGACGATCTGTCAGAGTTGGGTCGGCGCCGGCCAACAGCAGCGCCTCCACCGCCTCCCTTTGCTGGGTGATCACAGCCAGGTGCAAAGGAGTCTGGGATACATGGACAGAGAGGTTAAAGAGGGTATTGTTCCTTTTATTATACTCGCCCCCTCACCAGGAAGCTTCCTTTCCTTACCGAGGTCATTTCCTTGTTCTCTAACTAGAAACACCTTTGCTCCTTGCTTCCCAAACGCTTTCCTGCCTCCTCCCCTCTAAATAGGAAGCTTCCTTCTTAACTCCTTAAACAGAGAGCTGCCTCACCTGCACTCTAACAAGGAAGTGTTCTCTCTCCCTTGATGGTGCCTAACTCGGTCACTTGCTTGGTCATTGCTTCCAGGGTTAGTGTCCTTTTTGCCTTGTCCCTCCTAAATAAGAAGCTTCCTTGCCCCCATGTGGGAACTTTCTTCACTTGCTTCCTGACTAAAAAGTCACCTTTCACTCCCTAAATGCGAAGCTTTCTTTGTTGCACTGCAGCTACTAAGCTTCTTTGACCCCTAACTAGGGTAGTTCGTAAATCCAATCTATGGCGTGACTATTTCCGAACGCACTCCAGGTAAATGTCTTTGTCCCCTAGCCAAGAAGCTTCCTTTTCCTACAAGGACATGTTCTTTTGTTCTCTATCTAAGGTGCGTTTGTAAACCCAATCTGAAGACCAGTCTTGGTGCTCTCCTGCTCCAAGAGTGTGGTGTTCTGAATAACCGAACACTAGAAAGACAGAGTGCATTTAAGTCCCATTCCCACCGGAGCTGAAAACAATTCATTGCTCTCCACTGACTTTGCTTTGTGTGAAGGTGCCTTCCTGTCATTTACGGCTGCTAGCAAACAACACAAAAATACCTAAAAGCTGCTTTGTGGTGGGATGCACTACCAACATGGTAAAGAATCTATAGCTACATTTTTACAAGCTGCCGAACTGAAAAACTAAACTTAAAAGCAATAAGACATGAGGCATCAGCAGGAAGAGTTGGTAGTTCAGTACCTGGTAGAGGTGGTTCCTCATGTTGAGCACCTCCTCTCCAGGCAGAGCAAAGACAACCTGAGTGAGACTCTTCAGCGCCTCCTTCTGGCTGTGGAGAACTGCCAGATGGAGCCCACTGAGAGGAGAGGGAAGAGGATAGAGAAAATGAAGGAAAGACTCACTGTGCTTTGATTTTTATAGATATAAAATTGCAAACGACCTTTTTTAACGAGATCACATAGATGATATTCAAAGACAAGAATGAACAAATTTCAATAAAATATTGTGTGTGCTTTGTGTTTACTGACGTGTCTCCGTCCTCGTCCTGCGCGGTCATCAGGGGGCGCTGTGCAGCCAGCAGGTACGCTGAGTCTCCTGTGACTGAGTACTGAAACAGAGCCTCCAACTGTCTGCTGGTCACCTGAACCAACCGCTCATCTGGATCACACACAAAACATCATTTTAAATTCATTTAATAAAGCACAGCTTAGCAATAACATTTCATAAAACCTCTGGTATGATTCAGTATGAAAACGTTTGTCAGGTTGCTGCCTTTTGAGTCATGATTCTTTTACCATGAATGAAACCTTTAATCACAGTGACAGTTCCAATAAGTCTGATTAACATGCACATAATCTAGTTATGACAGAAGGGCTGAAACAGTGAGTCAATTAATTGATCAGACTACAAAAAAAATCATCTTTTTTAACAAATTGACGAGAAATAACGGATTCCAGTTTCTTAAATGTACAAATCTGCTTCTTTTCTTTGTTTCTGTGATATTAAACGGCCTGTCAAAACATCATTCATCATGTCACATGCTGTCAGTGTTAACCTAGTAACAACCTGCACCTGTCATGAAGCAGGCTCAGAAATTTGGCCAGCTTGCTTGCTAACTGGCTAACTCAAGTGCTAACTCAAAAACATAGACACATTTTGGAAAAGTAAAAGAGCTGATGGGCAGACCAACAACCCAGCTGACAAAAACTCGGCTGCAAAAAAATACCAAAAACTCCTGGCCGAGTTAAACTCGCAGGTATGAGGCAACATAAAGTATAATCGTCCACTGCACATAAAAATGACTGTTACTGTCCCGAATGTGTTCTCTGCCACGACACCCACTCAAATGAGCATTTAAAAAACTGTCTAAACTTCTGCATGTCTTGAAACAAAAGCATCTGGCAGAGGCCGAACAAAACAGTCGACTTTCAAAGGAAAGAAAGAGCATGTGGCAAGGCAGTCGACCATATTTGTGCACCGAGCTACTGTCCCGAACGGGCACTGAAGGCATCGTTTTCAGCTTCGTTCATTCGCTTTTGACATTTTGCTGTAGTGTTGTCAATCAATTTTAAAGACATATGCAAATGCTGTTCATGGGGCCTTGGCATGGAAAAGTTCAGAAATTCCTGTTCCAGAGACGATAACCAGCAGATTTATTAATTAAAAATTATGTTTAGTTACAGCCCTAGCGTAAAACTGACACCAACTCTAAATCTGAATGAAGATCTAAAATGTGTCCTTTAGCTGAGATGACATGAACATATATTTTATTCATAATCACAAGTTGGAGGTTTGATCATCTGCTGTGTTTGATTATAGTCCAAATTCAGCTGCAGCAGGGTCTGAGTTAATGAGTTAGTGTTTCTCTGTGTGTATGAACACAGTCAGTACATTTACATCCACAGCTGAGTGGAGCTAGTTACAGCTCGACTAGGACATTTAACTGGCCTACTGTCCTTGTCCCAGTATACAAGCACGGGAGGGGAATCCATTTATTGAGCCAAGTATGTGTGACTCCTCTACGATAGGTGGAGATATGCCCCCTTTCACCTTGTTAGTATTGGACCCTTTTCCTGTTGACCTATTACGTCACAGACCAAACAATGGACAAACAAGTTAGCTACGGTTAGCTAGCTGCTAACTGGTACCATGGTGGACAACTTTACAGCTCTGTACATTTGGTCCGTCCAGAAAGTCACGGCTCTGGATGTAGATTTCTCCATGTTGTTACCGGCTTCTTCTTCTCTTACACATTTAATGCTATTGGACTTCCGGGTCAAAGCCCGGGGCGGAAACTGTGGAGCATGTGCAGAGAACCAGTTTGGGTACGATTTTAGTCAGACTAACATGTTTACATGTAATTTAAAAGTCCAGTTTTCGTCGGACTGACACAATTAATCGATTTTCTCTGATGTCATGTGGATGCACTGAGTGTGTACGATGACGGCAGGTTGTAGTTGTGTACCTCTGTGTGGCTCTGGCTCCTCCTCAGTCCTCTCCCCTGCCTCGAGGTTTCCCTTCAGGGCTGAAGCTCTCAGCACGACCCCCGACCCCGAATCATCATCTGGATCACTGTCGTCGCTGCTGTCGTCTGCTGCGCCACCCTCAGAGGCTTCAACACATTTCCAATTAAGAATTAGGATCTTTGGTTTGGATGCAAGTGCATATCGTGGTGTTGTGAAATAAAATAGACTGTAGATTTCAGTGTTATTTCTCACCATGTTTGATGCCTCCTCCTGCCAGACCAGCTGAGTATCCTGTGGAGAAACCTCCACCTCCTCCTACTCCTCCTCCTCCCCCATAGTTGTAGGTAGTAAAGCCCTGAAAGTAACCTGAAATCAAACACACCCACAACATCAGCTGACAGTCTTGTGATGATGAACAACAGTGACATGAAGACGGTTTATATCTTCTACTTTTCTGAAACATCCAAACTGTCAATGACTCTCCAGGTTTTCCAGGCTTGTGGTGCTGATTTTACCTCCTCCTCCCCCAGAGCCGGGTCCTCCTCCTGCAGCGGGACCTCCACCTCCTCCTCGGTAAAGACCTCCACCTCCTCCGTGACCGCTGAAGTCCTGGAAGTTTGGCAACGTCTTCTGTCTCTTCCTCTGCACCTCCTCCTTGTCTGAGCACACACAGGTACATGAGTGTGAGCATGTGCACAGGTGAGCTTTATGTCACCACAACAGTGTGTTTGTTGGTTGGTTGGTTGATGCTCTACTGTGACACTGAAATACCAAATGATCTGAGGGTGGAGTCACCTGACCTACCTATGATCTGAGGGTGGTAGGTGAAGGGTTTGGGCTCGCTGGTCTCGTTGTCAGACTTCCTCTTCAGCTGGACAAACACAGACGTGGGCTTCTGCAGGTTCTGGTCTCGATACTTCGGAGTCTTGAACACGATGGCGAACTAACGACAGAGAACACATCATCAAATCACAATATATCGCATTATATCTTGTCGCAATATTCAGCGTATCCCGACATATTTAAATCACGGTAATAATGTATCATGACTTCCTTTTGTGAAAACTATAAACAGTAGTGCTACTACGTCCTCGTACTGACCTGTCTATGGACGTCTGTCGGGGAGAAATCTCCCAGAGCCTCCCAGGTCAACCCCGAGTCGTCTTCTTCATAGAACCGAACCTGGATATCATCTGGAAACACACACACACAAAACAATTTACACTACTTTTAACTCAACATTTTCTTTTTAGAAATACTGGTGTTCTCTAGATTGTGTTTTTCTTTCATGTCTGAAATCTCTGTCGTGTCTTCGTCCCCATTATTTTAAAGAAAACAGCAACACCTCCATTCATTCAGAGGTTAAATTTAGATTTTGTACAATTTGGTTTAAAAACTGTATCAAAATTATTTTTTCTGCCTAATATAACATCAGTCCGGGGAGCTGTGAGCCTCTGACCACATGTTGAATGTACAAACTAATGTTTGTTGTTGAGGCGACCTCAGTGTAAATCCATGAGCAGCTGAACTGGAGGATTACAGCCAGCTGAGTCCAGATCAGCTGCTGCCGCTCTGCCAAGATAACTAAACAAACAAAAACAAAGAAGAAGAAGCAGGACACAAAAAGAAAATGATCCCAGTCTGAGTCGGTCTCTTCCTCCTGAGGGATTTCACATATTATCGGAGGGGAATTCCCTGAAGCTGGACTTCCTCCAGGAGAACAAACAGCTGCTCTGACGAGGAAAAACTGTTCACAGATCCACTTCACTGCATCCAAATAAAGCTTCAGGGAAACAACACAAATAAGATCTCTTCAGCTGCTGTGCTAAATACAATTAAATATGATTTAAATGCTAAAAATCAGCATGGCTGTAATAAATGTCATGTGTTTGTGGATGAATACACCTTCAGCAATAAACTCATATTTCCTTTCAGTGTCCATCAGACTTTCAAACTCCTTTTAAAGACCTGCAAGTGTTTCTAGTGGATGAAAATATGTGTATCATTTTTCTGAATATCATTTTTTTACAAGCATGTACTCGTAAAGAAATTATTTCTATGTGGGCTGGCTGCAGCTGGGAAATAAACCTGAGAGAGTAAAGAAAAAAAACACGTGAAAATAAAACACTAACTGGTGTTTTAGTCTTTCATGTTTACCAGTGTGACTTTACCGATCCTAACAGTCAGTAAGAAAAGCAGCTGATCACTTACATCTCCTATAAGGGTTTGACTAAAGTAAATTAAGCAAAGTTTGAGCTCACCACACCTCAGGTGTGATCACTGAGCAATCTGTTTGAATAACTGCATTGTTTTTTTGTTTGTTTTTTTGTATTTATTTAGTTAGTTGGATGCTTGCACGTCTACAGCAGCTGGATGCCTGATGCTTTAACTTTTTCTGCCTACACCAGCAGCTAAAATAAAACCAGAATTACTGCCTTGGTGTATTGCCTTCATGAACCAGTCACCAATTCAGTATCTGACCAAATGTCTCACCTTCTGTTCCTGAGATATGACGCTGAATAATGGCCAGAAAAGGGTTTTATGCAGAACATTATGATGTCACAGTGAAGTTGACCTTTGACCTTTTGGATATAAAATGACATTATTTTATCCTGTTAGACATCCGTGTGAAATTTTGTCATAATCAGCGTATGAATTCTTGCGTTATGGCCAAAAACATCATTTGAAAGGTCACAATGACCTTTGGCCACCAAAATATAAACAGTTCATGCTTAAGTCCAAGTGGACGTTTGTGCCAAATTTGAAGAAATTCCTTTACAGTGTTCTTGAGATATCGTGTTCACAAGAATGAGACACTCGAGGTCACAGTGACCTTGATCTTTGACCGTTGACCACTGAAATCTAGTAAGTCCATTCCAAAGGTCAAGTGGACATTTGTGCCGATGTTGAAGAATTCTCTTACGCCATCTTTAAGATATCGTGTTTACGAGAATAAGACAGACAGATGGGGGTGTGTACATACTGTACTTACTTACAGACAGACAACCTGAAAACATAATTTTGACTAATTAACCTTAAGTAATTAACCTTTTGCTGCCTATCGATGTGTCTGTGGGACACTCGCACTGCTGCTATGAAAAGCTACATGAGTATAAACAGGTGATGATGATAGATTAGACTCATCTGCGGTTATTTTCCCAAAAGAATACCCTGTCGTAAATGAATCGAGGTACAGTACACAGCAGAGAGTACAACCGAAACCATAAATATACAGTATGTTCCTTTACTTTCAAAGCAGCCTATCTGAAAAATAAATCCTCCAAAAGTTTATGTCAGAAAATAAACAATAGTCAATTTGTTTTATATATTTGGTTGTGATGAGATTTCAAGGCTTTCAAGTCCTAATTGCTAAAGAGCCTCTTCACTGACAAAACCACTCAATGCTCCTTTAAACACGTGTGTGCAGAGGATTCAATGAACCGTCCAGCAGGTGGTGATATTATCAGCCGATAATCACCAAGATAAAACACCTAATTTACATTTCCTACACTCACGATATCACTGTGAAAGTAGAGAAACTCTTAACGTCCGAGCTGATACGAACTGAAAATGGAAATCTGTTTTTTCTTTTAATCCAGTCATCACTTTACAGAAACCAGAAGAGGAAAAAGCTTCATGATGAATCAAACCTGTGACTGAGTCTCAGCTTTGGGGTTTTTCTCCTCTGATTTTTTTGGGGGGTTTTATGTGTTTTTATGTTTTTTCAGTGTTGCTGTAAAATGTACTTTAGAAACAGTCTTTATATGAAGTCTCACCTTTCTGGACTTTGTCACAGAGCAGGTAGACCTCCTCTCCTCCGCTCACACAGCCGGCGGTTCGATCCATCCTCACGATCTTCAGGTTGGAGGCGTTCGGAGCCTCTGAGGAAAGACAGACAGAAACACAGCAGGTCAGTCAGTGGAGGAAGAAAAAGGCTGTGGGTTCAGAGACATATAAATGCAGCTGCAGAGAAAAGGTGTTTTCACTGTTAAACCTTACAGTATTTTTCTAATCTACATTTAATTGGGACTAAATGTGTCCTGGAACTTTCCCAAGGACTCCTGGAACATCCTCAAGAGTCTGAAGACATTCTTCAAGTGACTAAAATAAACTTTACTGTAACATTTGACAAATGTTTGTCCAGAAATGATGAGGTCAGTCTGTCCAAGGAATTTAATCAGAACAGTAGCTGCTGAGATGAAGCAGAAGATGAACACTCCAGATTTTAAATACCCCCTGGGCCTTTCCCCTCAGGACAAACTTTACTTGTTTAGCTCCACGACTGTTCAGACTCTAAGAATAGATTGCCATCAGTGTGCTGTTTGTTCTGTTCAACACATTCATACTGTGGCTGTCGTGAACTCTGCACCCTCTGGGGGGACCACCAAGGGTTTTTACAAATGTTGGATGACAAAAAAAGAAACAAGATTAAAAAAATTAAACTTCTCAGCTTTAGTCTGAATCTAAAGTGAAAGTGCAGAGCAGTCCTGAGGTGATGAATTTCAGTCTTCTGAGAGGAAGCTGCAGCGTACGGAAACCAAACCAGCAGGAAGAGGGAAATGAAACCAGGCGGTCTGACACGACTTGACAATAATCCTCAGCTACAGAGAGTCAACTGCAGACCCGTTCACTACGGAGGGTGTAATCAGAGCTCAATAACTTAGACCTGCAGTGAGTTTTATCCCATTAAATCTCTAACCATCTTATGCTACTACAGTACAACAGCCCTGCAATGGATAGATAATGTTCTGACTTGTGTTATCTGCAATAAATGAGGTAACAGTTTGTTTCAGAATCAGTTAAAGTACTGGCCTGGTTGTACTGCTGTAGCAGCCAATTCACCATGGTTCAATAACCAACATTGATCCATGATATAACAGTGGTTCAGAGTTCTGTTTTAAATCTAAAGTACAGCTCACAGTAGGCCAACGTCACAAACTAACATTTAAAAACTTCTTCCCAAAGTATCATAGTAAAGAAATACCAATAAAACACAGGCGTGACCTGCAAACTGACTTCTGTCTTTAAACCTCTGTGATAAAGCTCTCAACACTCAAAGTGATTAATAAATCTATACATCTATTAATAATTCATAGATTTTTGATTCTTGCCTGAATTAAAAATCTATTAATCGACTCCAGAATGTACAGAATTCAGCTGCCAGGCTGCCATTTTTATCGTATCGGTGTAACAACAGTCTGTTTCCAGGTTCAGACATCATGTATGTTTTCATTCATGTTTCTTCCTCTCTTTATTTTTCCTCCACACACAGATGAGCCTTTTTCTGTGGTGAAAAATGTGACTAAGATCATGTATGAAAAAGCAGGCTGGCAAAATGTGAAACTAAGCAGAAAATGAAACTTAATTTTGTTGTGGTTTCATACTAGAATCATAAATTAGAGATTTAACTCTCAGGTAGTGCCCACACTGCAGACTTTTTTTCCGAAGATGGGTTATAAATATTCAGCATGTTTGATTCGGACAGTATTCTGAACCCCTCTGGGATCTTACATCAGCTAATGAGTGAGCAGCCTGAAGAAGGAATCTACAAAACTACCAACTAGCTGTCCTCTTTGAAACAGGATTAATGAAAGCAGCCTACAGTGTCTGAATGTGTAACTGTGTGAGAGTTCAGACTCACTGCTGTCGTAGATCGGTTCAGACACGACAGGCTCGAGTCGTCTAGAGAAACCTCCATCACTGTCGGGGAGGAACGCTGTGAACATGAGCCGGACAACGCTGAGGTCCATTTCTTTAGCCTGAAGAGATGCCGCGCTGCTGATCACACTGCGCTGGTGGTCTGAAGAGAGCGATGGGGGACAGATGTACTTTCATTAATTAAAAAAACAAGGTGAGAAAAAAATAAAATAAAATAAAATACAGGGCAGAGATAAAAAAAAAAAATATAAGAAAATGGTTGATATTTTATCAGGTTTTTCATGACCGGACAAAATGTAAGGAAAGATTAAAAAAATATCCTCACTTCACTTTGTAAAAATGTCCTCACTTTTAGAAAGCCTTCTCCCTTTCCTAAAACATCCACACATTCCTAAAAAGTCCTCACTTTCCTGAAACGTCCTCACTTTCCTGAAACGTCCTCACTTTCCTGAAACGTCCTCACTTTTCTAAAATGTCTTCACAAAATGTTCTCACTTTCCTAAAACATCGTCACTACTCTAAAACATTATTACTTTTCCTCACATCATAAAACGTCCTCACTGAATTTAAAAATTCCTCACATTCCAAGAAATATACTTGCTTTCCTAAAACTTCCTACCTTTCATTAAGTGTCCTCACTTTTCTTAAAAAGTTCTTACTTTCCAAAACATAACCTCACCTTCCTCAAACATCCTTATTTCCCAGCTTTCCAAAAAATGTCCTCACTCTCCTTAAATGTACTCACTTTTCTAAAACATCCTCACTTTGCAAAATGTTCTTTCTTTCTTTATTTCTTTCCAATATGTCTCTGCAAGTTCTATAAGTTCAATAGGTCCTCTAAAAGTTACCAGAACAGGATCAAACACACACACACACACACACACACACACACACACACACACACACACAAACACAGAGGACTGACCAGTGAGGTCTCGGGGGACTCGGACTTCCCCCTGCAGGACATCGATTTCGGGGTGGATGGAGACTCCACAGTTGTATCCCAGCCTGAAGGCCTCGATCATCCTCTCCTCCAGAGTCTTCGCCACGTTCTTCTTCGTCACATGAAGGATCCCCAGGTTAGGAAAACTAAGAGAAACACACCTGTGAGTCTCACACCTGACAGGTTCATACCTGTATTTACATTACAGTCTCTGAGTGCAGACCTGATGTTGCAGTCTTTGGGCTGTAGGTCGGTGATGCAGATCCCTTTGTCGCACTGTTTTCCCACCAGACTGTGAGCGTGGAGCTGAGCGACGGGGGTCAGCGCCGTCACCAGCTGGACCACCACCCGGGCCGGACCCTGGTAGTTACAGATCTGAAACACAGACAGATTTATTAACAGTAGTTCAATAAATTACAAAACAACATTCTTTACTTTTTTGCTCCTGGTATTTTAACAATCACCTGGAAAAAAAGGAGGATGCGACTTAAACTGTACTGGGTCTTAGGTCCACGCTGGATCCATAGAAACTATAAGACCCGAGGGTCGAGGGATCAAATACAAAATCTGCCTTCTTATGCTTGGTTATAAGTTTATTTTTTAAGTTTCAGGATCTAAATCGATGCAACAGAACCAGACATATCATCCATTATTTTATTATTTATTATTTATCTTATTCTTCTTTCTTGTTGAAACCTGGGGTCTCATTTATAAACATTGTGTACATAGAAAACGAGGCTACAGAGTTTTGATTAGCTCAGGCTTCAGCAAAAAATTGGTGAATTTAACTTCCACTTCCACTGGAATTTAATTATTTCCAAATGCATCCTGTGTGTTGATAAAATCACTGATGCCTGTCATAAATCTTTGATATTTTAGTCATTTTTCACAGATAATCAGCATGTTCTCCTGCTGGTCAAATGGCCAGCAGCTGGTTTTAAAGCACGTCATCTGCTTCAGCCAATCAGCTTGTAGTAAAGTCCGCTGGTCGAGTCAAAATGCTGCTGCTGGCTGTATGTGCTTATGCCCCGCCCACACACACACATTCTGATTGAGTGATGAATTGGTGCTGGTTATTTATATTATTGTGGTGTATTGATTATGAATACAGTCCATCTGATGCTGGTTTTGTTTCATCACTGTAGCCAGTATCTCACTATCACTATCCTCATTCAGATTTTAAGAAGCTACAAATTATATTCAGCCACAAAATAAGTCTGAAAAGCTGCAAATCAGAACGGAAGTACAGAGAGTTGTTGACTAGAGATGATACGCCGTCTC